>NC_090928.1:501710140-502060140 GCF_040938575.1 Ambystoma mexicanum | reverse complement strand
TTGTTGTGCCTAGAAACACTTGTGTACAGGCACGTTATAAATGACTTATATCATATATCATATATCTATCTAGAGCTTTATAAAAGATACAGTCTAACCAAGGATGACCAGTCAACCATGCCCACATCGTATTTAGGATAGCCCGAGCACAACTCAAGCCCCTCATGCACCCAGACTATACATTTCATAATATATATATAGAGCTACATAGTTTCAGCTCGCTAATCACACTTTCACACACATTTTAAACTCCCCTCCATTACTATCTTTTCTTTTATGTCCCAGCATGTTCAGGTACTTTCCTTCCATCATACTGAGATCTATCGGTCCTGGGACGGGGCCAAACAATATAACTGATATGAGACAACTCTGGTGGTGAAATGTCGAGTACAAAAACTCAACAATTCTTCAATTAGTTATGCTATGTTATGTTATGTTTTGGTATTTTTTGTGATGTTAAATCGTTTTTATGTAGTACACCTTTGATATTATTTATGGTGACTGTACTTTGGACCTGCAGGAAAATGGGCTGACCACTGGAAGTGGAAGGAGCAGTGCAACATTGTTTGCTGTTCAACGTGACGACTGGAAGGACTCACGGGTATGTGCTCAGTTTAGGCGTCTGTGTTTGTACTATAGTCCTTTGACGTGTGGCCTGGCTGTATCCTTATTTAGATATGCATTTCATGTGTCTTTTCAATGTTTAAAGGGAACAAATATCTCAATGCACTTTCCCAAGCAGCAAATATCACTGCACTAATAGTAAGGAGTAAATATCACAGAGTAATTAGCAGGCAGCAAATATCACAGCACATTTGACCAAAGAGCACGTATCACATTGCAATTCTCTGAATGGCAGAGAGCAATTATCACTGACCAAATAGTGGCAAACAAATAATAGAGAGTGAAGAGCATGAAACAAATCTCACAGTGCACACTAACACTGCACATACATCACAGTGCAGGTTTTGGAGGGAAACATTGGGAGTGAGACCAGCCTTTAGGGTGAAGTCGCTTATAGGATAGACAAGCAGGCCAATGCGAGGCAGTGTAGAGCACGTGCCAGCTATGGAACAAACAGGTAGGTATCGACCTTATCATCTGCCCTGCGCTTGCTGCCAGGAAAAGGCTGACCTTTAAGGGTCTTGGTTTGTATGCCTGAATTGACACAGATCACAGGTCCCTGCTGAAGCCAATCAGAGCTCGCAGCCAGGTCGCATGTTGCCTGGAGAGAGTTGGGGAGAGTGGCCGCAGTGACAGAAGGACAATAATTGATATATTTTGAACAAGTGTGAACTGCACCTACCTTTCTTGCAGAGCTTGAAAAAAAAAACATTGTGTGGGTTTCAGAATCTGATTGAAGATGTGTATGTATTGAGACTCAGGAAACCCTACTGGCCTCTGGCTGTTCACCAATCTCCATTGAGAAATGGGGCAGACGAGTAAATACCTTTTAAAAATATATCCTTGACTGGTTCTAGTAGCACTTCCCCTTGTCTATTATCCACTAATTATGTAATAAACCACGAGCCGGGGTAGCAGTACCACTTCAGGTAATGTCCCGGGACCCATAGTTACAGGCCCAAGCGAAGCGAGGGCTTTAGCACAAGCCCTGGGGTATTTGCTGAAGCAGTACTGCATCCCCTGTGAGGAGCTAATTGCTATTAATACCCTGGCCCTTAAGACCTGGGTACTAAAAGCTATTTTTCTAATTTGATAAATGCTCCAGCGTTTCGCAACTGAAAAAAGAAAAGGAAAATGTCTGCCAAGGAAGGGGAGAAGGAGAAACAGAGGCCGTTCTCCCTTTTCATACTGGCCATTGAAAATAGTTTTAAAAAAGTAAGCAAACAAAATGGCCACCATGGAACGGGAGAAGGAACTACAAGTAGTCCCTTCTACCTTTCCATGGTGACCATTAAGACAATAGGAAAACAAGTAAACAAAAAATACCTGCCAAGGAAAGGAGAGAAGGGACTGCACACAGACCTTTTTCCCTTTCCATGCAGCGTGTCGCAGATTGGGAGCGGAAGCGCTGGGGACAGAAGTGTTCCCAGCGCATTGGCTCCCGAAAAGAATTCACAAAGAAGGTAAGCGGGGGAGGCACAGTGGGGACATTATCACTTCAGGTAATGCCTCGGTGCCCATAGTTACTGGCCCTGCTCGTGGCTTATTGCAAAAATATTTCATCTAAAATATAACTTAATGTTGTGTTGGCATAAAAACATGCATCTCACTCTTGAACCCATTTGATGCAGAAACCTGTCTCTGGCTGTAGGCCACATGTTTGAGTTTTGCCATGATCTACTCCATCAGTGATAATTACATAAAATGATTCACATTATCTTGAGGCATACATGTAATTAGAGTGCATGAATATTCCATCGGGATTTAAGTATTACATAAAAACAGATACTGTATTGACATGATCCTTTAAGATCCTACCAGGGGTTATTCTGAATGATTCAGAACCTTCCCCCTGGCAATAACAGAGAACTCAGCCATGGAGCAAGTACACTGGCTTTATTCTCCAATAGTTAAAGATCATACTGGACACAATTACATTTCCGTCAATCTCAGCATTCGAGCCTGTGTCACCCGGTTTTGCATCATGGTGACGCGCAAACATTAACATCATCCCCAAAACCTGAGGGGCATTCCAATTGGGTAGCTCGGGTGGAATAACCTATAAAGGTCCCATATATTAGTCACCCCATTGTTCTACAATATCAGGTGGCTTCATCTGAGACTTCCCCAAAAACTATCTATCACTTTGTTGCATGGTCACACAATAACTATTGGCCCGTGCAACATTCTTACCCACCCCATTATCTGAGCATCTGGATTGGCTGGAGCGAGTCCCCCCAGGCCTGGGACCCTGTTCTGTTCGCAGCACTCTGTGTACCTTTTAGAGGTAATGAGAAAGACTATGTGCCCCCATTGTTGCCACTGGTCTGATCACCTAGCCTGGGAGAGTGCCTGCAGGTTGCAGTTTTTGGTGGACAACGCCATGTATCAATGTTGTCTGCTTCGCTGAGAACAGCTCCTCTTCCCACCATGAGTAAATAGCCATTGTTCGGCTCTGCTGGGTCACGTGTGCAAGGACTACAAAACTGAGCCTTTCTGCTTACAATTATGAGGATTGTATTTCACAGGTGGCTCACTGCCTCCGGAACCTGGAATCTACCACCTGCCCTTTGTGCTTGGCTGTGAACACCGCCTCTGTGCTTAGTGCTGCAGGAACGGCACATTTTCATCCATGTATTTCATGTCTGCAGTTTTATGTATATTCACTACAGTCATTCTATGCTTTCCCTTCATGTCCCGATATCTTCTTTGAGGTTAGTCATGATAGAGCTCTATCAGTCCTTTATATGTTCCCGTAGCTCCTTAGGATTAGTTACGGTAAAGCGGTTGCAAGCTTGGTCTATATATGCTTGGCTTTCTTGAGTGTCTGCATTTGGGTAATGAACAGGAAAAGCTCTTGATAGTATGGACATGTATCTGTCCTCTATCTATAGAAGGTGTAAGCATGTTCTTTATGTTTGTATGTGTGTGTGTGTGTGTGTGTGTCGGCGTATCTACATGCAGGAATGCGAGTTTGCTTGGTGACTAATGCAGCTATGTCTTGTTGTCACTAGTGTTTATCAAAAAGGGCACCTGGTTGATGCCTTGCTCTACCCAGGTGGGTAGTCACGTATTTAAGAGCAAAAATGAGCAAAGTCGTGGGGTACCTGGCTAATGAACGAAGGGTGAACACACACCTATGGGGGTTACACCTTGGTAAGTGTGTACACGTTACTATAAATGAATTCTGACAAGAACGTATCAGGACACTTCTGAGTACTGCAGTCAGATTTTTAATAAAACTGCAGTTTACGTGTTTGTAGATACACTTAACTAGGAGTTACACAAGATACAACAGTATTTACACATTTTTCAGATATAGTAACCAGTTTGTACGTGAAACATTTCAAATATTTGTAGCCTCTTTCCAATGCTTACACATCCACTAAGGGGTCCTTGGGAAGGGGACCAGTGGATTTAGTGAGGTGATAGCATGTAATAATCAGCACATATACATAAAAACAATGCAGGGTTGAACAAGGACAACAGAGACAATATACCAGTCAACACAACAGTGTTTCGGCCAGAAGGTGAGCTGGGATGAGCTCTGATGGTGTGGCCTTCATTAGGACGAGATATTCCAAAGCGGGAAGTATATTGTGAGGCCGGAACGTGGGAGCGCAGTGGCTCAGGGAGTAGCAGTGTCAGGAGTACACTGGAGGGTTTTCGAGGTCCTAGAAGTGGCCGTTCCTTAAGGAGGCCTTTTACCACGCAAATTATGGGTGGAACATACTGGCATAATGAATTATGAGAATGCTGGTACTATCTTAAGATCCAATCAAGAAATCATTGAAATTAGGATGTTCTCATAAAAGATGGATTCATCAAAGGAAAGAGTGAGGTGCTCCCCCAAAATCGTTGAAATGACCAGCAACACTGCTTGCCATGATCTGAATATAATCATAGTGGATAGATGAGAACAATGAAAATCATATCAAATCGGCTAGACTTAGAAATTCTACCTCAATCTGAGATCAGTGAATGTTTTTATATTATCTTGCTCATACACATTTCATGTAGCAGTAGTCATTTGTATAGCACCTTCATCCGATTAATATGGCCTCAACACACTAGTGATGGGAACGCCCACGGGGGACCATTGTGTCCATGGTGTGTGCAAATTGTGTAAAGGCTAGAATGTGTGTGCACTTGGCCAAGATAAGGAGTTAGGGGGGCTGGTCTGGCTCCATAAAGCTGCCCATGAAGTCAGGCACACAGATGGGTGCTGAGTTTAGAGGAATATGTGTGATAGCAAGAAAGATTTGTCGAGTGTCCAGCTAGATCACAATTTTCATAGGTCATTGCTGCATTCTGATGGGAAAGGTGGTGTGCACTGTGTTTAAACCTGGAGGAATGGTATGTGTCCAGCTAGACCTGAATTTCTGTCGTAGATCATTGCTGCATTCTAATGCATACGTGTGGGTGGTTGTGCCTGTGGCCGAAGATGGATCCTTGTCTTTGAAGTAGTTGAGTGCTAAGGCAATTGGTAAAAAGGTTGTGTTATCTCTGGTGCAATAGACCTGCTGGCCTAGTACATCTTCTAAGCATGGTACACAGGCTGTCATCCTGATAACCTATGATTCCAATTTCAAGTGTCTTCTGAGTGCATTCATCACCAATCTCCATAAATCTTACGATAGAAGCTAGGCTAAGAACATAGATCTTGGTGTGCAGTCAAGGCAGAGTGCAATAGACATGAAACCCCAGTACGTTGTTTTTTAATTTCTTGTGCCATGGGTAGGCTATCCTAATACATTTCATGTGTAGAATACTGGCTACCATCCATAAGTAAGGAGCTATATACAGGATGAGGGTACACTCAAGGCTGAGAGAGGGAGCCAGATGAGCTGGCTGCCTTCCAAACCAAACAATCCTGGATGGCCGGATATACGGAGTTAGGGGCAAACGAGATTCTACATGTGACCACCATGCCTTACTTCTGATGTGGTTCAAGCTGTATTTGGTCCCTGGGATTTGTTGTGAGTCCCAGCTGGTCTGAATTTTCTTTTGGTCTTATTCACAGTCTAGTGGCAGCTGTGTGCTGAGGATTAGTGTGCATTGAGTGGTGTGCAGTTTAGAGTGTACAGGAGGTTAGGCCGCTGTGCCAACAGCCGGCATACGCATGTAGGTGTATGACCACATGACTTGTAGGTTTTTTGCAAGGTATGTGTTGCCAAGGGTTCTGAGGTGAAACAACGGTTTCTGTGTCTTGCTTTACCTTGCAGGGTAAAATATTCTGATATGAGCAAGACTGATGGGAGTGAGTGATGCTGTGATGTTAGGAACAAGGATTGGGGAGAAGATTTTTGTTGCTGTGAGGAATAGCCAGGTTTTTAGGGCATTTCTAAAGGAGAGATGGTTTTCATTGCAGCGGATGTGGAGAGGAACAGAGTTTCAAATGGAGGGGGCTTGGACTGAGAAAGTTGTAATGGGGGATAGCAAGGAGATGAGCAGAACCAGATCTGAAGTTTCTAGTGGGTTGGTAGCGTGGGAGTTTGTCCTGGAGGAATTATTTTCTGGTATCATGGAGGGCACAGTGAGTGATGGACATAGCTTTAAAGGTAGCCCGTCGGGTAATGGGAACCAGTGTGCTCTGAGTGTGGGGCTAATATGTTCTCTTGGTGAGTGGATAAGGAGAAGACTGGCGGTGGAATTTTGGATTCTTTGGAGATTTATGTGCTGGTATGCTGCTGCACCTCGGTAGAGGTTCTTGGCATAGTCTAAGTGCGAGAGGATGATGGCAAGAATTTCAGAGACTCTGTAAGAATAGAAGAGATACAGGAATATTCACCTCAGGATAAGAAGATGGAAGTGGCATGTTCTGGGCTTGGAGTTGATGTGGTAGGAAACTGATAGATTTGAGTCCCGTTTTCATCTGAAATTTTTTACAGAGGTGGTGCTGCAGGAGCGGGTCCTAGGAAGCGTGGCCAGGGGATCTGTTGGGGAAAAAGAGGGGTTTGCTGCATGTTAGGATTTCAGTTTTGACAGGCGAGGTGGCTGGCTGTCATCCAGTGGTGGATTTCAGAAAGGCAGAAGGATAGTTAAGGACGGGGGGAGGCTGGCATCTTAGGGATCTTGAGAATGATCTGGGTGTCATCCACATAAATATAGCAGATAAGGTTATTAGAGTGTATAAGTGCCAGGAGTGGGCTATGGTAGAGATTGAAGAGGAGGGGTGACAGGGAGACTCCCTGCGAGACCCCTTTCAGAACAAGGTGAAAGAGGGAGGAGAAAGGAGGCAGGAGCATGGTTTGTGGGTGGTTTGAAAGGAAAGAGGAGATCCATCATAGAGCAGAGTCTCTGATCGCTACAGAGTGGAGTCTATCTGTGAGTGTGGTGTGGTCAATGGTATCAAAGGCGGCAGATAGGTTGAGGAGGATGAAAGCAGGCACATCCTTCCAAGACTGCTGTTGTTTTTAGGCCATCCTACGTGAGTCATCTGCCTTTCATCAGCCACCAGGTAATTGTACTCTTTACAACCCTTTTCTGTACTCAGCAAAGAAAAAAATACATTTTTCCCATCACCTTGTGTGTTTCAGGGGCATGCATGCCCCTCACCAACTCCTACTGTACAGCCCTACCATTAAACTTTGAATAAGGCCCTTTAAGAGGAAGGACCTATCAATTAGTGCATAGGTAGGATTCCTTTTAAAAGTTTACATGAGTAAATCCGATGCATTAGTTACGTGGAACAGAGACTGCAGCAGTCTGTCCAGCACAAGACAAGATGTAAACATTGGAAAATGCTACTGCCTTGTGTTTATATGCCTCACTAGATGCCTCAAATGTACACCTCATAAATGCACATCAGCCCACAATGGAATGGGCTAAGATTTCAGGTGCAATTTGAAGGAGAGAAGTGTCCATCAAAACAGAGACTCTTCATAATGGCAACAAGCCCTCCCAACACCTACCACGGAACAAACAGTGCCATGTTCCAAAAATTCTGAAAAATTACAAGTGGCAACCAACATTAGCAGTTGCATGTTGTGGGCTTACCTGCATGCAATTCTACAGGTCCACTAGGCGGAGCGGAAAAAGAAAGAGTAAACCCGAGGCAAACTCACTTTTATTCTTTCTATTTTCCAAAACCATCTCATGGAAAGGTATACCCTACCTGTAAATATGCTTTGAAGGGGATGTTTACAAAAGGATTCCCATGGAATCTGACTGGTCTGTACCAGTTGCAAAACCGGGGCAGATTCCGTAGGCGTTCATTAATTGTACGCCTGCATGCCAATCTTATGCAGGCGCACCACTAGATGCACTGAACAGACAGAAGAGGACTGCAAGTGGAGATCATATCTCTGCTCGAGGCCCCTCCTCCATCTTGTCCATGCTTCAAAATGAGGGAATGTGTTAAATGGGGCTGCAAATCACAACCATCCACTTTTACGCCTCCATTTTGTATGCAACCTCATTTAATATGAGTCTGACAGGTGTAAACACCCACATTTGGAGTTGGAGCAGTACAAAAAAGGAGAGAAATAATATCAACAAACGTGAAAAGATCAGGACCCTTTTCAGTGTATGTCAGCATTTCACATAGACTGCTGGCAGAGGCACAGATGGGACACCAGCAACAGAAGCAGCCCGCACCCTAGTCTCCGACTCAGGTACCTCACAATATTTTTCCAAACCATTCCTCATGCAACTCATTCACCTGCACTCCAGCCCCTATGTTGCACATCAGCCCATTCCAGAGCCCCACCTCATCCAGCTCACCAGCTTGTGCCTCTGCCCACACCATTGCAGTTTCAGGCCCAGAGGAGGGGTAGTAGAGCCCGAAGGCACAACACACCAAGGCTGTATTGGCCCAGTTAGTCCAACCGTCACCTCAACGATCAGCAGGTCCTTATAACTTACAGCCTACTGGCAGAAAACGAGTGCTACATACAGCCTGACAGGCAGAGTGCAATGTCTTACCCCCCCTCCTGTTAAAACCCCTAACAATGTTTCATTTCTGTGCCACAGGCACATTCCAGCATACTGTGTTCCTGGCACATGGTATTACCCAGCCATTCTTCTCACAGTCTTCACACAAGCTCAGAATATCATGATGAGATGTCAGCACGATATCCTTCCCCGTGTTAAAAACGTCCCTATATAACACAAAGGGTCACATCCATGCCATATCAGAATTCCGCTGCATGGTAGGGTCCCTCAATTGCACACATGTGGCCTTTGTACCACACAGGGAAGGAGAGCAGATATTCAAAAACAGTTGTTTGCAACAATACATCAATGTGAAAATGATCTGTGATGCATCTTTAAGCATGTGTGTGCCAGAACTCAATGATCCACACATGAATCCACGATTCTGGCTCAGAGCAATCTGCCAGTTATGAGTTATGGAGTGATTACAGCAATATGGGCATGATTGCTGGTTAAGCACACAAACACCCCCTTAAATCCAAAGCATGCCATCATACTGCCACCCTGTGGGCAATCCAATATGCATGGAAGGACAGACACACATTTTACTGTCATAGGAGAACATGTGGATCAGCGAAACATATTCCAGGGATAAATGCCACATGTGCCAAATCCGCATGGGGTCATTTTGGCAGGGTTAGGTCCCATGGAGAGAATGCTTTTCAAAGGACATCAAACTCTCATTGTGGTAGGTGCTATGCAAGCTATGCAGGTAGGACGCATCAATGAGACAGGGCTATATGCAGCATCTGAGCATGGGAGGAGGCCAACATCAGTGTTGAAGGAGAGCAGACGGCTACATGACAAACTTAGGGGATAGGTAGAGCGATGGGGAAATAAGTACTGTGTAATATACTTAACCTCTCTTTTTACTCTCTGCAGACTCAATAACTCCTTATCTTCACAGCATGGGGGTAGGAGGTTCCAAAAAGGGAGCAGTTCCAGGACAAAACCCCAAAATCTGAAACCAAATCAGACCAAAGCTCCACTCCCTCAGGACAGGAAAAGAGAGGACGTGCTCCAACAAGGAAATTCATGCAATGAGCCAAAGTAAAAAGAAAGCAATAAACCCATTCTCCCTTGCTCTTTTCTAGGGGGTCAACCGAGTCAAAGACCCAGGGGGAGGGACTTGTGGGATAAAAAGACAGCTCCAGAGCGACAGAGATGGATAGGCCATGCTAGGCCCCAATTCTGAGAGTGAAGCTGGCTAACGTGGAGTTCCATTGAAATATAGAAGCCAGTACAAAACAGTGGGCCTCATTACAAGTAGGGCACAAAGGGATACCGGGCACTGGTAATGACACCGGTGCCGGTAATCCCTTTGCGCCCTACTACGAGTTCCCTTTGCGGGTCCTTCCTTAACGCCTGCTTTTAGCAGGCGTTAAGGAAGGACCCGCAAAGGGACACCGGGGTCAATTACGGTACCGTAATTTACAGTACCGTTATTGCCACCTTCCCCCTTCCCATTGATCCCTATGGGGGATCAAATGGGAATGGGGAATGGTTCCCGGAATGGGGACTTACTGGTCCTACAAAGGTTGGAATGATCTGGTGAGTCCCGATTCCGGGAACACGGACCCGGAATGCGGGAAGGGGGTAGCCATGGCGCTAATAGCACCATGGCTACCTCCAACCTCGTAATGACCCCGACTGAGTTTTACATAAGGCCTAGTGAAATGGAAAGACATTATGTAAAACTGTTGCAGTGCACGTGGAAAGAAAAATCACCTTTGAAATACTGCGCATTTGGAAGATAAAAAGGAGGACTGATTACTGACATTCAAGAAATAAATTCAAGTGACAAATTGCATTTATCAGGAATAAAAAGACTTAATTTCCATCATATAAAATGACTGCCTGTAAAGAGAACGGCCTATTTTATTTTTGTAAAAGTGAACATTGGTTTCCTATGTTAACTTCGACCTATCTGTGTGATATGATTGGTTATTTATAAGACGCTTAATACCCAGAGGTTTCTAAGCGTGGACCCGGGGAATCAAACTTGTCTTGCTTCCAAGGAGAGCACGTTGCACCTGAGCTATCTTCCCGAGACCCATGTGCATAAGATTAATAATGTATTTTCCTCTGTGCTAAAATAGTAGAAAAGAAAGATCGTATTTATGAACAGCAGGCCTAGATATGATTCTAATATGTTACATGTAAGCTTATCTTGGTGATTTAAAGCTGTATTTTTTGAAGTATGGATGCGGCTAGTGTTTTCCCCACTGAAATGAAAGGTCTGTGCCTTTGAAAATTTGACTTCAAAACCTTTAGCTGACGACCCCTAGGAGAAGAAGGTCTGGTTTTCAGTCTAAATGCTAAGATATACAGAGAAGTAGATCAACATTAATGGATTTGCAGATAACACAGCCAGCAGAAATTACCTTTAATGCCAAATATCCCCATTGACTGTGCATTAGCTTTGAACAAAAAACTTTGAAGCCCAGGAGGGGAGGGCATGATCACTTGGGGCAGCCAGATGTCTTGATCAGGTCATAACAGAGAAATGCAACCTAAGAATAGGTGGGGCTATGTAAAACTGAGGCACTTGTGTTACATTGCCATTGACTAACATTGAATACATTTTCTTGAATAAAAAGTGTATCGTATGTCCCAGTGAGCTCATCCCAGACTCATATTGAAGGGTGTAAGAAGCCTGTCATGACCATGTAATTTTGTATGATGGATACAACTTGAGTTATAAGAGAAATTATGATTCTGAGGGAATAGAAAGTTGTTGTGATGATAGGTTATGGTGACTGACTGTATGGGCGTGGTAAGGATGTGGGAGATAATTGTGCGGGTGAATGTCTTTGATGAGGATGACGGAGGTGTGGCTGACTTATAAAACTAATTGTGAAGGAGGTATGGCCGCCTTGAGAGGGGAAAATCAATCTCACGTGGTAGTATGTTGCTTTTTACAGTATCATGCCACTTTAAGCGAATCTTTGAAACCTCACACAAAAATGTGTGAGGAGCAGATTGGCATCAGGTGTCCACTGCATATGTACAACATGTTGAATAATGCGTTTAAAAAAACAAAAAACACCTGTTCCCATTCCTTCGGTGGAACCAAGAGTCTGTGGTTGCATTTCCACAACATCATGAATGCTAGCAAAGAAGCAGAAGTCGCCTTCAGTCATTGATAGCCTGCTGATCTGTAGCATACAGCATGGGCGTAATTTTAGGGGGGGACGGAGGTGTTTGCCACCCCCAACTTTAATGGCACATTATTTTGTCCCCATTCATTTGAATGGGGCACCTTTTCTTCAGAGGTCATGTCCCCCCCAACATTTTCAGCAAAGTTTCTCCACTGGCATACAGTATGTTCGGGTGACCCTGCACAACAGGGAATTCATAGCCTGCGTAAGGATATTGGGATCTCTGAGTTACAACAAGCCTTGAGAGATCAAAACTGTGTGTTGGAAAATCCTCGTGTCGCACAAATGATGGGGCATGGGGGATTGCTATCCTATTAGTTATCCACTTTCAATGTCCTCCTGTATGATGTCCATCCGAAACATGATTTCCATACCCAAGTAATGTGAGTGTCTCAACATAGTCTCTGACATGTGATCAGCCTTCACTTTGCAAGTTGAATTCTGCATGAAGAATGACTTTGCATGTCATTCTTCCCAGGTTATTCATTTGCGTAACATTAAAATGAGGGTAATTATAACATCCATACTCGAACATTCTGATTGGCTCAGCATATCAGGAACTACACTTCCCAGCAAATTCCAGACACTATCCACCCATCGCTGCTTAGAATGTTCTTTCCTGCCTTGCCAAACCAACCAGATTTCTAGGAACTGCTCCTGTGAATGTTCAGTGTGTCATGAACATATCACCATAGAGTTCGGACTGAGTTGGGCATCAGGCATGAATAACAAATCAATAATTCCAACATAGGCACCAAATCACACAGTCACAATGTTCTTGTATAACACAAAGCACATGGTTGCTAATCATATCGCGGCCCTTGCAGTGAATTACAGTAAGAGATTTGACGTGATTTCCAGTTTACCATTGCAGAGTACCTTGGCTAGTTCAGTGTGTTGAAAAGTCGTGTCATTGAATGTAAGGCGATTCTGGACTTTGCGGATTCCTTTGAATGTGAGTGTCAGAGCTTAGCATTAATGCTAGAGAGATCTAATCCACTGTCTGTCTTTAAGACATATGGAACGGTTTCAAGGGGTATGTCGATGATGGATCTCAGAGGTGATATTGAGGCGATATTAATTGAGGTGGTGGGCCGACCCTGTCGGTAATGGCCCCCCACCCAAGTTAAGGGCCCAGCGAAGCGAGGGTCCCTTAACACAGGCAGCAGTGCCATTACAGACAGGGTCGGCCGACCAGCGAGGTTAATATCGCCATGAGTACTTGTCTAGTTCACTACACGGGTGCTAACAGTGTTTTTTCTATTTAAAAAAAAACGTACCTTTGTTGTGCGGTTCGGCGCTGCATAGTGCTGTGGTCAGTGAAGGCTGTTTTCCATGGTGATGACTGTGCCATCATCAGCATGGAGCATTGACTTGGCTGACAGCAGCACTGAGTAGCGTCTTACTGCACAACAAAGGTAAGTTTCATGTTTTTTCTTTTAAAAAAAACACCAATAGCACCCACGTAGGAAACTACATGGGTGCTAAGTGCTGAAAGGGGAGTGGTGAAGGGCAGGGGGTGCTGGCTGCCCAGTTAGCTCAGAACGTGGATGTGTACCATACAGTACAGCCCACGTTCCAAGTCTCCTGATTCACCAGGCCCCCTCCCAGGGTGCTAAAGGCTGGTATAGAGTGATAATTCAGAGTATGATTTATCAGAGGCCTGGCAAACCTACTCCCTCGAAGGATGAATGTTCAACCATACTCTAATCCCAAATCTCGCGTGTTGACTTTTTAAAACACAAATCTCTAAAGACTGACATAGGGCTAATTACATCAACAATCCTGGTTGAGTGGGCACCGCTTGAACTTACAATTCTTTCATAAGATTGTACTTGTAAAATACTATTGATAATCAAATTTGGGGTGCACACCCTGTCAGAAATACCTCTTCATGGGGCCTTTACAATTAAAGCAACAAACGGACCTAGGCTAAGAAGCCGTCAGTGAGGGATGCACTTCCTTGGTCTAGCTTAATTGCTAGATAACCTTATATTATAATTTTGGTTTCAGACTGAAGAAACGCGTTTACATCGAGACTTGTTTTCGAAAAGGACCAAACTGTATCATGATTAAACAAACTGTGTTAGTGGCCTTTGGCAAAGTGCCAGTATGTCAATGCATTTTGGAATGTATAGTCATGTATAGTCCATTGTCAGGGAAAATTGTATGGCTGTACGTTCAATGCGGGAGACAATCAACAGGGCGCATCTACTAAACAAAAATACATCAATATCGCCCACGTACAATGGGTATTGTAAAAATACAAAAGGATAGAAAGTCAAACTTCCATTGTGATATTCGTGTTGTGTGTGCAGGCCAACAACACCAGCATTTATTATATAATGGTTACATCCGAACGCATAGGGTTTGAGGCATATTGTCATTGAGATGAGGAAAGAAGTTCCAGTATCAAGCATGAATTATAATGGATAGTATATTATCATGTTGAATCAACAATAAACCATTAAGAAACGGGATCATGACAAGCATATGTCAAAGCACGATTTATAGTGGAAGTAGCAAAGGAAGAAAAAGAGCAAGACGAATGTAGTTAGAAAAAGTGTCCCTGGGGGGGCGTGGCCAAGCGCACCGAAGATGGCAACATTGATGTGTAGCTTTCCCTGAAAGAGAGATAATGTCATAATTATGGACATTATTTGGTAACTATTAGCAACTGAAAACTATGATCGAGGTACGAAAAAGCAGCAGCCTATAAATTATTACTTGTCCGTGAAGCATTGTACAGATTCTACCTGACATTTAATTTGTGGACACTTTGGATGACAGATGCTGTAGGACACGCAGATAGCAGGCACCGACTTCCATTACTTGGCTCCAGAGTCCAGCAGTGGACATTCACCAGTTCTCGTACTTGAGGATGGGTGGTGACTTCCTTTGATACGAAGGGCAGGGGATAGATCCATGCTGCCGGTAAGAGCGCCATTTGTGGACCTTTCCCCTCTTCTGAGGTAAGTTTATCACTGGCTTTCAGTGCGCCAGCTTGTGACTCGTTCCCTTCTTTCATGGGGCTGTGGTTTCACAGGGGCTGGTTCGCTTTTGGCAGTTTGACCTCTGCCCTGTTCCCTCGCTGTATTTCTCTGGTGACCAACGCGGTGCCTCCTCTCCCTTCCTGCCATATTGCTCAGCGCTACTCTCCCGCTTCAGGAGGTTTGTTACGGTCTGCTCAGCACTGATATCTGGTGTTCAAATTTTTTACTACAAGCCTGCTATTCTGTAAGAATTCTTCTGTAATACTTCTGATAACTTGTATTCCTATCCATATTTGGCTAATACCGCAAATAATGCCTTCATGTTAGATTACCCCTCAGTAAACTCTTTTATGGAGAAAATCCTTGAAAAACTAACATATATACTTCAATTCCCACCTTGGATATTCAAGAAGAAATAAAAAACTTTAAACATGATATAAAAATGTTCTCAGGAAAACTAGATGAAGCTGAAGAGAGAATGGGCCTCATTACACGGACGGCGGTAAGCCATGGCGCTATTAGCGCCATGGCTGCCGCCGGTACCTTAACGGGTCCGCCTTGGTGGATGGCGGAATTAGCGCCATATTCCAAGGTGTGTGGGGCCGCTAATTCTGCCATCCACCATTGCCCCTTCACCATTGCCAGTCAGCCCCATAGGGCTCAATGGGAATGGTGAAGGTGCTAATTACGGTACCGCAAATTGCGGTACCGTAATTAGCGCCAAGGTCCCTTTGCGGGTCCCGTACTTAATGCCTGTAAAAACCAGGCGTTAAGGGAGGACCCGCGAAGGGACCTCGTAGTAAGGCGGTAGGGTTTTACTGGTACCGGTAAAACCCTACCGCCGTCCGTGTAATGAGGCCCAATGTCTTTTTGTTGAGGAAAGAGTAGAGGTCCTTGAAGGCATGCAATAAAAAATATTTCAATTTGAACTTGATGTCACAGAATTAGAAGATAGAAATCGTTGTGATAATTAGTGTTTTTATGGAATTACAGAGAACATTGAATCAGATGATCCTATTCATTTCCTCACAAATTGGATCCCTGCAACATTGGGTATCACTTTTTCTCCACCACTGCAGCTGAAGCAAGCCCATCGTATAAGACCTAGATTCTCTTCCAATAATTCAGCCCCAAAACCATGTATTGCTTGTTTCCTTAGGCACCAACAAGCACGTCAAACTTTGTTAGCTGTGAGGACAAATTCCCCTTTTATATTTCAAGATCAAAAAATGTATATTTCCCCTAACTTCTCGAAATCCTCCCAAGCCAAAAGGAAACATTGTTTGGATTTAAGACCGCGTATGAAAGCTCTAGACATACGATATGGCTTGCTTGATCCTGTGAGAATGATTATCACTGTTCTTGATGGACCAACCAAAGGATTCACTGAACCCGGCAAACTTTCTAATCTAGTTCAGTCACTTTTACCAACACTACTGGAACACTACTGGAAACATTAGTTCTCTCTGCTCAACACCCTAAGCACCTAAATTAGATCTCCATACAACACAACCCATGTACAAAAGATCTAAGAGCAAACAAACCAAGTTTAGATCCTCCTGAAATAGACCTGCTTCATCGACTCCTCTGGATTCCTCTGCCAACTCTAATTGCTCCAGAGACAAATCTAGAGCACCTATTAAAAGTACAGAACCTATTCTCACTACCTTTCACACTTGACCTCATTGTTGACCTACTGATGTAATCCACTTTGATTTTATACGTTAGCATTCTGCTCAACTCATCATATTTGCATTTCACTAGTTTGGTTGCTTTAATAGTTACTATGATGTTTTATTTATTATATATTGTTGACTGATCTTTTTTATTCCTGTCAGATGACTCATATTTCCTATGCTGTGCCCAGAGTTGTGCTCTCAAAACCCTCAGGGTATTTTATTGTTCTTTTTTTGGTAGTTTATGTGGATATAACTTATTATTTCCTACTCTTATCTTATCAACAATCCACATTACCTTTTATGTAATCGCCACAATTTGTCTATATGCCCATATCCCACTTTGTTTGTTCCTACCCTATTGTGTTTCTCCGACTGTCCCTAGGCCACTGCACTACTTAGAGGTTAATATTATCCATGCACATTGTTTTTTATTATGCCTTCCATTATTCCTTGTGCTCGTTCAGATTCTCTCCTTTTGTTATACACTAGGGGTCATTTATTTGCAAATACATTATAACTATGTCGATTAAGCTTGTTACATGGAATGTTAAGGGATTGAATCATCCCATTAAATGCATCAAATTTGTCTCCCAACTTACTAGATTCAAAGTAGACATTGCCTGCTTGCAAGAAACTCAACGCAGTTCAGACAACAAAAATTCAAAGCTTCAAGGATTAGGCATACCTTGCTCTGGTAAATGATGAAAAAGACTCTGGAGGTCATTGGATCATTGTGGATGTGACTATTAATAACTTAGCAGTCTCTATAGTCAATGTATATGGTCCCACTACCCCCGACCACTCTTTTGGTCTAATCTTAAATTGAAACTGATGCAAAAAACATAGACCGACTTTTTTTATGTGGTGCTGTCAATCAAGTTTTAGACTTCCGTATGGACCAGAAATCTATGTCCAATTTTGTAAACTCCAAACCTTCAAGAGTTTTGTTAGTATGTTAGATAATTAGAATTAAATTGATTCATGGCGTTTTTGTCACCCTGATGTCAGAGATTATACCTTTTTCTCTCCTCCCCACCAATCCTTCTCTAGAATAGACTACATATTGGTTAACTCATCATTGGCTTCAACCTTGATTAATTCTGAAATTGGTCCCACAACCATTTCTGACCATGCCCCCGTTCTTTCCTAACTTGAATGAATGCCATTATCTAAATTTTCCCGAAGATGGAAATGTAATTATTTTCTCCTACATGATGAAACATTCATTGAAAAAATCAAATCTTTTATTGATGATTTCTGTCTCTTTAATCACCCACAGCTCACTTCAATTCATAACAAATGGGATGCTTTCAAAGCTACACTACGTGTTTATATTATTAAATTTGCAGCCTATGAGAAACGACAATCGGATCTTGTCTATAATGACTTGCTAACGTCTATTAAAGATCTTGAAAAATGTTATTATAACTACCCAAATTCTAATACAGACAAAACCCTTATGAACAAGTATATTGAATTTAATAAAATAATTACCAACAATGTTGCAAATTCCATTCTTCATTCTAAATCTAAATGGTATAGTGATTCTAATAAAACACAGAAAATAATGGCCTCATATTTAAAAAACAAAAAAGAAAAATCACATTTCACACAAATTGCCTCTTCTGATAGCAGTAGGTTAACCAGTCAAAATTATATTAATAAGGATTTTCTTGGTTTTTATTCTAATTTATACTCATCTGATGCGTCTATCAACCTACCCCAAATACTTTCCTTCTCGTAAAAAAAAGGAATCTACAAACCCCATTGATTTATCTCCACTCAATACGACTATATCATTAGCAGAAATGAAACAAGCCATCCTTGAGCTCAAACCTAATAAAGCTCCAGGCCCAGATGGCTTCTCCGTTGATTTTTATAAAACGTTAATTGATTCTATATCTCCAAAATTATTGCAATTGTATACCCACTTTACTTAAATTGGACATACATGTGGCTCCTTTGGTGAAGCTCTCCTTATACTTTTCCCCAAAACTGACAAGGATCCATCACTTGTCAGAAATGATCGACCTATTTCCCTGATCAACTCAGATTCCAAAATTCTTGCAAAAGTATTGGCCTCACATTTAAAAAAGTTCCTTATAAAAACCTATCCACATTGATTAGTCAGGTTTTATCAAAGATCGATATGCCTCTTCTAATACTAGACTACTCTTTAGCATTTTATCACATGCCCAGAAATCAAACTAACCATTGGCCTTTCTGGATTAGATGCAGACAAGGTATTTGACTGTGTTGTGTGGCCCTTTATGCTACAATCATTAAGATGGCATGGTTTTTCTCCTTTTTTGATCAATCTTGTCCAAAATCTATACTCCTCTCCCTCCATCAGAATTCTTATTAATAATTCCCTTTCTCCTTCTTTTCAAATAACGAGAGGTATCCACCAGGTTTGCCCACTTTCCCCTCTATCATTTAACCTGGTGTTAGAACCCCTTCTGCAGAGCTTAGGATCCAGCCCTAATATTAAAGGTATCTTCGTTAAAAATGTAAAAGTGAAGATGTTTCCTTATGCAAATGGTATTGTATGTATGTATCCAAGCCTGCCTCCCCTATTCTGCCCCAAATTACTATTATAAATGATGTCTCTAGTGTGTCAGGATATAAGCTAAACATTAAAATAATCTGAAGTTGTGCCTCTCACTAACTCATGTACTTAAATGAATAGTCCCTTGTTTGACATGAATTGGCAATCCTCGCGTATTAAATATCTTGGACTGCTTGTTGCCAAAAACATCCATACCAATGTGGCCTGTAACACTAATCTCATAGTTGAAAAAGTTATCAGTTTGACCTCTGGTTGGTCTCCTCTCTTCTTGTCCTGGTGGGGTAGTATTGTTTCTAGCAAAATGATAATTAGCCCTATAATATTTTATTTCCCAACAATGATACCAGTAGCCATTCCTATCAATTATTTCCAAAAAACCATCGCTTTGCTTCTTAAATTCCTTTGGAATCAAAATACCCCTAGAATTATCATAAATAAAGTAAGACTTTCTAAGCAACCAGGAGGAGTCACATTTCCTAATGTTCAACTATATCATAAAGCATTTATATTAAAAACAATTGAGTGCATTCAACTACTATGAACACCATCTTTATGATGCCCCCACCTGGATCAAAGTGGAGGCTAATATTATTGCTCCTCTATCTCTCTCTCATTGTCTATGTACTTCATCCTGGCCTAATATGAATTCTTATCCATCTTTACAACTTCTTAAAACCACTTTCAGTCAACTTCCAGCTAGTGCTTTTTCCTTAGTAGATATTCAAGATGTTTTATTTTCGTTTAGTAAATCTGCACCAATCAAATCTTACCTCAGCTATTTTAATACACGGTATTCTGTGGGCATCAAGCTTATCAAACATTTATTCCATAACTTTACAGATATCCCATTTGTACAACTTTCTCACGAGTGCAATATTCCGGAAACTGATTGTCTGTTTCATAGATCCCTCATTAACTCACTAATCAAATATTTGCCTTCACTAACTCAAAATCACCAAAGTCCCTTCCAACCGCCTTAATAGGTAAATCTTCCATCAAGGCAGCCAAGTGGTACACATATTTAAATGATAATCAATGTAATAACTTGGTGAACTCCAAAATGATCAAACAATGAGAATTAGAATGGAATTTCCAACCATCCTCTGATCTGTTGCTTGAAATGTAGAAAAATGTCTATTCCACATCTATTGCAGCGAATCTAACCCAAACGTATTTCTTTATTTTACACTGTGCATTTCTTACTCTTTCGATAATTACAAAAATCAATAATAACTCACCCAATAACTGATGGTCATGCTGATTTCATCCATTTGATTTATAATTGTAAATTTGTGCAATCATTCTGGACAAAATTCTGGATATACATGCAAACGATTTTTCATTTTCAAGAATCACTATAACTCTGTAATATTATAATCAGGCCGATTATTAATCTGTTCCTCAAAATAATTGACTCACCATGCCTGTTTAATCTAATTATTTGCATTGCATTTCACAGTATTACTTTGAATTGGAAGAATTCCTCCAAGCTATCGTTTTCTGGTTGGTGGAATTTCAAATGTTCTATCCATCGTATTGAAAAATGTCAGGTCTTTTCCTCTTATTCCATGCACAACATTTGATAAGAAGTGGAACCCTTTTATTGTATACCTCAACAATCCTGAATAACATTATTAGGACTATGACATTCTTGCTACTGCTTACTCCTCATTTACCTGTCCTCTTATGTCTGTCTAGTTTGTCACCCTTGTTTGTCCAATTTATATCTTGATATATGGCCTCTTCATTACTTTGATTGGTGTATTTGAAATGACTTATTCAAGATCAATTCTTCTGTATAGGTAAATCGTTATAAGCATTTTTTTTTTACATTGTTCTTACAATTTATCAAATACAAAATTATAAAAGATAAAAAAACGATTAAATAGGTGCAAAAGTCCCAGATTACCTCCATGGAGGTGTAGAAAACCGTAGGTTGTAGACCCCTGCTGGGTTGAACAAACAACAATGGGGTGCTTAATGTTTCTGCCAATTAACAATGAAACCACTAAAACGATGGCCAGACCTCCACCACAACGTGGTGCCCAATATTTGAAAGTCATTCCCAACAACGGATTACAAAATTGGTGGTCAAACCTGGCAATAGTATAAGCTGTATTGACCAATCCACTTCACTAAACTGGTGGTCCCATCTGGTGCAATGCTGTAGAACACACTAAAGGAAAAAGTATATTCTCTGCTTAGGGATATGCCAAACATACTCCCAGGTGTGTTAATGATTTAGAATAAAACTTCAAATGGAGTAAATACCTGGTAACCCAGTTACAGCCTGTTCACACGGAAAGTAATCAAACACTTACAATTGTCAGACTATAGCAAGTCCACAAACACTAGAGGTCACAAAAAGTGTGAAAAACCTCAAATCAATAAACGCTTCATTCTTCTAGATAAATTCTAGTGATCTAATAAATGTTTGTGCAAGGTAAGCGGTATGAGCAATGGAGTTCTCATGTTCCGTGTAGCGTTCATCAGTGTCCAGTACCATCACAGTAGCTTAAATGTCTTCAATCGTGGTCCCAAGACTGGCCCAGTGTGCGCGGCTCAGTGATGCTCATGGGTCATGTGCTGGTAAGCTGCACACTTGACAAAGAAGGACCATTAGTGGTTCATGCATTTACTGTCTGGCTGTCTCTGTTCCCATACTGTAGATATGAAACAGGAAGGACCCATTGTGCATCACTTATATATATGCCTGTCTGCCAATCCCTGTTTTAATTCTGTAAATATAAATAACCCACAATAGTTCAATTGTAAGCCTGTCTTTAAAGATGTAAATGTGCAATATCATTCACCCTACACTTTCTCAATAACACCGACATGCTGCCAGATGTTGTATGGTGGGCTAAAAGGTCCCAATCTGGCTCTGTAATGAACCGAAAGACATAAGGATGAAAACAAACAATTATGTTGCCACAGACCTGTCCACTTAAAAAACGTCCCAACCAAGCTCAATAATAAACCGAAAGGTGCAAGTATGACAAGGGATTCTGACTCTGTAGACATGTCCACTCATACGTGCATGCTTCCAATGGTTACACTTGTGAGCCATAGCGCATCAATATTCCTATTACTAATACACCCGGGTGACTAAGCTAGCCCGGTCTCTCTTTGAGAATAAAATGGATGCCTGCCATCACATACCTCGTCTGAATTACCATCACTGGACATATAGGTCCTACACTGAGCTGTATGTACACTAGGTTGGATTAACTACAATATGGGGTGGGAAGCCTTTTGAAGACGCTATATCCGTAGATCTAGATGGATGAGTCCGGAGAGGGACCCCTAGGTACCTTCCATTGCTGACTGTGGTTGAAATACACTCATGCATAAACAAAGTGTTTGGGTATAGAACCAAAGATGGTGCTGATAGACAAACTGATGGTAAATCTTACATCCCTAGGAAGATCATGGAATATAACATGTGAGCACCTAAACAACAATATTTTAACACTATTATTAAACTAACTTCAAGACCCTGAAAGCAGGTCAAATGTGCATCTTTAGATCCCTTAGATTTCACTGTCTCTGTAGTAATTGAGTAGTAATTGAGAAGTGTTGGTAAACTAGATCAAGTTGTAGTCATACATTTTACCACTGAGTCTACTAAAGGGGGTCATTACTACTTAGGTATAATAGTAAAATATGGAATATTTCTGAATACCACCTGTTTTATCGCTCTGTCTGATTAGGATCTGTATGTTGTTTGTTGCTTGCGACACATCTGTGAGTGCCGCATCTGGTAAATACTGCCTAAAACTGGATTTTAATACTGCCAATAACACCTCCACACTTTACCTCCACGGTGCAAGGGCTTCCCTTTCCTGCACAAAAAACCTGATTGAGATACTGTACGGTATCTCTGGAAAAGCACATTCATTACCACCAATCTGTCACTTTTCTTGTAATTAGGCATATTTCTAGAAATACTAGTCTAATTAACAGTACTTTCCACACAAAGTATTTTACGTTGAAAATCTGTAACTCGCAATGAAGTCCTAGGGTATTTCTGGAAATCCACATGCATTACTTTTCCATTTTTTGAAAGTCATCCTCCTCCTATTTTGACAGACATATATTGCATAATGCTACTGTATGACAACATACAAACACAAAGTAATGTCTTACCTTTTTTGAGTATTGTATGATAAAGTTGCTGAGAGATGAAAATAGAGTGGAGGTAAACATTGAGGTGTATTTCTTTATTTATTGATAAAAAGTAATGCATTTTTGACACAAAAACACGTACAAAATGTACCATTGATAACCGATGGGGTGAGAGAATGGGATTCGAAGACCTGCTATTGCAGGGGAAGATGGAAACATAAACGAGGGATGACGACAGGACAGAATGACATAGGAACGGGATGGTGGAGGGAGGGCTGAATTCAGTATGGAGAGGTGACAGAAAAAAGTGCTGTACGGTTGTCCATGAAGGGTAGGGAGAGAAGGAAACATGGTGATGCAGTAGTGTAGAGTGCTAGGAAACAGGTTCTTCACAAGAAGGACAGCTTTGAGGTTGGATTTAAATAGGGGTAGAGTTGGAGCAGTATGGAAAGGGAGAGAGAGAGCATTCAAGAGTTGGTGACCCAGGAGAACAAGAGAGTGGAAACAAGAGGGAGCACAGTGGGCTTGGGTGGTGGCAAGGAGGTGAACTAAGTATGATCATAACGAGAGAGGTGAGTATGGAGTGAGATGTGCATATATTTATTTTATTTTATTTTTTGTATTTGTAAAGCACCTAGCAGCCCGGAGGCATTGAGGCACTGTTTCAAGAATGTGTCTTAGTTACAGGGGCAAGGGTTACATTGGTAAGAACAGGGCTACAGTAGTTCATTGCCTTACATTAGTCCATACAAGGTTACAGTAGTCGAGTGCTTTACAAATGAGGAATGCATACATGTGGTAAAGTCCATTGTGGCGGTTACACGAACAGCATGGTTTTTATTGCTTTTCTATTGGTAGGTATATATAGGTAGGTCAAGTCCGTGCATAGTTTTAAAGATGATGAGAAGAAGTTCATACTTGGCCCTTTGTTTCATAGATAGCAAGCTAATCTTGCGACGGACAGCGACAGTAGAGGTAAGGTGAGAAAGGTTGGCAAGTATGCAGACTGCAAAGTTGAGGACTTTGTCTAAAGGTGAAAAAACATAGTTGGGAAGGCAATAAAGAAGACTGGAACATTAGTCAGATCTAGAAAGGACCAAGGAAGAGATCAGCTTTTTAGCAGTTTTGAAAGGAAGAAGATGATACATTTTTCTGATATTGAGGAGGTTGAGTATGGCTGCAGTGGCAGATTTGAAGATAAAGTGCGAGAAGTTGTGTGATGGGTTGAAAATGACAACAAGGTTATGAGCAGGAACAGAGTAAGGAGGCAGTCAGGAGAGAAGAGAATAAGGGAGGGACAGGAAGAGATTGCCTGTTCGGATAGGAACTAGATAACTTCAGTCTTAACGGAGTTGAGCTAATAGCGCCATGACTAGCACCAACCTCGGAATGAGGGCCAGTTTGAACTTTTTGACTACAGCTCATCGGATAAGGAGTGAAAGGAGAAGAAGATCTAAAAGTCGTCAGAAAAGAGTTCATAGTAGAAGCTGTAAGAACAGATCAGGGCATGAAGAGCTGAAGTATGGAGAATCAAGAGGAGTGGACCAAGGACAGACCCTTTGGGAACTCCAGCAGTAAGGGGGTGAGTGGGGAGATAAGGCTGCTGCAGGACCCCTGATAGTGTCTGGGGGCAAGGTATGAAGCAAACCAAATTAGGGCATTATCTCTGGTGCCAAGCAGAGATAATGTAGAGAGAATGTTAGAAAAGCCAATAGTATCGAAGGCAGCAGTGAGGTTGAAAGAATAAAAAAAGATTAAATGTTTGCATGACGAGTGGAAGAGATGAAGTTCCTGACATTGAGGAGAGATGTTTCTGTAAAATGCAGAGGCCATTAGCCAGATTGTAGATGGTCCAGGAGGTTGTGAATGTCAAGAAACTCAGAGAGTCGATTGAATACAACTAGCTCTAGGAATTTGGAACATTGTGGTAGAAGAAAGACAGGGCAAACATTGGCAGGACAGTTAGACCAGGTTTCCTAAGAAGAGGGATGACATCAGCTGTATTGTAGGAACATTGCCAAGTGGCATTCTCAAGAGGGGAGTTCAAGAGGGAAGAAATATGTGTAGCAACACTGGAACTATGGGCATCACAGGCAGGTACAGTGGGACAGTGGGGGCACAGGATGGGTTAGCCTTAAGTATAGGGCAAAAATCTCTTCCGGGTTGGTGTGGGCAAAAGAAGACATGACAGCAGGAGAGCTGGGTAGGATCGGTGGAGAAAAGTGAGCAAAAGGAAGGGATAAAAGGTAAGAAGTGAGGGTATTGTGAAAGGTAGACATTTCAGAAGCAAAGTAGAGAGCAAGATCCTTTACAGAAAGATTAAAGGAGATTGAGGTGGGTTTAGGAGGTGAGAGAATATTGTTGAGAGATTTCTGGAGGCACCTAGGTTGGGAGGATTGTGATGAAATGAGAGTGAGATAAAAGTCAGGTTTGACAGAGTCAAGAGTAGAGGAATAGTTATGAAGAGCAGTGAGATAGAGTTGGAGATCAGAGGAGTATCTTGACCTTTGCCAAGTGTGAACTTGTTTCTGCATTGTTGTTTTCGAGGTATGGGTGAGAGGGGCAAACAAGGACTGTGGAGTGGAGAATTTAGGAGTGAGTTTGGAAAGAGGGTCGTGAGAGGAGAAGGGAGCATAAAGAGCAGTGTTAAAGTTAGGGAAGGTTTCTTGAGTGGATGCACAGGTGAGTTCAGAGTAGGAGAGCGAGTGGTGTAGGTTAGAGAGGTAGTCAGGGAGTTTGGCGGAAAGAAACGTGCGCTTAGTAACAGTTGTAGTAGAGAGTGAGGAATATGCAGGAATGAAGACTGAGGTAAAGATGATAGAGTGATCTGAGGGGGATGAGCTCTGGAGATATTAAAAGGCAGATAGTTGAGAGGATATGAGAATACGGTCAAGGGAGTTTCCATTTAGATGAGTGTACAGAGAGAGGATAAGTGGTTAAGTAGAAGAGAGTTAAAGTCAGTGGATAGAGCATCAGAGAGAGAGAGAGGGGATGTTGTGGTCACTAATGTCAATAAGATGGTATCGGGAGGGAGAGAGTTAATTAGTTGGGAGATGTGGTTGAAGAATTGACCTTCTGGACCAGATCGTCAGTAGAGAGAGATAATATGTGTGCCATGGGGGAAGTGATTGTGGAGATAATGTATTAGAATGAGATTGAATACATTCATTACTCCTCTGAATACCACATGCATGGATATGATATGATAGGTTATTTGTAACGTGCTTAATACCCAGAGGTTTTTAAGCACGGATCTGTTGATCGAACCTGTGGTGCTCCGTGTCATCTTACTTCCAAGGCGAGCACGTTGCCCCTGAGCTATCCTCCCATTAATAATTCACACTTCATAATCAGAACAAGTGGTAAAACGGGTGGTTTTAGAAAATGCAGCCTAAGTATCATCATCATCAAGTTCATAATGGCAACCTACATTTTTACATTGCATAATAACTTTGAATCAGACCGTTTTATAGCTTTTTTTTTAATTGTTGGGTCTACATTTTATTTGTCTTTATAACGGACTTTCATAGTGGCTAAACTAAACAATTATTTAACATATCAGTTATATGATCACCCTCACAAAAATGAGCAGCCATAGAATCAGTCAACAGTGACATGTTATGTTATGGCCAAAACCTGAACCCCAATCAATGGACTCATAATTGCTTAGGTGAATTGAATTACCACCTTGCTAATGTGCGAGAGTCAGTCAGGAAGTGCACAACTTGGGATTTATGTTCTGATCATGGCCTACATTATATGCTCTCTACCTGACATCAGCAGAACATCAGCACCAGTAGAGCAGCTGGGTATGATACACTCTGTGTGGCACACAGTGGGTTTTTCTAGTGTGCTTGATTAGAGTGCAGGAGTGTTGCCAGTGACCAATGCAACCTTGTTTCTACTTTGTTTTTGCAGCACAACCCTATTGGATTGGTCTGTCTTCTATCTCCATTTATCTGAAGGAAGAACTATCTTTTATAAAAACCCCACTGGAGCAGAGCATGTTGAAGAATGCGGGAGTGTTGCCAGTGACCAATGCAACCTCGTTTCTACTTTATTTTTTACTGCAGAATCTTATTTGATTGGTCTGTCTTCTATCTCCATTCATCTGAAGGACGAGCTATCTTTTATTTTGAAAAACTCTAGAAGTGTGTCCATCACACCGTAAATACTGTTTCTTTTATTTGAATACCAGGCCCTTGAGAGGCCAAAGTTTGCACTCACTGACTAACAATATTTGCCAATGCCACTAAGCCGACAGGAAATGAGGCTGAGCAGGCATTGTGTTCTAAGCATGCTTGCTTTGCGCTCTATTCCCAGGCCCGTGAGAGGCTGACGGTTGAGGCACACAAGCAACAAAACCGATTAAAAGGTCATTAAAGTGGGGATTTAGTGATGTTGGGCCTCATTAGGACCCTGGCGGTAAGTGAAAAACGATGGCGGTAAATGGTTACCGCCATCGTTTTCCGCCAGGTCCGATCATGACTCCTGACCGTAAACTACGATGCCAATAGCGGCATCGTAGTTAACGCTGCCGCTAACTGCGCTAAGGGTGCGCGCACGCGACCGGCCACACCGTACTTAGCGCCATGGCGGAAAGGTACGCAAATGCCGACCCAAGCGGACATGCACCTAACGCCATCACCGAGGCCGCTAAGTACCTTACCGCCATGGTGCAAATAACGCCATCGCGAACCAACCGTAAAGGGCCAATTCAAGTGAATGCAGCTGCCACAGGTGCACAGAAACAGCACAGGTGAAGGCAATACAGACTCAGGGGAGTACAAAAAGAGCACACCCCACCCCTACCCACACCCAGTCACACTCCACAATGATGGCAATACGACTAGCAATGTTGGGGCTGGAGGACCTGATAGCAATGCATGTGCTACTACAACAGCAACAACAACAACAACAGGCAGCACAGAGGAGACGCAGGAGGAGAAGGAGGGCAAGGCAGGCCCAGCAAGCCCCACCAGCACAGCCAGTGCCACCACGCAGGCAGCCCCCAATCCCACGCATCAGAGCCAATCCAAACAACCTCACTGCTGAGCAGATCCACACCCTGTACCGTTTGGACCGGGACACCATCACCGCCATCGTAGACATGACACACGACGACATCGTCAGCATGATAGAAAGTCCAACCGCCATCCCCCCCCTACTGAAGGTAGTGGCTGTACTCCACTTCCTTGCCACAGGCACCTACCAGCACACAGTGGGGCACCTGCATGGCATTTCACAACCATTATTCTCACGAACACTCATCCAAGTGCTCGATGCCCTCCTCAAGCACACAGACGACCACATCTCATTACCACGGACTGCCCAGGAGATTTCAAACACCAAAGTGGGTTTCCATGCACTAGCCAGCATACCCGGTTGCATTGGTGCCATCGACTGCACCCATGTGGAATTGGTGGTTCCACGTGCCATGGAGGTACCGTACCGCAACCGGAAACAGTTCCACTCTATCAACGTGCAAATGGTCTTGGCTCCTCACGCCAGTCCGGAACCCGCAGAACCAGCACGAGGAGGACTTCAACCGTGCACATACACGTACTCGTGTGGTCATAGAGCAGACATTTGGCCTCCTGAAGGCACGGTTCCGAAGCCTCAGCAGGTCTGGTGGGGCACTCCTGTATGGCCATGAGAAGGTGGCAAAGATCGTCATGGCATGTGTCATGCTGCACAATATGTGCGTCAGACGGAATGTGCCCCTGCCCCCTGACGCAGAACTGCAACCACCTGACGATGAGGATGAGGAGGGTGCAGATGGGGCGCCACCACATGGAGGAGGCGATGCACAGGAGGGGCGTGCCATGCGCCAAAGTATCATCGACCACTGCTTCTAGCACACACGGCTGGTGTTTATGGCATGGAGACTGCACTTGGGGCACTGTGTGTCTCTGGGACATGCACGCTGTGGACTGTACACCAATAAAGCACACATACGCAATGAAAATGTCCACACATTTCTTTTTTTGAAAGAAAAAAGTGTATTGGAACTAGGAACTGTCGTGTCACACCCCCTCCCACCTCCCCCCTGCACACCCCAACACACCCCCTCCCACCTCCCACCTCCCCCCT
The DNA here is from genome assembly GCF_040938575.1 of Ambystoma mexicanum. Classification (NCBI taxonomy): domain Eukaryota; kingdom Metazoa; phylum Chordata; class Amphibia; order Caudata; family Ambystomatidae; genus Ambystoma; species Ambystoma mexicanum. The sequence goes on along the minus strand of NC_090928.1, from coordinate 502,030,958 downwards.
GCACACCCCAACACACCCCCTCCCACCTCCCACCTCCCCCCTGCACACCCCAACACACCCCCTCCCACCTCCCACCTCCCCCCTGCACACCCCAACACACCCCCTCCCACCTCCCACCTCCCCCCTGCACACCCCATGTAGCTGTCAACAGATGCCTGTGGCCGTGTCCACAGGCCGTCACAAGCCCCCTCTCCCGGCACCCGGGGCACCCCTGGCTGTGGAGCGCAGGTTGCGTCCAGAACGGCGCACGGGGCTGCTCTGCGCAGAACTGGCAGTGGAGGATGTCCCTGGCTGCCCATGTGCATGCAGCTCCTGTCGTGTGTGGGTGAGGTCAGTGACCGCACGACGCAAGCCCGCAAGTTCGGCACAGATGTCCCTGGACATGGCCTGCATGGCATCCCTCAGGGTGGCAGTGCTCCGCGCCACTTCCGCCCTTAGTGTCTCCGTGGCCTGTTCAATGCTGAACCTAGCCCCCACACATTCCGCGGCATGCTCATCCAGCATTGCGGACAGTTGATGCTGCCGCTGAGTGATGTCCTCGAGGGACGGCTGGCCGTGCTGGCCCATGGCCAGTGCAGGTGGAGTGATGGAGGGGCTGGTCCCCTCCTGTGGAGTGTGGACAGGGCATGGGGTGGAAGGCCACTCCTCTGCCTCAGTGTGCCCCTGTGTGTCGCCCTCATGGGGGCTGGCGTCTGAGAAACAGGGGGAATGTAGTTGGTCAGTGGGGCTTCTGACCTCCTGCTCCATGTCCGAGTCAGAACATGCAGCTGTTGCAGCTGTCTCCCCGATGTTGCTGCTGGCCGCTGACCCCCTGCCTTCTGTGGCAGGCAATGTCGGTGGAGGTGGAGCAGCTGCTGCTGGCCTGCTGCCAACAGGGGTGCTTGCCGGTGGGACCTCCGGTATGCCTGCAGTGGGACCTGATTGTCGTGGGGTCTGCCTCACTGCAGCTGAGGTTGAGGGTGCAGGGAGGTTGTCGTTGGACTTCGCTCTCTTCGGCGCAGGGGTGTCCTGGTCCTCTGGGTGTGATTCTGTGCCTGTGGTGGAGCAAAGGTGGGAGGGCGTTATTGATGGGTCTACGGACTTCTGAATGACAATGGTTGACATTATTTTGGCCAGTGGATGAGGCAGATTTCAGGCAGTGCCATGCAGGTTGTCTCCTTTTGGTGTGGTATGTGGATGCAGGTATGCGGGTGCCAGCAGTGTATGCAGGGTGGTGTTCGCATGTGGCTATGGGCAGTATTGATTTGTGTTGCATTTACACTCTAGGGCAACCTTGTGCTACACATGATTGGACTGCTGTGACTATGGCATGTCTTGTATGAGGCACCTACCTTCATCACCTGATGTCGGGGCTCCCCTTTCCATCCCTCCAACGCCTTCGATGGATTCCATGCCGATGGTGGTAGCACAGATCTCCTCCCACGGTTGGAGTTTCAGGGGGGATTCCGACCCTCCACCGGTTCCCTGGGCAAGGTTGCGGTTTGCCGAGATGACGGCTCTGACCCGTATGCGCAGGTCATCCCAGCGCTTCCGGCACTGCTGTGGGGTGCGGGGTACGGTCCCCACCGCGCTGACGCGCTCAGCCACCAGGGCCCAGATGGCCTTCTTCTTCCCGATTGCTGTCCTGGTCATTTCAGGGGAGAATACAACACCTGCGTTGTCCTGCAGGGTCTCCGCTAGCATGCAGAGTTCCTCCCGGCTGAATCGCTCCTGGCGCTGGCGGTCACATGCCTTTTTCACAGATTTTGGCATTTTCGGGTACTTGGATGGGTGGGTGTTTGGTTGGGACAGGTGTCAGGGTTGGGTCTGGTGTTGTTTGGTAGGATGGCGATGGATTGTGTTTTTAAAGATGGCCGACAGGCTGCTTCCCGTTCCGGCGCGATGACGCTATTTCCGGTTTGGCCTTTTACGGCCGCCGCTAATTACGGTGGCCGTAAATTACGGTGGTCGTAAATTACGGTGGCCGCTACTTACGCTGGCGGAAGGGCACCTTGCTCGCTTAGCGATGGCGGTAGGGGCCTTTTCCGCCATGGCGTTAATTGCATTACCGCCATGGCGTAATGCTCGTGCGCGATGGGTCGTGATGTGGCGCTCTTTACGCCATCGTCCCACGGCGTAAACGCTCATTACGCCATGGCGGTAATGACGGGCGATTACCGCCAGGGTCGTAATGAGGCCCGTTGTGTTTTTGCCCACTAACAGGAAATTTCATGTCACGATTATCCTACTTATTCTGCCTACACTGTTAGCACCACATTCCTCACCACTTCTTCTTTACCTAGACGTACTTCTCTGATAACTTTAACACAGTCACATCTGTTGCTCATAAAGTGGGTTCACATACGGAGCATACAGGTTGAGACTAACTGACCAGAGGAGAGTTGTGGTATAGCATCTGCGACTAAATCTCTGTGTAACCACTTGAACACCAACATTATTTATTAGTTGATCCCACAACCAGTTAATGTCTGATAAAGCCTTGAATAAGGGTAAAATGGTAAGACAGCCGTAACTTAAACTTTATATTTAGATGCCAACGACAAGGTTGCTGGCAACTGCAATCGAGTCTCCCACAGTAATAGCCCCGGAAGGGGGAAAGGAACGAGTTTGCAACAAAACGCAGGAATGATTACAGTCTTTTTCCACTGAGAGGCTGAAGCAAGCATGGTTGCTAAGGGCCCGGAACCACCGATAGAGGAGGAGCAAGCACAGAAAACAACTCTTTCATTCTTGCATGGAATTTGGTAGTATAGATAACAATTCCCTGCTTGATATGTGCTACGCCCTCCACAACACATTGCAATAAGAGTTCTTGCCATCAAAACTGACAGTGAATGGTGGCCAACAAATACCACAAGTTACTTCTGTGCTGCGATTTTAGCCATCCACATTGCCTGCACACTGACTATGGCTCCTGAGCAATCGCTAACAATGTCGACAACCTGTAAGGATATATATGGGATTTTATTGCCATGCCACATGCAGCATGGGGGTGCAGCCATATGTAAGGATATGTGGGGTTTTATTGCCAACATGTAATAGACAGTAGAGAAATTCAGCCAGGCCCAGTTTTTGAAACTGCAGGCATTATTTCAGTAACAGCCAGCAGGCAAAGTTGTCAGAACACATAAAAAATACAGTGTGCTGCCAGGTTAAAATAAAGAGGTGCACAATTTTATATTGGATGTTTCATGTATGGAAACTGCATTAGAATACATAACTGATTGACCTTGCACTAACATTACTAAAGTACGAATTTCAACTTCTCTAACTTTATAATGCAGTCTTCTGTGCTCAATGAAATACAGTCCATGTTTTGGGTGCACTGTTTGAAATTTATTTTTCTTGAGGAAATGCACATATTGTGGAGAACAGAAATATATAAAATGCAGGAAGGAAAATGAAACAGTTGCGTTGAAAATAAAGTCTTCATTGTCTTAAAAAACGATGGCTGGCACAGGGCATATTCATTTTATACTGGATGGCAGGAATTGTAGGTGGATAAGTCACATCAACAGAGGGCTGAATCCGAGTTTTTTTAAGTAATGAGGAGAAGGGAGTTGGCAGTTCGTGCAGGGACCAGGAGACGGATGGTGCCATATCTGTTGAACTCCAAGTGGGTTGAGCGCTGGCTACGAGCATAATCAGCTGGCAGCTCCCCACACATACGAGGGGTGTTGGCATTGAGCCTGGGCCTGTGAAGACAGTGAGGACGTGCAGGGACTTCAGATTTCACTGGCCTTGGTAAGATTGATGTAAAGTGAGGGAAAAAAATAGTGTGATGTATGTGTGTTGGTAGAATTTATTGGCAGTGCAGGGAGGTTAGAAAAAAAATGCATGCTTATTTTTCTCTCTATGTTGAAGGTGTGAGAACATAAATTTGTGTTTGCAAAATACCTGCTTGTTTCTGTTGTTCTTTCATGTTGCAGGTGATGCTGTAAATATCATGTGGTAAGATGTTTTGGTGGTAAGATGTTTTGCCGTTTGCAATTGTCATATAATACAAAGTACAGAAAAAGAAATGGAGACTTTGGTGTCATTCATGCATCTGTGAATCATTTATATATGTGAAGCACAGAGGTGATGTTTATATCAGTGCAGTATTGCATTTACCAATTTCCCACTGTAGTTGAAAAGCAAACAAGAGAAAGTCTGTAGTAAATATCTACAAGGTAGGAAGGTGTGTGTGTAAAATGTAATGAGTGATTCCTTCCTTTGATGCTGAAGGGAAGGGGTGCCTAATCTGGCACTTGGATAACTGGATCTACATAAGTCAGTAATACCAGCCACAAACTATAGGTGGCGGTTTGAATAAACTCATTGGGTTCTCTGAAGTGTCCTAAGTCTGGGGCTCTGTACTGGCGACTAGAAGACATTCTAATACAAAGGAAAGGTTTGTTTATGATGGGGTGGTAGTATAAAAAAAATATGCACACCACTATACCACTGGAATAAGATAATTTTAAAATACCACAAAACAATATATCTCTAAAATTGCCACCAATACAAGCTAACAATATATAATCACCAAAATAGACTAATACCAAACCCACTCTAAATGTAAGGCCAGTTTACCGCCAATTTACCACCAAGATTTTACGGTAAGAAAAATGACACCAAATTCCAAATTTCCCCCAATAAGACAAAGGGCCTCATTACACGGTAGGCAGTAAACCATGGTGCTGTTAGCACCATGGTTGCCGCCGGTACCATACCGGTACCACCATGGAGGAAAGGGGAATTACCACCCCATTCCAAGGTTGGCGGGGCAGTAATTCCCCCTTCCTCCATGGCCCTTCCCCATTCCCATTTTTGCCCCATAGGGCATGATGGGAATGGGGAAGGAGCTAATTACGGTACCGCAAATTGTGGTACTGTAATTAGCACCAAGGTCCCTTTGCGGGTCCCAACTTTAACGACTGGTCTACACCAGCCGTTAAGGTCAGGTCCCGCAAAGAGACCTCGTAGTAAGGTGGTAAGGGTTAACGGTCACCGGTACCCTTACCGGTGACCGTTAACCCTTACCGCCTTCCGTGTAATGAGGCCAAAAATCTCTTACAAACCCCTGTGCTGTGTCCACCATCAGATGTTCCGGGGAGCATGGGAGTTTCAAGAAACTTAAATTCAATTGCTCGCAGCTCTACCAATAATATGGACAGTATTTACATGCTAAAGGTTGCTGTTAAGATACTTTTGAAGCTATGCGGCACAATATCATAGGAATTAAATTTGCAGAGTACCTTGGAAACTGTAACAGAGCAGCTTAAAAATGAAAACAAATCCACAGGTGAAATAGATCCTCCAAAGGATAGGAGTAGACCACCGAATATGTAGCTGGAAAAACCTGGCCTGCAACAAATAGGGCAAAAAGCCGGCTTTGTAATAGAGGAGGAAACAACTTGTTTCCAGAGATGAAAACAAAGAAGAATGGCTAAATACTACCTCAATGGACCATGGAAGAAAGTAGAATGGAAGAAACTTGCTGCTCTATTGTATCTTCATAGTTCTAGATTAAACAAGCCTCTAAGCACAAATACAAACTCAGAGACTTATCCCAAGTCATGGAGAATAAGGAGTACTAGAACTAAGACGAGGATTCAAAGGGCTCCGGGGACCTTGACCAGCTGACTTTTGAAAGGCAAGAGAATGAATATAGGAACTTGTAACCAACGATACAGGCATCTTATTTGAACCAACATTGAGCTATGCGAGTAAGCCTTCTGGTGCCGCAACCGCATAGACGGAGGACAGAGAGTGTGTAACTCGGTTACAACCAGCCAGCAGGCAAAAGGAAATGCCCAGTACTACTACAGAGGCACAATTACCTGTTGATCCAAAAATCTTTACGATAGATGTAGATCCAAATGACAAGACAAAAAAGAGCATAAATCGTAGTGAGTTATTTTGCATTCTACACAGAATTCCCCTTTTGAGGGTACTGAATACTAGCGACTATGAGTTTGTAAAACCTCCCATTGTTATTAGTGGCTATCTCTCACAAATACACTTTGCCCTACCTTGAAAGAGCCCAATTAATTCGCTCACATAAGCCTACATTAGTAAGTTTAGGCTATGTTTTAAATAAAGAAGTTGTTAAAGGAAAGTCAAAGGGCTGCTGTGAAAAATGCCAAGAGTATGCTATAAATGAGAGAAAAGGGAAAAATAGTGGCGAAGCAGATGCTACGGTCCCAGACGATGAAAATGAAAAAGATTGGGCATGGCTGAAAGGTTTTCTTCGCACTAAGGGGATAGAAACTAAGCGATGAATTGAGATTGCATGTTGGAACACCAAGGGCCAAGAGCATTTATTGAGCATTTATTGGCTAAGTCAAGTTCTCTTGACATCCTTATAAAACAGAATGGGCCTGATTCAAAGAGTGTTTCCCTATGGGATTGCATCATTATAAAACAATTCTGTGAGTCAGGCCCGATATCTTTATGTTACAGGACCCCTGGCTTACCTCAAAGGTAGTGGCTGATGGGTTTCAATTATATGAAGTACTGGCAAAGAAAGGAACCAGTGGCCGACTGTACGGTGAGCTCATCATTGGTGTCACAAATGCATACAAATCTGACATCTTGCCACTATCTATTACTAATGAGAATGTGATTGCCTTAGAAGTTCAAATGAAAAAGGGGAATATGTTTGCCAAATTACTTATTGTCAATGTATATGTTCCTCCTGGCTCTGGAAACATAGAGGCAATTCATCAAAGTATAGAGGACATCTGTTCGAAGTGGGAAGCAGGTGGAAAACAAGGTGTAATCCTGGTGTGTGGTGATTTAAATGCCAGATGCTTAGACAAACCAGAATGTGCTGTTTATAGTAATGTGCTGAGCAGACGTACAATGCTGCAGGATAAGAGTAATCACAGTTGTAAGAGATAGATCGCCCTGATGACAGACTCGGAGGTGTGTCTAATAAATGGCAGAGCCAAGGGGGACATACCAGGGAAGTACACATGGAAAAATGGCAAGTCAGGACACGTTAGATTACTTCTTTGGTAACAATGCCAAATCGGAGAGGGTTCTTGAACTTGCTGTTAAATTCGGAGATAATAGTGACCATGCAGTGCTTTCATTGTCCATAAAAACTCATGCTGTGGAAAGCAACCCAAAGATAAATGGGGGACTTGACCGAAATAGTGCAGGTAATCGCATAAATTAGTCAGCAGCGAACCTCCAGAAAGCAATGCAGGTTGCACTCCGGGTGTCATGCCACGAAATAGAATCCTTGTTTGATCTAACTTCAGACGAATTTGGGGATTGGTTGAAGTGGCTGGCAGACGGCAGCAGAGCCGTCAAGGGTAAATGTATGGCAGTCTCAGAGAAAAGGCATCTGAAGAACTTCAATGTCGTTATCTGAGACACCAAACGCAAACTACGAAGGACAATAAGGGGCATTAGGCAGTCCAAGCAAATCATGCAGGAGAAACTAGCACGATGAGAAAGGAAAGAAATGGCTACAGAAACTGGCTTATACACTGGAGATTCCCTATTAAAAGAGAAAAAGGGCTAAAATGATTGTAAATCCAATAAAAGGGGAAGCCTGGGAGTTCCATTGAGAATCAAGAGATGAACCAGGCTCCACTTGTACACTAGTAGACCTAGACCGCGAGCAGCAGGGGCCGATGAAACTTACTTATGAGCTTATGGTCAGGGCTATTGTGAAATTAAAAAGCCAACAAGCCGCAGGCCCAGATAGGCTGGCAAATATGTTTCTAAATAATTCCCCTGAGACTTGGGCAAAAATCCTCTTAGTACCGTTTAGGAAAATCGGTGTTGAGCACCAACCTCATGGCAGCAGTCTGTGTTGGTCCTCCTAAAGAGATAGGCCTTTACTAAATCAATGTTAGTTCAGTAATCTTAGTTCAGTATTCTGGCTGCGAGGTCCCATTAATAGTTCAAAAGAAATGAAGATTTAACATCAGACCAGCAGAGTTTGAGCTATAAGACCGAAGGGCTCTAGCAAGGAGGTATTTAGGGAGAGAAAGTTGGATGTAGCATGGTCCCAGAAAGTCTTGTGGATGATGCAGTGGGTCTTGAATTTGATCCTTGCAGACACCCGGAGCTGGTGGAGAGATTTAATGGCTGGAGAGATACAGTCCCTGGGGTTAAGGCCAAGGAAAGGTCTTGCAGTCCTACTCTGGATTAGTTGGAGTGGGCTGAAGGAGGAAAGAGGTAGATTGAGGAAAAGTCTGTTTTCAGTAGTCCAGCATGGAGAGAACCCAAGCTCTAGAGACATTGGGCCTCATTACGAGTCAGGCGTTAAGGGTCGGCGCCGTTTAAGTTGGATGTAGCATGGTCCCAGAAAGTCTTGTGGATGATGCAGTGGGTCTTGAATTTGATCCTTGCAGACACCCGGAGCTGGTGGAGAGATTTAATGGCTGGAGAGATACAGTCCCTGGGGTTAAGGCCAAGGAAAGGTCTTGCAGTCCTACTCTGGATTAGTTGGAGTGGGCTGAAGGAGGAAAGAGGTAGATTGAGGAAAAGTCTGTTTTCAGTAGTCCAGCATGGAGAGAACCCAAGCTCTAGAGACATTGGGCCTCATTACGAGTCAGGCGTTAAGGGTTTTACGGCGCCGTAAACGGCGCTGACCCTTAACGCCTGATTACAAGGTCCCTTTGCAGGATGGTGATTTTAACGCCTGCTTTTTGCAGGCGTTAAAAACCATGCCGCAAAGGGACCTTGGTGCTAAGTACGGTGCCCAATTTGCGGCACCGTACTTAGGGCCTTCCCCATTCCCATTATGCCCTATGGGGCAAAAATGGGAATGGGGAAGGACCATGGCGGAAGGGGGAATTACCACTCCGCCAACCTCGGAATGGGGTGGTAATTCCCCATTCCGCCATTGCGGAGTCGGAAAGTTACCGGCATGGACCATGGTGCTACTAGCACCATGGTCCATCTGCCAGGGTCGTAATGAGGCCCATTGAGTTTCTGGGGGAAGATGAGGAAAGTGTGAATGCCTCTGAGGAGGAAGAGCTGAAAGTGAGCCTTCTTAGCAAGGTCAGTGATGTGAGGTGAGAAGGAGAGAGAGAATTTGAAGATGACACCCATGTTTTTTGTCTCACAAAGGGGGGCGGGCCCAACGAGGGCAGCCAGAGAGTAGGGGGGCGGAAGGAAGAGGAGTTCGAATGTGGAGGATCTCTGTCTTACTGGCGTCGAGACAGACATCATTAGCAGCACACCATGCATGAATAGCAGTCAGACAGTCGGGAATGAGAGAGGAAGGAGAGGAGATAGAGGAGGGAAGTTTAAAGAAAATCTGAGTATCGTCCACAGAGCACTGGACATGAGGAGAAAAGGTAGAGATCAAGTGAGCAGGGCAAGGTAAATGTTGAATAGCCACGTCGAGAGGATAGAGCCAAGAGGGACGCTGCAGGTAGAGAGTCAGGTAGAGGAGAGAAAAGGACCCAGCTGGACCTGGGAAGGCAGATTCTACAGGAAGGAGGTCAACCAGGCCATACCCAGGTCTGTGATGCTCAGAGTGTCTCAGAGTCGATTTAAGAGTGTGGCATTATTGACAGTGTTGAAGGCAGAGGATAGATCAAGGAGCAGGAAGATAGAGGGAGAGTTGGAGTCGAGGTTTGAGAGCAATTCGTCATGTCTGTTCAGGAGAGAAGTTTTCATGCCTCTGGCTGCTCTGAAGCCTGACTGAAGGTCACAGAGACATCCAACAGATTCAGTGTGTTGGATTAGCTGGGGGAGGACCAACTTCTTCTGCAAAGGTTTGCGCAAGAAGGGGGGGTGGATATAGGGCGGTAGTTAGCTGAGCAGGAAGGGTCCACAGATTATTTTATTAGGAGGCGGTGCACAAGGGAGTGCTTGAGGTATGATGGGAAGGAGCCGGTGGCAAAAGAGTGGTTACAGAACTCAGCCATAGAGAGAGCGAGGGCAGCAATATTGTCCTTGAAAGTTCTGGAGGAGCAGGGAAGCACCTGTTTAGAGGAGGTTATCATAGAGCAAACAGTCCTGTGACCTCATCAGGTGCTATGCGTGAGAAGGAGGAGAGAAGGAGGCAGGGGTGGACTGATCTATAGGGAACTCTGGAGATTTCCCAGAAGGCCTCAGCACAATGGGCCTCTTTTCTGTGGTATTTCCAAATGTTCCCATAGGAAAACGGTCAGGCTTGATGAAAATGTGTGATAACGGGACACTTTGAACATTATTTCCAGGCCCTCTTTTGGTTCCCAGTCTGCTCCTGGAAGGAGGGATGGAGAGAAAGGGGCTAAAGGAGGCCTAAGTGAAGGTGGAAGAGGGAGGGATGTAGAGGAGAGTGAGGATAGGATGTCCTGAGTTTTAGTTGTGAAGTGAGTGGACAATGCTATTTTGAGGGCCTAGGGAGGAAGAGGGGAAGTGTAGATTGCAGTAGGGGTGTCAGGTTCCTTGCAGGTTTTGAAAAGTTCAGCCTTATTGTTGGTGGCCCCAGAGATGCAGGCTTGGATGTGGGCCCGCATCTTATACCGGATGGAGAGTCTGTAGTGCCTTTCAAGAAGTAAGATGTGTGGGTTGCCAAGAAGTGACTCCAGTCATTCCAGATATGATATGATATGGCATTTAGAACAATAGAGATTTAAGACTATTTGGAAGAGGACTGAGACTTATGGGATGCTGTAGGTCACCACAAGGTAGCCATCTTGAATGTTCCAATATCGTCTGCTTCAAGTCTTTTTGAGAGCTAGAAGACGATACAGTTTGGGTCGAATTTGTCCATCTCATCTGCTTTGTTTCTATCCAAGAGATAGGAGGTAAAACAGTTTAGGGCTAAGCCTGTGAACCTCATTCTGCTAGTGTGAAGACTGATTTTGTCTATCATACAAATGAAAACGTTATTAATTGTGTTACATGTTTCTGTGGACCCTGGAATTACTGGCTCATGCAGGGTGTTGGAGTACTGATTGGCTGCAATGAAGACGGCACTGCTCCTGTTAGTTGGTGCTGTAATGTATGTGTAGAGTGATGTGCTTCTTTGGCTACATGTGTTCATGTTAACATGTTATATGCTCATGTTTATGTAATGCAGTCTCTTCGGTGGTTTTGTTAGTTGTTTATCGCCCCTCTGAGGACAAATCTAACTTTCAGATAATCATTGCAGATGTGATGGCACAACATATCCTTTTTTGCTTGTGCCTGGTTATTGTCGGAGATTTGAATTTCTGGGTGGATGAAACACTCGGACAATTACCTTTTTGGACTCTCTGTCTACATTAGGCCTGATCCAACTGGTGTTCTTTACTCAAAGAGCCAGCCATACTGTGGACTGTATTTTTGACTACTCTGATTCCGTTTTAGTAGATACACATATGGAAGGTGAGGTAGCCACTCTTTATCTACCCAGGTGGCAAAGATCTGGAATTCCCTGCCTACGGCTCTTCATCGCAGTACGTACCACTTAGATTTTAGTCACTTAGGGCCTGATCACGAGTTGGGCGTTAGCCCTTAAATGCGGTGGTAATGGAGTTGCAGCCACATTTAAGGGCTGGCCCTATCACATGTCTGGCGTGTTTACCCCCACACGCAGAGAAAATGTCAATTTATAACACAAATACCGCACAGTAATTATGCCGAAAATGTCCTATTGGGTCCAAAGGACAAAATGAGGAATGGGGACTTACAGTTCACACCCGACCTGTGATCCGGCAGTAATACTGCCGGACAGGTGGGCACTAACGCTAATAAAGTTGGGCAGAATCCCGGCTGGGATACCGCCCAACTCGTGATCTGGCCCTTAAAGATGTGTTTGTTATAACCATAAGGGTGTTATTTTCTGCTGGCTCTAGGGGGTGGGATTTTCTTTTTTTGTTTTCAAGACTGTTCTGAACTTTTTTTACTTAGCACTGTGGTGTCTTCTCAAGGTGGACGCTGCGCTACATAAGTCAGACCCTTCAGCTTATTGCTATTTCACGATTTCTCAGAATGCTGCGAAAAACAGCAGTTTTTCTAAAAACACCTGCGATAATGGCAAATTTTGCAAAAACTGCTACTTTTTAAAATAAATTACAAAAGGTTAGATTCACAAAGATTTTTGGGGGCTCAAGTTATGAGGTGCACTAATACATCTCATGACTTGCGCCCAAAAAAGGAGCAGCCTAATTCACAAAGGGCATCTGAATGGGTGCATCTTATATGCACCCATTCAGAAGGCCTTTTTCACCGCTTTGCACATTTGCGCAGAGCAGGGAGTGGTTCTGCGCATTCAAAAGTGCATCCTGAATTCATAAACAGAATGTGCTTTTAAATGCGAAGAAATATAAGGTAATCCCACGTGCCTGTTTGGAAAAGGCTCGGCGGGGTTCAGGGTGCACATTGCATGACCTGGTCTTTGCTGACCCTGACAATTATTTTTTTGTGACAGCAGAGGTATGAATTGCTGCTGTCTCACTTGCATTGCTATTCCTGAAACAGGGATAACAATGTTTTGGGGGCGGTTTGGATCACATTTTACCGTGGGAGGAACTTTATGTGCCTGTCACGGTGAAATGCGCTCCCAGCACCTGCTGAGGTGCTGGGAGCCTGTAGAACATTAGTGTCAGGAGAGCAATGTATTCAACTTGTCAGGCCAGCTGATCATTTACGCAACAGTTTAGCCACCTGGAAATGCACGGATTATCTTTGTGAATAATGTGACCTGCGCATTTCCAAAAAATGGGGACATCTAAAATAGTACGTCACCTGCTCGATTTTCCATTGCCCCATGTTTTGAGAAACTGGCCCAAGAGCTACAGTTCTGATTTTTTTTTTTGAATGGTCACAAAATGAGGCCGAAGGGAGAGAGAGAAAGAGCAATGTGCATGACCGGGAGGAAAGCAGAGGGAGCAGCGGGATAGAGGGGGATCTGTGGGCCAAAAAGCAGAGAGGGTGCAGTTGGCCAGATAGAGGCAGGGTGCTCTAGACAAGGAGCAAGGATGGGGGAAGAGTGCGAAAGAAAGTGTGTAAGGTTGCAAGATGCAGTAGGGGCGAGAATCAATGAAAGACAGTAGACTGCAGGAGGAACTGGGGAGAGTGAGGTGTGATTTGGTAGCATGGTTACGAATGTGTGACAGGCACTGGGAAAAGCGAGTTGTGACTTGGAAGTGTGATAGATCCCGTCAGTCTGCATATGACTGGGAGACTGAGAGGTTTGGGAGTTCAACTTGTGATGGGGAATTGGTGAGTGTTAGGGATGTTGGTGAGTGGGGGTGTGTAGGTGCTTGCGGGATTGTAGAACATAGAGGGATAACATTTTCATCATTACAACTGATAATGATCAATAAAGTTGATAATATTAAAAAGACATTCACATTCAACCAAAAAAGTAGAGCAAAACAAACACAGTTCTCTCAAGCCAGTGGCTATTCCTATTAAGGTTATACAAAAGGTGGAAATAATGACAACCTGGTTTTCTTGTAGTCTCACAGATTGCCTCTTTCTCTCAACCTGTCACTCATATACCCTCCAGGCAATAAAAAATGTTCAGCAAAAATGCTCCAATAAATTCATTTTTGTGCCACAAAATGTGCTTTTTTTATGCCACAAAATATTCAATGTCATGCTGCAATATTCTGAAAGGTCTGAGCAGCATTTGGGCTATGTTCTGAACCTGCACTGTGTGCCTAAAAGGGTGCCAACAAATAGCAAACAGCGAAAGGGCGGCACAACCAACATATGCATCTTTGCCACATGTGCCTGCAGTTAGATTGAACAACTTCTCCCACCGAGATTAATGCCACCTTCAGAATGTGGGTATTGTACTCTGGCGCAGCAAGGAGGTGAAAGGTTCCACCTGCAAAGTTCACCATCTGTGGCCCGAGTGCCGGTCACGTGCAGAGATTTCTGCATATCTCTTGCAGCCAGTTCCCAGTGGTTGCACTCGTTAGAGATCCAATCTGTGAATTAAAGGGCGTACATGTAGGCGTTGCTGGAGATAACGTTCAAAATGAAATCTGCTCATTGCATCCTACTATCAGTGTTTCTGAACAAACATTTACTGCTTAAACTATACACTTATCAACAGCCTCCATTCTTTCAAAGTAGTGACGTAGAATGGTAATACTAAATGGTCCAGGGTATACTAAGGACTACCTATACAGGCAACACTAAAAGGCCCAAGGTATACTAAGGCCTAACAAATATTTCTCTGTATTAATTAAGTATTAAGTAAAATATATTCAATATAATTGTCTCCCTCACTGGCCTTAAACATATGGCACATAGGGCCTCATCATGAGTCGGGCGGTATCCCTGCGGTAAATGCGCCAGGATACTGGCCAATGCTATTAACGTTACCACACGTTAGACTAATTGTGCCTGCTGTTTGATTGCTCCTCTTAGCCCAAATGTGCCTGCTATTTGATTGTGGCATCCAGCCCACATGTCTATCTAGGCTGCCATACGTATAGGATAAGCATATACCTCCCTAATAGTGCTACACCATGAGATTCACAACGTTTCGCCTTTGGTCTGCTACGTACCTGCAATTCCTAACTTAGCAGCCAGTACTAGCCCCCACTTCAACAAGTCCCTCCAATACAACCCAACCGACACAACCACTTCCTCCTGTACCACTATGGAGCAAGCTATCCTCACCAATGGACCCTGGACCGGCCCTACACAAGACTACATGAACCCTTAACCAGATCCCTCTATGCCACCAATAAAAGAAACATCACTCAACAAACGAGCACTGCTAATCGTACAACTAGATTACTGCCTACCTCTGCCACCAAAATCAATAAAACTAAAACCAACACGTCAGCCCCTCCACTCAAAGGTGGACTAATACATACCAGATCCCTAACGGCGCATTCCACTGACATCTGCGAACTGCTATTGACCAATAAGTTGGACTTCCTCGCCATCACAGAGACCTGGCTGCATGAGGCCCCCGGACCTCTTTTATCTCTAGTAATCCCAGATGGTTACACCATTCTGAGACAAGATAGAAACAATATGCGAGGTGGAGGCAATGCCATCATTGCTAAAATTAACCTAAACATGAGAATCACCTCCATTCCAGACTCTAAATCCTGCGAAATGTGCGCCATAAAACTCCCTCTGCACAATTCCCAAACCCTCACTATTTACCTTATCTATAGGCCCCCAGGCCCAGTGGGTACATTCAAATAAGACATTACTTGTCTATTATCTACCAATCTCAAAACCTCCACACAACTACTTATTCTTGGAGACTTTAACCTAAGTTATAATGACACATCTGACAAACATGCCGTCAATGTCGCCAATATCATCACTGAATTAGGACTTACCCAAAAAATTACAGAACCTACCCATAACAGAGGGAGAACCCTCGATTGGCTAGCTGTCTATAACTGGTCTGCATCCATTACCTCCATCACCCCTCAACTTTGGACAGACCATTACTTTATAAGCTATGACTTATCTACTGCTAGGCCACTCCCTCCTGTAGTCAATATGGCACCCTCATGCCCTACCAGGAACAAAAAAAGTATCACTAAGGACAAAGTCATTCCTGCCATTCTACCCACCCTAAACTAACTTGATGAACATCTAGACCCAGAGAGACTAGTAGAAGAGTATAACAATATTATACGTACCACCCTTGATAACATTGCCCCTCTAAAGCTGAGACCAAGCAAACATAAAGCCGACCTGAATAAATGGTTCACCCCCGAACTGAAAGATCTCCGCCAACATAAAAGAAGCTGCGAATCCACCTGGAGACTCACCCCTTCAGAAGACCACAAAAATAAACTTACAGAAATATCCTCACAATATAAAAAAGAAATCATCCTGGCCAAACGTAACTCATATAATAAACATATCTCCTCAGCCAACTCTAGTATGAGAGAGCTGTTTGCTATCTTAAAGGAACTAGAGTCGCCTACTCCCATCCCAGACACATGCACTAAAGACAAAGCCTTGTGCACAGATATACAACACGCTCTGGCCAACAAAGTTACCACGCTCCAAAATAAAATAGCAGCTAAGAAAGCAGCACTTAATCAGTCCCTTATATCCACCTCAAACCTACACTATGCTTCAAAATACTTCTTCCCAATTTAGATTCTCAAAAACATCTATCTGGGAGGTGGAGAAAGTCATCCTTTCTCTTAAACCTTCCAACTGCCAAGGTGATTTGTGTCCTGCACAAATTATAAAAGATGCTGCTAGAGAACTCTCCCCCTTCATAGCTAAACTTGTAAATGCATCATTCACCTCAGGCACCGTACCGTCCAACCTTAAACAATCTTGGGTACTACCACTGCTAATAAAACAATCCCTAGACCCCCTCATTCCCACTAACTACCATCCCATCACGACAGTCCCCTTCCTATTAAAAATCCTGGACAAGATTGCATATACCCAAATCCTGAAATTCCTAGAAAAACACAAACTACTAGGGGTAAGGCAGTCCGGCTTCCGTCCACAACATGGGACCGAAACTGCTCTCATCGATTTGAAAGCTCAAATTGATGAGTTAAGAGATAAAGGTCAAACACCTCTCCTCCTACTCTTAGATCTCTCGGCTGCATTTGACCTTGTAGATCACAAAGTCCTCTGTAACCACTTCAGCTCCGCTGCACACTTCTCCAAAGAAGCCATAATATGGGTTGAATCTTTCCTTAGTGAAAGGACCATGATGGTGTTCTCTCCCTCAAATGCAGCAGGCCCGATCCCCATTTCATGCGGAGTTCCCCAGGGATAGTGTGTATCTCGGACATTATACAACACATTCACTAAGCCCCTTTTTGATGATCTGGACCTTCTTGGTATCACCTACACCAACTACGCAGATGATACCCAGATTCTCCTCCCGCTTTTTGGGGATTACAACAAGGATTTGGCCTTGGTGAATAGGGTGTATCTCATCATCCAGGCATGGATGGCTACTCATGGTCTATGCCTGAATGATGACAAAACTGAGTTAATCATTCTGGGCACACACTCCAACCTCAAAAAACTGGGCCAGAATTACTCTACCTTTGAGATCGATGAGAACTCTATTAAGGTGGCCAAGGAAGTGAAGACCCTAGGCTTCCACCTAGATGCCACCTTCACATTCAACAAACAGGTGAACTCACTGGCTTCAGCCACAGCTTACACATGTAAGCTCATCAGAGCAGGTAAACACTTCATCTCTAATGACAATTGCATAATTCTAGCTAGAGCCCTCTTTCTATCTAGACTCGATTACTGTAATGTCCTATATATTGGAGCCAACAAACACATCCTAAACAGACTACAAATTCTACAAAACAATGCCTTGAGAGCAGCTCTTGGCATCTCTAGACGATCACACATTACGATGATAAGGCGCAACAACAATTGGCTGGCGACCCAAGACAAAATCCTACTAAAAGTTGCCTCCCTGACACACAAAGCCCTGAACAATGAGGCTCCTCCCTATCTTACCGCTAGATTTGTAGAAAGAAAATCCTCCAGACCCTCAAGAACCTCTAATGCCAACATACTTATCATCCCTAGATTCAAACTGACCAAGGTTGGAGGCGCCAGCTTCCCCGTCCGGGAGGCCCAAGCATGGAACTCACTGCCTCACACCATACGTGAGGAGAAATCCTACCTCAAATTCAGATCTAGCTACATCAATCATCTGAAGCAATCGGTCAACTAGCCTCCCCCCCTTGCTGTCATGATTCCTGCACCTCATGTCCCCAGCCCTACAAGATGTCATGCTGGAGCCAGGCCACAATCACCTACATGGCCCTCAAGGGCCTCTCCATCACTCCAAAGACCCACTTGGAGTCAGACTTGGCGCTTGTGGCACCAGACTCACTCACTCCCTTACGATAACATTGGGGATTGGAATTGTAGTGCATTGATGGGGACAAGATGGATGCCCCCACATATTTCGGTTCCCAGAACTGCATGTGCAGTCTAGTCTTTTGGGTGCGGTTCAGCCCAGAGACACCTGGGATAGCCAGAGACTAGTTAAGCAACGCCCAGGCTGAGAAACATGCTTTGTGTTTTCTGCACATGCAGCGTGACACTCACCGTGTTCGGATCAGTCTCCAGTAGGCCTGCATTTTTCTTCTGCACTCAGCTCCTGCAAGAACAATAACACCATTAGGAACAGCCTTACCTTGTGGCGCTTCTGTCCATCATTCATCACTTCTTCTATTCTGCGGGCATCTTCGGCAGTGTCATTCCCATCCCGGCACGCCGCTTCCTAAGGAAAAGGGAAAAGAACAGAAAAAAGACATTAGTAAGCATTCAGCAAATCTTCACTTATTTTTAAAGAATGTACGAGCTTCAAACGCTTACCTGAATCCCAGCCGCTCTGGGGGAACTCTGTCTCCGGAACTTCTCATCCATCTGCAAGAGGGAAAAGACACTCCAGGTTAGAGTGGAAACATCTAGAGGCGCCGCATACCGCGCTTACTCACCGCATTTCTTCCTCATAACCAGCATCCACGCTGAAAACGTCACAGCACCTAAAAGACACAGAAAAAGAATTCAGTTCAATACAAATACGAAAGGGTCGCATCGCGCTCTCACTCACCTTCAGCGCTACTCATCTCAGCAGCACATCGCCATCCCCGGACGCCGGCCATCATCTAAGGAAGGAAAGGAATGAAGTTAGAGAACTGTTCAAAAGACTCATTATACTTACCTGTCGGACTCTTGCCAGTTAAGTAACTAGGCAGCAACGAGCCCGCATCAATCAACGCACCACTGCGCTGAAAGCAGGACGGAGAGCACACTTTCCAAGAAAACAAGGTGAGCTGTGGATCAAAGGGAAGGGTTGGACCCCGGGGAAGAAGGGGTTCAAGCACACAGAGACAATATGGAGTTAAACTCTACCAATCCTGTGTTTCAGGCCCAGTCTCCAGTCGAGTAGACTCCAGGGAAGGGTTTGAGGTCGTAAGAGGTCAGAACAGGCTGAGTGATGTCCCCTTGGATACCAGGTGAGCGTTACACTTGCCCCTGTTGTTATAATACCTGTAAACTGTTAGAAAACTATGTATATAATCTACTGTATCAATGCTACAACCTGTATATATCCACAGCATCAGTAGTAATTATGTAACTATATGCAACCATGTAACCTTAACTGTATAATCTTCTGTATATAACCTAATGTATCACTGCTTCGACCTATGTATATTGCTAGCAGTATGTGTAACTATGTAACTATGTAACCTATGCCTCGCATATCCTTTTACGGCTGCGCCCTCTTACCCCCGGGTCTGGTGCGCATTATAAATGAATAAAACAAACTAACAAACAAACAAACACAACTTGGTAACTTGGTCTGGTGCAATTTTCGCCGGTTCCCAAGTTGCAGTGGCGTGGTTAGTCCTCATTCACTCAGAATACATAAGACTCAATGGGGCTTTTTGGCGCTATTACCGCTCGTAGTAATAGCGCCAGTGGTAATAGTGCCAAAAAATGGCCGGAAAGGGGAGCGGAGCAGTAATGTGGCATTAATAGTGTTACCGCCACAATTTTACCACACTGCCCAAACCCTGAGGCCCGTAGGGCCTCATCATGAGTTGGGCGATATCTCAGTGGTAAATGCCCAGGGATACCGCCCAACGCTATAAGCGTTACCATAACTCGGTCCAGCGCAATTTGCACCAGATCCCGAGTTGCAGTGGCGCTGTTAGTACCCATTCATTTAGAGTCCATAGGACTCTATGGGGCTTTTCGGTGATATTACTGCCAACGTTAGTAGCGCCGAATATGGGCAGAAAGGAGAGGTTTTTACCGCGAGCAAAAAGCTGGAGGTAAACCTCCCACTTTCCACTCACACTCGGGATGGGGTGGAGCAGTAATGCAGCAGTAATAGCGTTACTGCTGCATTTTTACCGCTCCGTCAAACCCCTGATGAGGCCCATATCCTCTTGCCCAGAACCTGAGTATCAACAATGCATCCTTTTTTTCTGAAACAATTGCAGTCCACGTTCAGTTCTTTGAAGGATGCATGCCTTTGTTGCCAAGTCAGACTTCTCCTTTCAGGATTGTTTTTTGGAAGGAGTGTTTTACTGCCCTCTCTTATGCTATGGGACCATGGTAGTGACTTTTCCAGGCTACCGCTTTCCCCTGTTTGCTGTGGGCAGTGACTCTTCATTATGGAATGAACTGCCCATGTGTTCCAGAAACTGCTGACCATGAGACCTTTTATAATCTGAGACATGGCAGCAGTACTAAGGCCAGTGGATCATGCATTCGCAGGCCGGATCCGACAATCAGCCTTTCAGAGAAGTCGATGTTGTCATGGTGGTAAAGGCCTTACACCCCTTGTCAAAGGGGGGGGGACCAGATGTGCAACTAATAAGTTACATTGAAACAGAAGTACATTGCCAAATGTCATTTCCTAACATAGAGAAGAAGGACTGAGGTGTTCACATCAATACACTTGTTGTCTTAGGTGAGAGGTGGGATAAACGTGCCAGAAGGCCTAGTTTAGGTCTTCTCAATGTTTCAATGATCATGTGGTCTATGTCCTATAAATAGAATGGGTCTGAAAGGTGGGATGGGCCGGATGGTAGAGAATTGATTAAAGGACAGGATGCTGTCTGTTTTACTTGTAAGCCAACTAAGAGTTTCCCCATGTCTACATTCATGTTGACGCAATGTTAAACTTGTTAGAACTTGATTGCCCAAGTCTATAGAAAAGACTGCTACACAATACCAGATGGAACCCATTGAAATCCAAGAAGGGCAGAATGTTAAAGACTGCGTTTACCTGCTAAAGTAAGTAATACAACTGGAACTCTGAATTTGACAATCTCCAAAGACCTTCTATCACAGTTAATAGGCACGGCTACAAATTTAAGGTATAGAACCAGCCATACAGAGAAGGGGTGTATCAGTCACTTTTACTCCCTAAAAATAGGCAAATACTCCCCCAAGAAAATAGGGAGTAAACATTTATTATGCATTCATTTGTTTTGGTGAATAAATAGCCTTTACAAAAATACAATGAAAAACCCAATAAAACTATAAATCAATTGATTTTGTCACAATACATTCAAAAGCACATATAACATACAAATACACATATAATTATAGAAATAGAAATACAATTTTTCAATTTAAGACCTTGTCAATAAAACTGTAGATCAATCAATTTAAACAAAGTACATATCAACTTAAAAATGTAGCTATGGAAACAAATGTGTTAATAGGACCAATGTGCATAAATGAATACTAGAATTCCTTAATTCATATTTCTTTGTAAATGTGTCCATTAAAATAATTCACCATAGTGGCATACAGTCAGTTGTGAATGCCTAGAGAAAATATACCTCATGTCTCTTAAACAAGTTACATACCACTGATATACATCTTATTACTGCCAAGTTTCGGGCAACTGATTTACTATGCAGCATTATCCACCATAGTTGATCTGGATAAATCCGTTCGGGGTTCACTGCAAATGTGTTAAATACTCCATTTGCTGCCCTCTAAGAGCATCACATTCAATTCAACAAGTGTGCTAGCGTTTCCCTTGAGTCGGTCATTTTACAAAAGTGTCAGATCTTAATTTCTTCGCTTAGAAACCCTCTTATTGATAAGATCTCTCTCGTCGGAAGTACATTTAGTCTAACACGCATTAAATTATGACACAATTTCTTTTTTGGCTAACGTTTTAAATAGGGCTCAGGACAACCTATCAATTTTTGACAGGATGTAATATGAGAATATAACTTCTTCTCCATTACTGCGTCATTAGTCTCAGCCCAGTCGTTGTGTCCAAGCAGTCTCTTCACTTTGGCAGGGGAGGATAAGGGAGTTTCAGCTATGACCCCAAGCTTTAATAAAAGCACTAAACATTCTTCATGGAACTGAAAAACAAAGCCCTCTTGTGAGACTTCCTCCCTTACTCACTAGTGCATATAAGAATTCACTCAAACTCACATATACTTTCCTGTAGAGACTCACAGGCCGATTCATGGAATAATTAGCGCGGCGCAAGTGGGCAAAAACGTGCGAATCGCAGTGGAATAGCGAAAATCGCAGTGCAAGTGCGAAAATCGCACGAAAAGCAGCGCACGTCGATTCATGGAAGTCCGTGCGCGAGAAAACCAGCGGATGTGCGATAAAAAGTGCGCCGCGCACGTTGGCGCACAGGCCATCTAACAGCGTGCGCCAGGTCACAGCGAAAATCGCACAGGCCACAGCGAAATTCGCACATAGCGCGGCGCATGCAACAAAAGTAGGCGGAACACGGGCGTAACACTCGGAATGGGGAACAACTTGCAAAAACGTGGGCGTCACGGGGGAAGTACAGGGCACAAGAGCGCGGAACGCCCACACGCTCGCCTACAACACGTATTCATGGAATAGAATAGGGCAAAAAAGCGCACGCTCAAACCAGCGCACAGGCACAAACACGACCGCCACAAGAAAGCAGGCGGTATCGTCTCTGCGGCTGTAAGAAATGTGGCCAAAAGGTGCGCCAACAAATAGCACCCATATACTGCCATGATGAATGTCCTATACTGTGGCCCTCCAGGACAAATGACGTGCAAAGGGGTACCCAAAAACACGGACACGCTGACAAAAAATACGTGTGCGTGTATACCGGGGTGTGCGGGAAGTCTCACACGCGATTTGGCCGGGTACGTGGATTTCAGGGGTGCGCGGGAAGTTCCACACGCGATTCCATCAGGGTAGGTGTATTTCAGGGGTGCACGGGAAGTTCCACACGCGATTCCATCAGGGTAGGTGTATTTCAGGGGTGCGCGAGAAGTCCCACACGCGATTACAGCAGGGTACGTGTATTTCAGGGGTGCGCGGGAAGTCTCACACGCGATTTGGCCGGGTACGTGGAATTCAGGGGTGCGCGGGAAGTTCCACACGCGATTCCATCAGGGTAGGTGTATTTCAGGGGTGCGCGGGAAGTTCCACACGCGATTCCATCAGGGTAGGTGTATTTCAGGGGTGCGCGGGAAGTCCCACACGCGATTACAGCAGGGTACGTGTATTTCAGGGGTGCGCGGGAAGTTCCACACGCGAATAGCCTGGGCGCGTGTATTTCAGGGGTGCGCGGGAAGTTCCACACGCGAATAGCCTGGGCGCGTGTATTTCAGGGGTGTGTGGGAAGTTCCACACGCGAATAGCCTGGCCGCGTGTATTTCAGGGGTGCGCGGGAAGTTCCACACGCGAATAGCCTGGCCGCGTGTATTTCAGGGGTGCGCGGGAAGTTCCACACGCGAATAGCCTGGGCGCATGTATTTCAGGGGTGCGCGGGAAGTTCCACACGCGAATAGCCTGGGCGTGTGTATTTCAGGGGTGCGCGGGAAGTTTAACACGTGATTACAGCAGGGTACGTGTATTTCAGGGGTGCGCGGGAAGTTCCACACGCGAATAGCCTGGGCGCGTGTATTTCAGGGGTGCGCGGGGAGTTCCACACGCGAATAGCCTGGGCGCGTGTATTTCAGGGGTGCGCGGGAAGTTCAACACGCGATTTCAGCAGGGTACGTGTATTTCAGGGGTGCGCGGGAAGTTCCACACGTGAATAGCCTGGGCGCGTGTATTTCAGGGGTGCGCAGGAAGTTCCACACGCGAATAGCCTGGGCGCGTGTATTTCAGGGGTGCGCGGGAAGTTTAACACGCGATTTCAGCAGGGTACGTGTATTTCAGGGTTGCGCGGGAATTTCCACACGCAAATAGCCTGGGCGCGTGTATTTCAGGGGTGCGCGGGAATTATCACACGCGATTTGGCTTGGTACGTGTATTACAGGGGTGCGTGGGAAGTTACACACGCGATTATGCTGGGTGGGTCCTCACAGGTGTTCCCTGTACACCCTCGACGACCCCTGCAGGCAGCCCACAAAACAGGGGACTACCCTGCACACCTGCTCATGTCTCCC
The DNA here is from genome assembly GCF_040938575.1 of Ambystoma mexicanum. Classification (NCBI taxonomy): domain Eukaryota; kingdom Metazoa; phylum Chordata; class Amphibia; order Caudata; family Ambystomatidae; genus Ambystoma; species Ambystoma mexicanum. The sequence goes on along the minus strand of NC_090928.1, from coordinate 502,007,151 downwards.
ACCACCCCCACCCCCCACCATCCAGGGGCACCCTCCACCAGGCCCCCACTCATGTCTCCCACCACCCCCACCCCCCAGCAGTGCAGGGGCAGCCCCCACCAGGCCCCCACTCATGTCCCCTATCACCCCCACCCCCCCGCCACCAGGGGCACCCTCCACCAGGCCCCCACCCATGTCTCCCACCACCCCCACCCCCCAGCAGTGCAGGGGCAGCCTCCACCAGGCCCCCACTCATGTCTCCCACCACCCCCACCCCCCAGCAGTGCAGGGGCAGCCTCCACCAGGCCCCCACTCATGTCTCCCACCACCCCCACCCCCCAGCAGTGCAGGGGCAGCCTCCACCAGGCCCCCACTCATGTCTCCCACCACCCCCACCCCCCAGCAGTGCAGGGGCAGCCTCCACCAGGCCCCCACTCATGTCTCCCACCACCCCCACCCCCCACCATCCAGGGGCAGCCTCCACCAGGCCCCCACTCATGTCTCCCACCACCCCCACCCCCCACCACCATGGGCACCCTCCACCAGGCCCCCACTCAAGTCTCCCACCACCCCCACCCCCCAGCAGTGCAGGGGCAGCCTCCACCAGGCCCCCACTCATGTCTCCCACCACCCCCACCCCCCAGCAGTGCAGGGGCAGCCTCCACCAGGCCCCCACCCATGTCTCCCACCACCCCCACCCCCCAGCAGTGCAGGGGCAGCCCCCACCAGGCCCCCACTCATGGCCCCTATCACCCCCACCCCCCCGCCACCAGGGGCACCCTCCACCAGGCCCCCACCCATGTCTCCCACCACCCCCACCCCCCAGCAGTGCAGGGGCACCCTCCACCAGGCCCCCACTCATGTCCCCTATCACCCCCACCCCCCAGCAGTGCAGGGGCATCCTCCACCAGGCCCCCACCCATGTCACCCACCACCCCACCCCCCAGCCACCAGGGGCAGCCTCCACCAGGCCCCCACCCATGTCTCCCACCACCCCCACCCCCCAGCAGTGCAGGGGCATCCTCCACCAGGCCCCCACCCATGTCTCCCACCACCTCCACCCCCCAGCAGTGCAGGGGCATCCTCCACCAGGCCCCCACCCATGTCACCCACCACCCCCACCCCCCAGCCACCAGGGGCAGCCTCCACCAGGCACCCACCCATGTCTCCCACCACCCCCACCCCCCAGCAGTGCAGGGGCATCCTCCACCAGGCCCCCATCCATGTCTCCCACCACCCCCACCCCCCAGCAGTGCAGGGGCATCCTCCACCAGGCCCCCACCCATGTCACCCACCACCCCCACCCCCCAGCCACCAGGGGCACCCTCCACCAGGCCCCCACCCATGTCTCCCACCACCCCCACCCCCCAGCAGTGCAGGGGCATCCTCCACCAGGCCCCCACCCATGTCACCCACCACCCCCACCCCCCAGCAATGCAGGGGCATCCTCCACCAGGCCCCCACCCATGTCACCCACCACCCCCACCCCCCAGCAGTGCAGGGGCATCCTCCACCAGGCCCCCACCCATGTCCCCTATCACCCCCACCCCCCAGCAGTGCAGGGGCACCCTCCACCAGGCCCCCACTCATGTCCCCTATCACCCCCACCCCCAGCAGTGCAGGGGCACCCTTCACAAGGCCCCCACCCATGTCTCCCACCACCCCCAGCAGTGCATCCTCCACCAGGCCCCCACCCATGTCTCCCACCACCCCCACCCCCCAGCAGTGCAGGGGCAGCCCCCACCAGGCCCCCACCCATGTCTCCCACCACCCCCACCCCCCAGCAGTGCAGGGGCAGCCCCCACCAGGCCCCCACTCATGTCCCCCACCACCCCCACCCCCCAGCCACCAGGGGCAGCCTCCACCAGGCCCCCACCCATGTCCCCCTGCCCCCAGGTCCTGACGATACTCAATCATGCCAGTAATGGGCAGCATACCCAGCACAAACACCCAGGCAAGGATTGCATCCACCCACATAGTGAATGCAATTACAGGATACAACCCCAATGGCAAGTCTGTAAATGAACACATGTCCGTCACACACACATACACAACGGGTGCAAGTGAATGTCAAAACCCATATCATGACATGTATGAAACCAATGAGAAAATACCACAAGTGAAAGTTAAAAAAACATGTATTAAAGATGAAAAATAAGTAAACAAATCAAACATACAACAATGGGGATAACTAAATAAATGGTCCATGTCCGAGAACAAATGTAAAAATAAAAAAAACAAAGTAATCCAAAAACAAATGTCGTCCAAAGCAATATCATGTGGAAGGAAAATAATGAAAAACCATTTCCTCATGGTGAACACAATAATTAATAAAAAAAATGTTTCTTCAAAAAGCAAACTATATACACGAATATTCCAGGGTCCATGAGCCCAACACCATAAATGAAACCTACTACTACCTAATGAAAAAAATATATACAAAAAAGTGGCCATTGTCCGAGCGGTCCAAAAAAATAAAAATAAAGAAAGGAAACCTAACACTAACTAACTAAATAACTATATACAAAGGCAGCGGGCAAGTCCTGCGGCTCACTCGGTGATGTTGCTGGCCAGGGCATCATCGAACTCCATGTCGATGTCCTGGAGGCGGGACTCTGTCCTGGCCCCGAGGTCTCGCAGGGATAACCCCATGTCCAGCTCAAACTCCCTGCGAGCTTCCTCGAGGCACTCAGCCCGCCTCAACGCCCGACGCATGGAGAACTCCGCCCTGACCATGGTGAGCCGCTCCTCTTCCGCCCGCTGCCGCTCCGCACCTATCCGCTGGACCAACTGCTCCCACACGGAAGACACCACCATCCCAGGGTTGCCCTGCCCTCCGGCCGATGCCTGCCCCTCTGATCTTGATGGCCCCGAGCCATGATGCCTGTTAGGGAGAATTCTCTGTTTAGGCTGAATTTCCTAACCTAGTGAGTCCCCCAGCAGCTTTGCTGGATTTCTGGAGTTTGTTTTTTCCATCCTGCCAAGAGTGTGACCCTTTTCCTCTCACTCTTGGACATGTATGTGTGTGATTCCTTTGAGTTGTCAATGTGTTCGATGGGCTATGGGGTCTTTTACTCCATAGGGTCTCATAAGTTTTTCTATGTGTGTCACTCCGCACCCTACGTGTCGTGACACGGGGGCACCCTAGCTGGTCCCCCCACCATAGACTCCATACCCGGGGACTGACTACCGTCTCCCCGGGCATGTAAAGTCACCATTGGCTTTACTAGACCTAAATTTACTAACAGAACTAGTACCAACCATCTTATTGTGGACGTGCTAGTAGGGGTAATTCGATTACTCCTGGATCTGTTACTCGAGGGGGCACTGTCCCGTCCCTCCTCGTCGAGTTTTGGCTGGTGGCAGTGGAAACTACTTGTTATGTTCGACCCCGAGCATAACCCCAGGGGATCCGTCCCATTGTTGAAGATTGATACTGTTTTTCGTTAATCTCCAACGTACCACCGATCTACTTATCTTAAATAGGTTTATCGAGTGGTATTTTCTGCCAGAACTCGGGTTGAAAAATGGCGTCTGTGTTTTTCTCTGTGACTCCTAAACCAAAGGTTGAGCCCTTTTGTTCCACTTTTGGCGGGCCTCTGGACAGAGACCCTCCAAAGTGGCGCCATTCTGTCTGGGTTACCTCAGGGGTGTGGGAGGGGGTTTAGGCACCCTGGACCGAGTTGCCTTGCCAACTCAGGTCGCACTCTGGAGTGATTGGCCCAGGTGGTGAGCCTTCCCGCTCACCACTTAGCATGTATTGATTGACAAGCTAGGCTGAATGAATGGGGGACGTCTGCATAAAAGCAGGGCTTTTGGGACTGGATCTTAGGAACGTCGCCACTGGACCTAAAGAATCCGACGAGGGTAACGCTGAGCCGACCTGCACGACGACACCTCCGGTGGAGCCCTGCGGAACCGTCTCACAATCTCCCGACGACAGAAGAGATCTCCCTGCCGGAGAGGCTCTTTCCCTGGCTGGTGGGAACAACCAGTCTTCTTCTTCTTTGTGCTTTTTGATCGCCCTGGACGCAGTGGTCGAATTGCCCGTGCAGAGCACCCGGCAACCGGATAGCCACTACTCCGGCATCGTGATCGAAAGGTGGTGCCTTGTGACGAAGCCCTCCGCGGCTGGTTTCTTCCCTGGTGGTGCACCGGACATCTTCTCTTCGACGACGAGAGCATCTCTTCTCTTGGCCAAGACCCGTCGTGCATCCACCACCAGGAACAACTGCCCCCGCTGGAGTGGTCTTCCACAACAAGGTACCGTAACCGCCTGGCTTCCCTTATCGATCGGTTCGTGTGAGGTATCTGATTCCTCTCCGTTCCGTTGGGTTGCCTCCAAGCTTTATTCACTCTTTGTTCTGAACTGGTTCAACCTGTCGCTAACCAAACTGCTAACTGAGACTTGAACGCATCACCCATAGAGACTTTCCAGGACATCGTGCCTTACCTCTCACCGAGTGGGCCTGGCCGCCGAACTGTATGATCTAGTGTGATTAATGCCTTCTTGCCTTGCATTTTTACCTGCTTCAGTACGAACCGTGTTGACTTCATTACCTGCCTATCTCTTCTCTCCCTTCCTCACTAAATATTCGAGTGTCATCTGGGTTGAGGTATACACCTCTGTCTGAAAATAAGTGGTGCCGTAGGACCTGGAGTTGTCGATATTGTGTTTTCGGGGATTGAGCTTTATTCCATTCTGCAGAGTAATTGTATTTTGATTTGTTTGCCGTGGTTCGCTTTAGTACTTTCCGTAGATGTTCTGTTATTAATAAATAACTTGCTACCTTTATACTAAAGCCTGGTTGCGTGTTTACTCGTTTTGCTGCGAAGAATTACCCTATCTTGTATGCTCCCTATACTGACCAACTTTTCTTGAGAGAAGTCTGACTGCTCAGCCACAGCTACCAATTGAATCTGTGTGGTACAGACTGCTACCAAGTGGGTTCATCGCAACACCTGTAGTCCTAAATCTTTTGCAGTGGTCCCAGAGGGAGCTGCACAGGTTTCCGCCTAACACTGGTGGCAGCGGTGGGATTAGTATCGAGTATACAGTTTAGAGTGTTTTTCGACGCTGTAGGACGACTAACCACAAAACGTTACAAAAGCAACTTTCAAAAAACATGTCTACAATGGAAATTTACAGCCAAGAGTCTTTGTCAGATAAAAATACTGAGAGTCTGCGAGCTCTCTGTAGACAAGAGAATCTTCCTGTAAAAGGCAAGAAGTTAGAACTGGTAGAGAGATTGCTGGCGAACCAAAGTCTGGGTACTGGTTCAGAGGAACCAAACTCTCCAGCAACTGTAGATAACAGTAATGGTGTTGATCTGAATCGTAATTCTGATGATAGCGATGAAGAGGCTGACGAGGACGGCGAGGCTAACGAAACTGTCTCACCTGTTCCTCTACCTGCCTTACCAACTGTGCCTACGGGGCCAATACCAGGTCCCACAAGTAATCCTGCTTATTTTGAACTTGAAAAAATGAAGCTCGAATTAGAATATAAACGGTTCTTGGCTCAATCTGAACGAAACCAAGAGCTCGAGTTCAGACGAATGAATGCCCAGGCTGAGCAGAAACAAGCTGAGTTAAGACTCAGGGAAATAGAGCTTAATCATGAGTTACAAATGAAAAAGTTGTCTATGGAAAATGCTTCTCTCTCCTCTGGTTCCTCTAGGAGCTCCAGTCCCAAAAGACCCCGGATGCCGAAGGAATTAGTGGGTATGTACGAACCGAGATTGGATGTGTTGGATTGGTTGAAACTGTTTGAATACAATCATGGGCTCCAGGACATCACCGGGAATGCGTTGCTTCCCTGGTTGTTCTCTAGGCTTCCTCCTGTTGCGACTGATGTGGTAATGGAATTGGGGGAGGTGGATAAGACGGATTACGAAAGTGTGAAACTAGCATTGATAGCTAGATTCGGGAAGACCCCTTCCCAGTATCTTAAGAGGTTTAGAACCCTCAAAAAGCATGATGGTACCCCTTGGGCTACCTGGGTGAGTGAAGGGTTGAAAAACTTAGAGGGATGGATTAAGGGTTACAAAGTTAACACTTACGAGGGTATGCGAAATCTTTTTATGTTGGAGTCGATTTATGATGCCTGTTCTCCCGAGCTCAGACAGCACTTGGCTGACTCGAAGGAATTAGATTCCAGGACTCTAGCTAAGGCTGCTGACTTGTGGGTTGCCAACAGGGCTACTCACAAGGATTCTGGGGCAACTCAGAAAAAGGACGAGGGAAAACAGCCTAAAAAAGACTCAAAGGAGAATTCAAATAACTCACATTCCAAAGAGGGCCCCAAACAAAACCAGAAGGGTAAGCCACCGGGAAAACCACAGCAGAATAGTATGTCTTCTGGTGCCAAACCGGAAGGAGGTCAGAACAAGCCACCATTCCAGAAAGCATTCGGGAAATGCTTTGTTTGTGGCTCGACTGATCACGTGAAAGGAGATCCCAGATGTAAGGGTAAACCTTCAGGGGTCCAGCTTGTCTCCTTAGCCTTCGCTCCAGAGGAGGAAGTCCAAATGGCAAGTGGAAACTTTCTACTGCTAGCTGACGAACCCATTGGAGTCTCAGCCAGCGTTTCTTTAGTATCTCTGGGGTTGTGGGAACAACAGAATTTAGATGTCTATAATTCTATCCCCGATAATACTAAAGAGTATTATAAGGACAGTGTCCAGGTGAATGGTCAGGAGACGCCTGCCATTAGGGACACTGGGGCCAGCATAACTGTGGTGGATAAATCGTTTTTTCAGGCTGAGGATGTTGCTAAGGCACCCAAACGCCTCACCAAGTTAGCTGGAGGGCCTGTGCAGATGCTTCCCCAATTACCAGTTCTCATCCAGTGTAACGACATGACTGTAAAGATACCTGTCAGCATACAGAGTGAGGTACCAGGACGCGTACTGTTGGGTAACGATTTGAAAACTCTCGGAGTTGTATCGCATACTCCCAGACCTCCTAGTAAACGGTTACAGGAGCTAACCAGACCTGCAAGAGAGAGGACCCTGCGCGGAACTCTCGGGGAGATGATGAAGAAAGAAATCACTCCTGCTCCATTGGAAATGGCGGCCGCTGTCTCTAGGAACACAGAAGTAAAAGGGAAACCTAAAACTTCCGACCGAAACCAACAGCCCACATTCCAATGCAGCCGACACGGACTTCCCCGCGGTTGTCCAACGTCACACCCGGAACTCCACCTCCAGCTGAGTCTGAGGGGGAAGTACAACCCTGTATGGTAGAATTAGACTCTGAAGAAGAGCTAATGGAAGGCCAAGAACTCATTGGAGATCTGGATCCTGTTGACCATCCTGAGCTGCAGTCATTACTGGCAGAAGGTGGACCCAGCAGGGCGGACTTCAGTAAGGGACAGAGAGAATGTCCAACTCTGGAAGGTCTTCGCCGTCAGGCAGAAACTCAGGCTGAAGGGCAAGAGCCTGGGAAACATAGGTTGCACTGGGAAGATGGCCTCTTCTATAGTGAACCGACCGAGTCTGCACCTGGAGACTACAAACGCCTTGTAGTACCCCAAGAGAACAGACCACAGTTCTTGCAGTTAGCCCACGAGATTCCTTTGGCTGGTCACTTGAGTTTCAAGAAGACTAAGGAAAGGCTCTCGCTCTACTTCTATTGGCCAAAGATGGGGGCCGAAGTAGAAAAACACTGCAGAAGCTGCCATACCTGCCAGATCTCTGGTAAGGTTGGGTCCAAGAATGTGGCACCGTTAGTGCCTCTTCCCGTTGTGGGAGTCCCATTTGAGAGAGTAGGGATTGATATCGTTGGTCCCCTTGATCCTCCAACCTCCTCAGGCAACAGGTTTATACTTGTTGTAGTAGACCATGCTACTAGGTATCCTGAGGCAATTCCTATGAGGACTGTTACAGCTCCGGCTGTGGCTAAGGCCCTCCTTGGTATTTTTACTAGGGTCGGATTTCCTAAGGAAGTTATCTCTGACAGGGGGTCAAATTTTATGTCCCACTACATGAAAGCCATGTGGAAAACCTGCGGGGTAACTTACAAGTTCTCAACGGCTTACCACCCACAAACCAATGGGTTGGTAGAACGGTTCAACCGAACCATGAAGAGCATGATAGGTGCTCTAGAAGAACCCCTTAAACGTAAGTGGGACCTTCTATTGCCATGCCTTCTTTTTGCTTATAGAGAAGTCCCTCAGGAGGGAGTAGGCTACTCTCCCTTCGAACTGCTCTATGGTCATCCCGTCAGAGGTCCATTGGCCCTGATTAAGGAGGGGTTGGAGAGTGCTCCTTCCCCCAAGCCAGTCAGAGTGACTGACTACGTGATAGGTCTCCGGAGGAGAATGTCGCACCTGATGACAGAAGCAAGCGATAACTTGAAAGCTGGACAAGCATTGGTCAAGCACTGGCACGATCAAAAGGCTAACATGGTTGAGTTCGCTCAAAACCAGCTTGTTCTTGTTATGATCCCCACAAGGCAGAGGGCCTTGCAAGATAAATGGATGGGACCCTACCGAGTAGTGGGTAAGCTCGGCGAGGTTAACTATCTGGTGGACTTGGGCAACCCCAAGGAGGCTCCGACAGTCTTTCACACCAACCGACTTAAAGCGTATGTCTCACGACCTGATGTAGGAGCGTTGCTTCTAGCATCGGCCGAGGAAGAAGAAGAGAGTGAAGCTCTTCCGGATCTCCTCAGAGGCTTACCTTTAGATGAAAAAATTGAAGGAGTAAATCTCTCCTCCAATCTGACACCCGAGCAACAAGAAGAGTGCAAGTCTATGTTGAATCAGTTTGCCTCTCTGTTCTCGCTCTCACCAGGCTTGACCCCTTGGGGCCAGCACGAGATACTCACTGGTGACTGTCTGCCTGTCAAAAGCAGAGGATATCGCATGTCAGAAAATGTAAGAACCCACATCAAAGGCGAGGTCAGCAAGATGCTTGATCTCGGGGTAATAGAGCCCTCTACTAGTCCATGGTCTAGCCCAGTTGTGTTAGTACCAAAGGCCGGATCTAAAGAACTTAGATTCTGCGTGGATTATAGAGCTCTTAACGCAGTCACCACGACTGATGCCCACCCTTTGCCAAGGACAGATGAGTTGGTGGATAAACTTGGCGCCGCCAAGTTCCTCAGCACATTTGACTTGACGTCAGGCTATTGGCAAATAGCCCTGACCAACCATGCCAAGGAGAAAACTGCATTTTCTACCCCCGTTGGGTTATACCAGTTTACGGTAATGCCTTTCGGACTAAAAAATGCACCTGCTACGTTTCAACGGATGGTAAACCAGGTTCTAACCGGGATGGAGGACTTCTGCATGGCATACTTGGATGACATAGCAGTGTTCAGCAATTCCTGGGACGAACATGTAACCCACCTGAGAGATGTTTTGCAGGCTCTTGGACGAGCCAATCTGACCATAAAGGCGAGTAAATGCCAAATTGGACAGAGTAAGGTAGTCTACCTTGGGCATGAGGTAGGCGGTGGAGAAATAAGGCCTTTGCTCAGTAAGATTGAAGCTGTGCAAAATTGGACAACCCCGACTACTCAGACTCAGGTGAGAGCCTTCCTAGGCCTCACCGGGTATTACAGGAATTTCATAGAGAACTATGGGACCATAGCTTCTCCACTGAATGTCATCTCCTCGCCCAAATTCCCTAAAAAGGTTAAATGGAACGAGGAGTGCAATCAGGCTTTTGAAAACCTGAAAAAGGCTCTTTGCCAAGCCCCAGTACTCAGAGCTCCTGATTACCGCCAACACTTCATTGTGCAGACAGACGCTTCCAATGTAGGGATAGGTGCCGTACTCAGTCAACTGGATGGGAAAGGTAGGGAGCACCCCGTTTGCTACATCAGCCGCAAGCTGAAGGATCCTGAAACAAGGTGGGCAACAATCGAAAGAGAATGCTTTGCTATCGTGTGGGCTCTGAAGAAGTTTAGGCCGTACTTGTATGGTTCTACTTTTGTTATTCAGACTGACCACCAACCCTTGAGATGGTTAATGCAAATGAAAGGGGAAAACCCGAAACTACTGAGATGGTCGATCTGCCTGCAAGGGTTCGATTTCACCATTGAGCACAGGTCAGGGTGTCACCACCAAAATGCTGATGGTCTCTCTAGGATGTATATCATCGACTAGAGGTATGAGATTCATCCAGGAGTGGATTAAATCCTCCTGTCCCTTAGTCTGGGGGGAGCGAGTGTTAGGGAGAATTCTCTGTTTAGGCTGAATTTCCTAACCTAGTGAGTCCCCCAGCAGCTTTGCTGGATTTCTGGAGTTTGTTTTTTCCATCCTGCCAAGAGTGTGACCCTTTTCCTCTCACTCTTGGACATGTATGTGTGTGATTCCTTTGAGTTGTCAATGTGTTCGATGGGCTATGGGGTCTTTTACTCCATAGGGTCTCATAAGTTTTTCTATGTGTGTCACTCTGCACCCTACGTGTCGTGACACAGGGGCACCCTAGCTGGTCCCCCCACCATAGACTCCATACCCGGGGACTGACTACCGTCTCCCCGGGCATGTAAAGTCACCATTGGCTTTACTAGACCTAAATTTACTAACAGAACTAGTACCAACCATCTTATTGTGGACGTGCTAGTAGGGGTAATTCGATTACTCCTGGATCTGTTACTCGAGGGGGCACTGTCCCGTCCCTCCTCGTCGAGTTTTGGCTGGTGGCAGTGGAAACTACTTGTTATGTTCGACCCCGAGCATAACCCCATGGGATCCGTCCCATTGTTGAAGATTGATACTGTTTTTCGTTAATCTCCAACGTACCACCGATCTACTTATCTTAAATAGGTTTATCGAGTGGTATTTTCTGCCAGAACTCGGGTTGAAAAATGGCGTCTGTGTTTTTCTCTGTGACTCCTAAACCAAAGGTTGAGCCCTTTTGTTCCACTTTTGGCGGGCCTCTGGACAGAGACCCTCCAAAGTGGCGCCATTCTGTCTGGGTTACCTCAGGGGTGTGGGAGGGGGTTTAGGCACCCTGGACCGAGTTGCCTTGCCAACTCAGGTCGCACTCTGGAGTGATTGGCCCAGGTGGTGAGCCTTCCCGCTCACCACTTAGCATGTATTGATTGACAAGCTAGGCTGAATGAATGGGGGACGTCTGCATAAAAGCAGGGCTTTTGGGACTGGATCTTAGGAACGTCGCCACTGGACCTAAAGAATCCGACGAGGGTAACGCTGAGCCGACCTGCACGACGACACCTCCGGTGGAGCCCTGCGGAACCGTCTCACAATCTCCCGACGACAGAAGAGATCTCCCTGCCGGAGAGGCTCTTTCCCTGGCTGGTGGGAACAACCAGTCTTCTTCTTCTTTGTGCTTTTTGATCGCCCTGGACGCAGTGGTCGAATTGCCCGTGCAGAGCACCCGGCAACCGGATAGCCACTACTCCGGCATCGTGATCGAAAGGTGGTGCCTTGTGACGAAGCCCTCCGCGGCTGGTTTCTTCCCTGGTGGTGCACCGGACATCTTCTCTTCGACGACGAGAGCATCTCTTCTCTTGGCCAAGACCCGTCGTGCATCCACCACCAGGAACAACTGCCCCCGCTGGAGTGGTCTTCCACAACAAGGTACCGTAACCGCCTGGCTTCCCTTATCGATCGGTTCGTGTGAGGTATCTGATTCCTCTCCGTTCCGTTGGGTTGCCTCCAAGCTTTATTCACTCTTTGTTCTGAACTGGTTCAACCTGTCGCTAACCAAACTGCTAACTGAGACTTGAACGCATCACCCATAGAGACTTTCCAGGACATCGTGCCTTACCTCTCACCGAGTGGGCCTGGCCGCCGAACTGTATGATCTAGTGTGATTAATGCCTTCTTGCCTTGCATTTTTACCTGCTTCAGTACGAACCGTGTTGACTTCATTAACTGCCTATCTCTTCTCTCCCTTCCTCACTAAATATTCGAGTGTCATCTGGGTTGAGGTATACACCTCTGTCTGAAAATAAGTGGTGCCGTAGGACCTGGAGTTGTCGATATTGTGTTTTCGGGGATTGAGCTTTATTCCATTCTGCAGAGTAATTGTATTTTGATTTGTTTGCCGTGGTTCGCTTTAGTACTTTCCGTAGATGTTCTGTTATTAATAAATAACTTGCTACCTTTATACTAAAGCCTGGTTGCGTGTTTACTCGTTTTGCTGCGAAGAATTACCCTATCTTGTATGCTCCCTATACTGACCAACTTTTCTTGAGAGAAGTCTGACTGCTCAGCCACAGCTACCAATTGAATCTGTGTGGTACAGACTGCTACCAAGTGGGTTCATCGCAACACCTGTAGTCCTAAATCTTTTGCAGTGGTCCCAGAGGGAGCTGCACAGGTTTCCGCCTAACAATGCCTCCCACGTCGAGCCTGCTGCTGCCTCCGACGCCACTGCCTCTGCCAGAACGACGGCATCCAGGCTGATGGAAACCACCGACGCCGTCGTGCACGTGCCCTGCCCGATGATGCTGTCACATCTTCCATCTGCTGGGGTGCAGTTGCTGTGTTGTCCACCCCTGCTGGACCTCCGACTCCCAACTGTGGCAGGGATGGGATCCCCACCGAGCTGGCTGCATTGGTCGGGGCAGGTCCACAGGGGGCCCTGGTGGCATCTGGGCTGGAAGACGGCAAGGAGAACGACTGGTGTATAGCCTGCACAGAGGAGGAGAGGGCCGCCAGATTGGCCAACACATGCAGGAAACCCCCGAACATGGCCGATCCCAATTGGGCCACGTCGGCACGTGCACTTCGTGATGACGTGCGTGCTCCTCCTGGGAAGCACGCACGGCATCACGAATCACAGCCGTGCGCATCGCGACCCCAATCAGGACCTTCTCCACACGGCCAGGGGTTCCCATGTCCGCAGGTGGAGGGGAGTCAGGTGACATGGACATCCCCTCTACCTGCGGACGGGCCTGGGACGGGGCATCCCTGCTGGTGCATGGTGGTGCACTCACAGGGTCAGGGACAGCGACATGCACAGGCCCCTCCACGGTGACCTGTGCTGCCTCCTGCCCCTGGCCCTGGACTGCACCACTTGCAGCAGCAGGGATGCCCCCACCAGGCCCCATGTGTGCCCCAGTGGCGGCCTCCTCCTCCTCTGTGCAAACCACCAACCTGGATGGCTCCTCACCGTCTCCCACCGTAGCAGGCCCCTGTGGGGGCTCACCCACCCCTTCCGCTGCAGCCGTGGGGGCATCCCCGCCGCCTTGCTCCACAGCGCCGTCTCCGCCCTCTTCTTCACTAGCCGCTGCGTAGAGGGAGACAAAGAACACAAGCATCAGGGCACTGTACAATGGTCCCCTAGACAGGAAGCAATAGCAGATGAGCACCACTGTCAAAGTACACTTCCATCATGTCCCTCCACAACACATGGGTCAGTCCAGGCAAAACACACACAGTAACAGGCATGGTGCATGCCATGGACATTTCCATGCAGGTCCAATGGACTCTTGAAACATTCAATGATATGTAACTCACATGCATCATGGCTCATGCCTATCACATGCACACACTTCACCTCAGTCACATTCATCTGGCCCCAAACACACCAAACACAGCGGATACAAGGGTAATTTGGCTGCTTCACTGAATCTGTGCATTGTCACACACATGTGTCATGCATCCATGGCATGCACAAGTCACAGACACGCAGGTCAGGCACACAGACATGGCTACCATATATGTACCTGGCATCAGCACCCATCCCTCACCCCCACCCATGTCCAGGTACAGAGACTGGCATGCTCTCATGTTCAAAATCTGCATAGGACTCCCCATGCGGCATTTGAACACATGCAACAACCATGTGGGTCACACATCACTGGTCGTACATGCATTACCACGATGTCCCTGCACACATACATGCATACATGGCCTATGGCACACATACAGGCAAGTATCATAGAACCAGCACACCGCAACATGCCCTGTCTCACACATTAATGCTTGGACACTTACCGCTCAACTCCAGACGGGCCTCCCTCTCAAGGATCTGGGCGTGGAGCGCTGGGCGTACGCGTTCCAGGACCCTCATCTGGATGGAACTCATGCGGCCCCGGCCCCCCTCCACGAGGCGCCGGGCCTTCACAAGGGTCCTGGACCTCAAGTCCTCCCAGCGCTTCTTGATCTTCAGGACGTTGCGGGTTGCCACCCCCTCCGCGTTGATGGCAACCACACAGTCGGCCCAGATCCTCTCCCGTCCTTCCTTGCTGGCTCGGGACGATCCAAAGAGGGCATCATACTGCCCCAGGACATGCTCCACCAGGACACCAACTTCGGTGTCAGTGAAGCTGGTGCCCCTCTGCCCTCTGGCCTGGGGTTGCCACTGGTGCCAGATGTGGAAGTGCCCGACATGGCAACCCCAGAGGCAGGTGTGGGTGGGCAACTGGGTCCTGGGGCTGGGCTGTGGAGCGATGTAATCCCAGTCGGGAGTCTTCAGTTCCAGCAGGGGTGGACACAGCAACTGGACCCCTGCAGATGGCTGATGTGCAGGCACCAAATGGCAGGGCACGGTGGCAGCAGGCAGGCAGTCAGGCAGCAGCAGATGGCACGTGGGAGGCTGCTCGGGGCACTGGGGGGCAGTAACTCGGCCTTCTGGGCAGGAGCGTGGTCTTCCGTGTGTTTTCGCGTGGCCAGCTTGATACGGAGTGATTTGGCACGTGAAAATCCTGCACGTCAGCGTGAAATCCGAGGAAAGGCCCTTAGCGCGTAAGCGCGTCAGCACGCATACGCGATTCTATTGGACCAGAGTCCCTCAGCGCGTAAGCGCGTCTGTGACCCGCACGGGTGTTCCCCACTCAGCACGTGATGACGGAGCACACGTGGAAATACTGCACGTCAGAGTGTCATTGCGTGTAATTGGACAAAAGTGCACGTACACGCGATTGGCCTATGTACGTGTATTTCATGGGTGCGCGGGCACTTACACACGCAAGTACGTCAGCGCACCTGTATCCCGTGGTGCGTGGGAATTTCCACACGCTATTGGACTGGGAACTGGATTCCAGGGGTGCGCGGGTCACACGCTCGCCTAGAACACGCGCAAAGCATAAATTTGCGCACTTTAACAATAACAAGCTCAGACGCCAGGATGAACATACCGTTCCTAGCAGCAGTGGCAGTGGGCTACCAAAGGAGGAGGAGGAGGATAGTCAGGGCCAGAATATTCACACCCAGAACCAGCCTTTTCGGGATGGCTGATGACCAGGTGTATGGGAGGTACAGGTTTCCACCACACATAATACTGGACCTGGTGAGTGAGTGGGAGGATGACCTCACATCACCCACCCTGTGCTCCCAAGCACTCAGCCCCCTGGAGAAGGTCCTCAATGTACTGCACTTCTTAGCCACTGGATCATTTCAGCGGACAAGTGCCATAGTGGGTGGGGTGTCACAGGCCACCCAGTCACGCTGCCGACACCAGGTCTTGAACATCATCACTGCACGCCCATCAGTCCGCAGGCACATATACCTGCCCAGAACACCTGCAGAAAGGCATGCTGCCGCCCTCGCTTTTTAAGGTGTGGCACGATTCCCCAAAGTGCTAGGTGCCATCGACTGCACCCATGTGGCTCTACGTCCCCCCAGGGCATCTGAGCACATCTATAGGAACCGCAAGCACTGGCATTCCATCAACGTGCAGGTAGCATGTAATGGCAAGGGAATCATCACCTCAGTATATGCCAACTATCCCGGGTCCACCCACGACAGCTTCATTTACCGAATGTCCACCCTAAGCCGGGACCTAGAAGCTGGGCGGCATGGCGATACATGGCTGCTTGGTGAGTATGTATGCCACTGCACATGCAGGCATGTTGGATACTGAGCAAGGTCACAACCCCACCAATGATACCAATCACCACCTCCACAGTGGACAGTGCCTACCCTCTCAGCCCCCACATGATGACGCCAATTCGGAACCCCACCACGCCACCCGAGGTAAGATATAACACAGCCCACATTACAACCCGGGGCATAGTGGAGCGCACATTCGGAGTGCTAAAGTCACGCTTTCGCTCCCTTGACCGTTCTGGCGGGCAGCTGTTATACGCTCCCCCAGTAGTGTGCAGGATCATAGTGGCAGCATGTGTCCTGCACAACGTTGCAACACGCCGGGGCCTGGCCGTGGACATGGTGGTGGCCCCACATCCCCAACCACATGCACAGCCGCTGCGCATGGGAGGGGAAAGGGCACGGGGGGAGGCAGCCCGTACACAGCTAGTGGCTAATTACTTCACATAGTGATCACACCCCTGTGGAGTGCACACTGGCCTGGCACATTCCATCTGACAATCAATGATGACTCAACCTGACACTGATCCTGAATGTCTGGAGAATGAACCGTGAATACCATATCAGCCTGAGATTGTTCACCTGGAAGTGTCACAATGTGTGCATCCCTACCCACACAGACACCACCAATGCAGTTTTGTGAAGTTACACATTCAAGCAGCTAAAATGAATACCCACTTGCAAAATGCAACAAGAGGACAGTGCCATGTCAGCCAACCCAACCCCAGCACCGCCACACGACACACCGTGCCATGTCATGCTATTTGCAGGTAAACAAAGTAATCCCCACAACATGACACTAGTGTCACTATGTACAGTGTCCCTATTAGAAACCTGCAACACCTGAAATGCTCACAGCAATGCCGGACCAACAACATACTTGAGCACGTACTACCATTAACATGACATCACAAATGTTACATATTAGTAGTCTCACCACCTGGAAATGCCTGCACTCCCACCACTAACAACTGTGCAGTGTTGGCGCCATGTAGAGTTGTAGGTGCACTGCTGCCAACATGGACCCCATCTCCAGACTAGAGGTCCTTGTGTAGACATGAGGAAGGGACCTGCAAATTGGGAGGTAGACACAGAAGATGAGTTACACATCAATGCAACATGCAGTGTACAACACAACAGCAATATGCACTAGGAATGTATACACAGTATTGACTACAGACTGCCCACACAGCTCATGGGAGTCCAACGTCACTGTGTAATTCACTGTCACTTGGGCACACCCTTTGCAAGCCCATGGAAACGGGAAGCAGGAGGGGTGTGTGTGACTCAAACCCAAGCATCTGAACCAAATACATTACAAGCCTGCATGTGCCCAGCCACAATGCAGCGTATGCCCACAGGAACCACGGAAGCCAACAAATCGTCCCAAAAAAATAGGGAATAAAATAAATAAAAATAAAAATAAAAAGAAGAAACAATCAAAAATGGCCATTGATGGGCCCGGGGGGGTTGGGGAGGCCACCCAGGAGGTCCGAAGACAGGATGCACACCAGAACCCACCTGCGTGGATCCTGGGAAAATAAAACACCTCCATGGGCTCATGGCCCACACGGCTACCCTGTTGTGGGAGTATCACTGCTGTCGCTATTATCACCCTGTGCAGCTGCATCCGGAGGTGGTTGCACTATGGGAGGCAGCCCACGCAAGGCCCTAGTCTGCTCCTCCATGGCTGCAAGCATGCGGGTGTGGTAGGTCTGGTTCTGGAGGATGAGTGTGCGGAGGTCCCCATGCAACAACTCACGGGATGCCCGGACCTCCGCCCTCGTTGCCTGCATCTCAGCTGAGAGCGTACGGGTGAGACGCTCCAGCTGCTGTTCTGTCCTTTGGTGTGTTGAAGCCTCAAGCTCAACAAGAGTCGTCCTGAGGTGAAGGAGCTCCTGCCTCAGGGCTTCCCTGTGGCCCTGGGACTCAATGGAGATGGCCTCCTGCAGAGTCGCCAGTGCCGCCCGCCTGTCCCTGTTGGACCCCAACATGTCCTCCCTGTGTGACTGGCAGATGGAGTCGGTTGCCTGCTCTAGTCGCTCCATCAGCCTTTCTGGGGGGACAATGGAAGTAGCCACCCTATCCATGGCCTGAGCCATCATCTCGGATGATGCAGCCTGTTGGGTTGCCATACCGTAAATGGATTGCTCCCATGCGGTATTGCCAGGTGGCGTACGGCCATCACGTCGGCGGGCACCACACCTGTCTGGGGCAAGGCGAACTGCGCCTTGCTGTGCCGGCACTGCCTGAGGCTGCAGGACTGCATTCCCCCTCTGATCTGCTGGCCCAGGAACAGGATCAGATGTCGCGGAGTGTGACCCTGCATCCGTAACCACCAAAGGAGTAGCTGCCAACACTGACATCCCCATGGAGGGTTCTGACCCTGGTGCAGGTGGGTGAGACAGAACAGAATCCCTCCCTGGAACACTCACCTGCGACGGCACGTAGGTCTCATCCGAATCAACACCTGAGTACAGCTCGGGGGAGGTGCAGCCAGAGACACCCCTTGAGAGCACGACCTGCAGCACTTGTGGGTTCTCCCCCACCACCACACCACGTCCCTCACTGGTGGTTGGTCGGCCCTCGGACCCCTCCTGGGTCTGCACCATCTCCACAACCCCAGCAGTATCAGGTGCGTCTTCCCCTGCAAAGACATAAAAACAAAGAAATGGAAACAGGCATTAGCACCATGGCACACAATGAGGGCTGAGAAGCAAGAGAACCAGTACTTGATTGACACATGTCCCACATGACTAAAACCCTCCCATGCATGCACCCTCACTGCGTATGAAGTGCAGGCAAATGGCACACACTGATGACACCAAGATGGAAGATGAACACATTTTCTGCATGCTGCCTGGCAGTGGCATCACACATTGGCCTGTGATTGCCAGGTGAAACACACATGCCATCACACAGATGGCATGTACCATTGCTATTGAGTGAAGATGGAGAGGAGGGCAGCACCTATTCATTCAGTCCAGTTCCCGCATGTAATCGCTTTTCTAATTCTAACAGGTCAGATTTTTCACCTGGAGCTGCCAGTCTGAAATGGTCCAATTGCACAGGGACATGTGTGTACAAATGATATCCAGGTAACAAAGTCACTCCACTTTACCATAGCCATGTCAGACATGTGACTAGTGGACAGCGACATGCCTAGTAAAAGTGGGGGAATGCAAACAATCTGACTGAATGAACAGTGATAAATAAGCAACTATGTTGTGGCAAGGTGACACTTCAAGGGCAACTGGCGTGCAGTTGGGCTAGATGTCTACTGTTGGCAGAAGGGATACTGCTATGGCCAAATGCAGCTGCGCAGGAAGTATTGCATGAAGCACATGGCTGACCCATACGACTCAGGCGCACACACTCTCACCTGGCACACAAACAGAAGCCCTCACACACACACCATGCACATGGATGACACACACATGCATGTGCACTCACCGGACAATGCCTCGTAATCAGCCAGATCTCCCACGCCTTGGATCTGTTCCTCCGTGACGTAGGTCCCAGCGACTGACTCATGTGGAGTGAGTTCCATGTCTACTACTGGAGACCCACCTCCAGTCACTAGAGTTGCGGCATGACTTGAGGCCAGCTTACTCTTTGCCCTGCGCTTTAGGTCATTCCAGCGCTTATAGCAATCATTGGCTGTGCGCCTCACGATTCCAAGGGCACTTACGATGTCCGCAACGGTCTGCCAGTGTGCCTGGCGTTGTGCAGGTGTGGTCTTGGATCCTGCAACAATGACCATCTCGTTGTCATGTCCGGACACATACTCGACAAGTGCATTCAGTTCGTCATCCGTGAAGCTGGGCTTCCTGGACGGGCCGGACTGTGTAGCCGTGTCTGGGGCATCAGCCTGTGCCGGACGAGCACTCTTCCTCTTCTGCTTGGAAGGTGGTGGTGATCCTGAGTGTCCTGCGCCGCTCTGGACACGAGGGGCAGGAGCCCTGGTGGACTCTGTATCAGGAGTGTGGGATTGCACACTCAGCATGGGAGTTGGTACAGGCATTGGCTCTAGTGTGATGGTGTCAGGGGGAATGTCAGCAGCATGGACTAGGACCGACACTGTCCTGGCTGGGTGTGTGAGGGCTGGGGTGGTTGGAGCCGCAGCTGCCCCTGCAGCCTCTCCGCCCTGCCTCCTTGGTGCAGCAGATGACCTTGCTGGCCCAGATGCACGTGGCATGGTGACATCAACGTGCACCAGCGCACGTGTCATAGGCCTGCTGACCTGGAAGTCAGCCATGGAGTCAGCCAGATCTGGTGCCACAATGGGCTGGTCCAACAAGGGCTGAGCATGGATGGTGTCAGCCACATCAGCCTCAACGGGAGGGCGGGCGGGGGGGGATTATGGGTGCCCTTGACTGGTCCTCCACACATGGGGGACAGGCTCACCCTGCAAGTAACGACCACGTCCCCTACCGGATCCACCACGGCCACCACTTGTGGCTCTTCCACCTTTGCCACCCTTTCGGAATCCTCGCCTCCCAGCCATGGCACTGATGTAAATGTGCGTATGGGAGTGGCTGTATACTATTGTCCTGGGCAATTGGGGGTCAAAGGGGTTGGGTACCAGATGGTAATTGTACCCTAGTGCTCTTGCAAGGCTGATTGTAACCCCTGGGGAAAGATGACGGGTCACGCTACGCACAGGAGCCCCAAAAAAGGGAGATGACGTGCACGCAACCCCTCCTAGACCACGTGTGCAGAAAGAAAAACCTGCACTACGCTGTGGCACCCAGTAACACAAGAATGAACGTATGCGTGTCACACGCAGCCTAGAATGACCTCTGAAGGGGTAGGCTACACACGGGGCAAGCACAGATGTTAGATACGTGCGTGACTCACCATCTGCCTGGTAAACGAGCGTGTAAAAGGAGCACGTTTGGTTGGCAACACCCCCGCCAAAAGGAGATTTGTACGCTGTCTGAGGAGACAGGACAACAGTAGAAGGGAACACTGTTTGAGGGAACAGGCCCAGGTAAACCAGTAAAAGCGAAAGAAGAGAAAAAGCTGTCAGAGGTAACAGGGAATACGAACTTGAAACGCCGTGAAGTAAATCGCATGTGAAACGACAAGAAGTACAGAATTCACCCACTCGCTCTCCACGAAAAGCACGTACAAGGAAAACGTGTTCTACACGTACCTTTTATACAGGCCCACACGTCCAGCGTCACTTACGCGGCGTGTACGCGCTAGGGCCATTTCCACCAATTACATGCTTTGTCACTTCTGCGTGTAGGGCCATTTCCACCAATTACACGCTTTGTCACTTCTGCGTGTAGGGCCATTTCCACCAATCACACGCTTTGTCACTTCTGAGTGTAGGGCCATTTCCACCAATCACACGCTTTGTCACTTCTGCGTGTAGGGCCATTTCCACCAATCACACGCGATTACACTCTGACGTGCAGTCTTTCCACGTGTGCTCTGTCATCACGTGCTGTGTGGGAAACACCTGTGCGGGTCACGTCACAGACGCGCTTACGCGCTGAGGGCCTTTCCTCGGTTTTCACGCTGACGTGCAGGATTTTCACGTGCCAAATCACTCCGTACCAAGCTGGCCACGCGTACGCACACGGAATACCACGCTCCTGCCCGGAAGGCCGAACTACTGCCCCCCAGAGCCACCAGCACGCTCCCACCTGCTGCTGCCTGACTGCCTGCTGCCCCTGCACTGCTGGGGGGTGGGGGTGGTGGGAGACATGGGTGGGGGCCTGGTGGAGGGTGCCCCTGCACTGCTGGGGGGTGGGGGTGGTGGGAGACATGAGTGGGGGCCTGGTGGAGGCTGCCCCTGCACTGCTGGGGGGTAGGGGTGTTGGGAGACATGGGTGGGGGCCTGGTGGAGGGTGCCCCTGCACTGCTGGGGGGTGGGGGTGGTGGGAGACATGGGTGGGGGCCTGGTGGAGGGTGCCCCTGCACTGCTGGGGGGTGGGGGTGGTGGGAGACATGAGTGGGGGCCTGGTGGAGGCTGCCCCTGCACTGCTGGGGGGTGGGGATGTTGGGAGACATGGGTGGGGGCCTGGTGGAGGGTGCCCCTGCACTGCTGGGGGTTGGGGGTGATAGGGGACATGAGTGGGGGCCTGGTGGAGGGTGCCCCTTGTGGCTGGGGGTTGGGGGTGGTGGGAGACATGGGTGCGGGCCTGGTGGAGGGTGCCCCTGCACTGCTGGGGGGTGGGGGTGGTGGGAGACATGAGTGGGGGCCTGGTGGAGGGTGCCCCTGGTGGCTGGGGGGTGGGGGTGATAGGGGACATGGGTGGGGGCCTGGTGGAGGGTGCCCCTGCACTGCTGGGGGGTGGGGGTGGTGGGAGACATGGATGGGGGCCTGGTGGAGGGTGCCCCTGGTGGCGGGGGGTGGGGGTGATAGGGGACATGAGTGGGGGCCTGGTGGAGGGTGCCCCTGCACTGCTGGGGGGTGGGGGTGTTGGGAGACATGGGTGGGGGCCTGGTGGAGGGTGCCCCTGCACTGCTGGGGGGTGGGGGTGGTGGGAGACATGAGTGGGGGCCTGGTGGAGGGTGCCCCTGATGGCTGGGGGGTGGGGGTGATAGGGGACATGGGTGGGGGCCTGGTGGAGGGTGCCCCTGCACTGCTGGGGGGTGGGGGTGGTGGGAGACATGAATGGGGGCCTGGTGGAGGGTGCCCCCGGTGGCGGGGGGTGGGGGTGATAGGGGACATGAGTGGGGGCCTGGTGGAGGGTGCCCCTGCACTGCTGGGGGGTGAGGGTGATAGGGGACATGAGTGGGGGCCTGGTGGAGGGTGCCCTTGCACTGCTGGGGGGTGGGGGTGGTGGGAGACATGAGTGGGGGCCTGGTGGAGGGTGCCCCTGGTGGCTGGGGGGTGGGGGTGTTGGGAGACATGGGTGGGGGCCTGGTGGAGGGTGCCCCTGGATGCTGGGGGGTGGGGGTGGTGGGAGACATGAGTGGGGGCCTGGTGGAGGCTGCCCCTGCACTGCTGGGGGGTGGGGGTGTTGGGAGACATGGGTGGGGGCCTGGTGGAGGGTGCCCCTGCACTGCTGGGGGGTGGGGGTGATAGGGAACATGAGTGGGGGCCTGGTGGAGGGTGCCCCTGGTGGCTGGGGGGTGGGGGTGGTGGGAGACATGGGTGGGGGCCTGGTGGCGGGTGCCCCTGGTGGCTGGGGGGTGGGGGTGGTGGGAGACATGGGTGGGGGCCTGGTGGAGGGTGCCCCTGGTGGCTGGGGGGTGGGGGTGATAGGGGACATAGGTGGGGGCCTGGTGGAGGGTGCCCCTGCACTGCTGGGGGGTGGGGGTGATAGGGGACATGAGTGGGGGCCTGGTGGAGGGTGCCCCTGCACTGCTGGGTGGTGGGAGACATGGATGGGGGCCTGGTGGAGGGTGCCCCTGGTGGCAGGGGGGTGGGGGTGATAGGGGACATGAGTGGGGGCCTGGTGGAGGGTGCCCCTGGTGGCTGGGGGGTGGGGGTGGTGGGAGACATGGGTGGGGGCCTGGTGGCGGGTGCCCCTGGTGGCTGGGGGGTGGGGGTGGTGGGAGACATGGGTGGGGGCCTGGTGGAGGGTGCCCCTGGTGGCTGGGGGGTGGGGGTGGTAGGGGACATAGGTGGGGGCCTGGTGGAGGGTGCCCCTGCACTGCTGGGGGGTGGGGGTGATAGGGGACATGAGTGGGGGCCTGGTGGAGGCTGCCCCTGCACTGCTGGGGGGTGGGGATGGTGGGAGACATGAGTGGGGGCCTGGTGGAGGGTGCCCCTGGTGGCTGGGGGGTGGGGGTGGTGGGAGACATGAGTGGGGGCCTGGTGGAGGGTGCCCCTGGTGGCTGGGGGGTGGGGGTGATAGGGGACATGGGTGGGGGCCTGGTGGAGGGTGCCCCTGCACTGCTGGGGGGTGGGGGTGGTGGGAGACATGGATGGGGGCCTGGTGGAGGGTGCCCCTGGTGGCGGGGGGGTGGGGGTGATAGGGGACATGAGTGGGGGCCTGGTGGAGGGTGCCCCTGCACTGCTGGGGGGTGGGGGTGATAGGGGACATGGGTGGGGGCCTGGTGGAGGTTGCCCCTGGTGGCTGGAGGGTGGGGGTGGTGAGAGACATGGGTGGGGGCCTGGTGGAGGGTGCCCCTGGATGCTGGGGGGTGGGGGTGGTGGGAGACATGAGTGGGGGCCTGGTGAAGGGTGCCCCTGCACTGCTGGGGGGTGGGGGTGTTGGGAGACATGGGTGGGGGCCTGGTGGAGGGTGCCCCTGCACTGCTGGGGGGTGGGGGTGATAGGGGACATGAGTGGGGGCCTGGTGGAGGGTGCCCCTGCACTGCTGGGGGGTGGGGTGGTGGGAGACATGAGTGGGGGCCTGGTGGAGGGTGCCCCTGGTGGCTGGGGCGTGGGGGTGTTGGGAGACATGGGTGGGGACCTGGTGGAGGGTGCCCCTGGATGCTGGGGGGTGGGGGTGGTGGGAGACATGAGTGGGGGCCTGGTGGAGGCTGCCCCTGCACTGCTGGGGGGTGGGGGTGTTGGGAGACATGGGTGTGGGCCTGGTGGAGGGTGCCCCTGCACTGCTGGGGGGTGGGGGTGATAGGGGACATGAGTGGGGGCCTGGTGGAGGGTGCCCCTGGTGGCTGGGGGGTGGGGGTGATAGGGGACATGGGTGGGGGCCTGGTGGAGGGTGCCCCTGCAATGCTGGGGGGTGGGGGTGGTGGGAGACATGGATGGGGGCCTGGTGGAGGGTGCCCCTGGTGGCGGGGGGGTGGGGGTGATAGGGGACACGAGTGGGGGCCTGGTGGAGGGTGCCCCTGCACTGCTGGGGGGTGGGGGTGATTGGGGACATGGGTGGGGGCCTGGTGGAGGTTGCCCCTGGTGGCTGGGGGGTGGGGGTGGTGAGAGACATGGGTGGGGGCCTGGTGGAGGGTGCCCCTGCACTGCTGGGGGGTGGGGGTGGTGGGAGACATGAGTGGGGCCCTGGTGGAGGGTGCCCCTGCACTGCTGGGGGGTGGGGGTGGTGGGAGACATGAGTGGGGGCCTGGTGGAGGGTGCCCCTGGTGGCTGGGGGGTGGGGGTGTTGGGAGACATGGGTGGGGGCCTGGTGGAGGGTGCCCCTGGATGCTGGGGGGTGGGGGTGGTGGGAGACATGAGTGGGGGCCTGGTGGAGGCTGCCCCTGCACTGCTGGGGGGTGGGGATGTTGGGAGACATGGGTGGGGGCCTGGTGGAGGGTGCCCCTGCACTGCTGGGGGTTGGGGGTGATAGGGGACATGAGTGGGGGCCTGGTGGAGGGTGCCCCTGGTGGCTGGGGGTTGGGGGTGGTGGGAGACATGGGTGCGGGCCTGGTGGAGGGTGCCCCTGGTGGCTGGGGGGTGGGGGTGGTGGGAGACATGGGTGGGGGCCTGGTGGAGGGTGCCCCTGGTGGCTGGGGGGTGGGGGTGATAGGGGACATGGGTGGGGGCCTGGTGGAGGGTGCCCCTGCACTGCTGGGGGGTGGGGGTGGTGGGAGACATGAGTGGGGGCCTGGTGGAGGGTGCCCCTGGTGGCTGGGGGGTGGGGGTGGTGGGAGACATGGGTGGGGGCCTGGTGGAGGGTGCCCCTGGTGGCGGGGGGGTGGGGGTGATAGGGGACATGAGTGGGGGCCTGGTGGAGGCTGCCCCTGCACTGCTGGGGGGGGGGTGGTGGGAGACATGAGTGGGGGCCTGGTGGAGGGTGCCCCTGGTGGCTGGGGGGTGGGGGTGGTGGGAGACATGAGTGGGGGCCTGGTGGAGGGTGCCCCTGGTGGCTGGGGGTGATAGGGGACATGGGTGGGGGCCTGGTGGAGGGTGCCCCTGCACTGCTGGGGGGTGGGGGTGGTGGTAGACATGGATGGGGGCCTGGTGGAGGGTGCCCCTGGTGGCGGGGGGTGGGGGTGATAGGGGACATGAGTGGGGGCCTGGTGGAGGGTGCCCCTGCACTGCTGGGGGGTGGGGGTGATAGGGGACATGGGTGGGGGCCTGGTGGAGGTTGCCCCTGGTGGCTGGGGGGTGGGGGTGGTGAGAGACATGGGTGGGGGCCTGGTGGAGGGTGCCCCTGGATGCTGGGGGGTGGGGGTGGTGGGAGACATGAGTGGGGGCCTGGTGGAGGCTGCCCCTGCACTGCTGGGGGGTGGGGGTGTTGGGAGACATGGGTGGGGGCCTGGTGGAGGCTGCCCCTGCACTGCTGGGTGGTGGGGGTGCAGGGGGACATGAGCAGGTGTGCAGGGTAGTCCCCTGTTTTGTGGCCTGCCTGCAGGGGCCGTGGAGGGTGTACAGGGAACACCTGTGAGGACCCACCCAGCCTAATTGCGTGTGATAATTCCCGCACACCCCTGTAATACACGTACCTGGCCAAATCGCATGTGAGAATTCCCGCGCACCCCTGTAATACACGTACCCAGCCGAATCGCGTGTAGAACTTCCCACGCACCCCTGTAATACACGTACCCAGCCAAATCGCGTGTGATAATTCCCACGTACCCCTGTAATACACGTACCTGGCCAAATCGCATGTAAGAATTCCCACGCACCCCTGTAATACACGTACCCAGCCGAATCGCGTGTAGAACTTCCCACGCACCCCTGTAATTCACGTACCAAGCCAAATCGCGTGTGATAATTCCCGCGCACCCCTGTAATACACGTACCTGGCCAAATCGCATGTGAGAATTCCCGCGAACCCCTGTAATACACGTACCCAGCCAAATCGCGTGTAGAACTTCCCGTGTACCCCTGTAATACACGTACCCAGCCAAATCGCGTGTGATAATTCCTGCGTACCCCTGTGAAACACGTGCCCTGCTAATCGCGTGTTAAACTTCACGTGTACCCCTGTAATACATGTACCCTGGCCAATCGCGTGTAGAACTTCCCGCGTACCCCTGTAATACACGTACCCTGGCTAATCGCGTGTATAACTTCACGCGTACCCCTGATATGCACGTTACCCGCTTTGCGTTCCTTGTTTGGCAGCCCTGTAGACTGGTCCAGGGTTAGCGCAGCCCTTTGCGATGATTTAGCGATTTTGATGGCTTTTCCTTGCGCGAGGGCGTTCTTGGGGGCGTTACTGGCGCTGCTGCAGGGTCGCTGCGATACTCTGCGCCATGGCTGGTTTGGGAGCCTAAAATCCATGAATACGCTGTGCGCGGAAATCGGTTTTAGCGCACGTGCCTGGCGCAGACAATCGCACGCGGACACTCTGCGCCAACCGCTTGCGACACTTTTCTGCGAAATTCTATGAATTACCCTGTCAATCTCTTCCATTCTACCAAGCACTGGATTGACTGTAAACATAATTCATATCTAATTGCTGATAATGGTACACATTTAGGAAGACAATAAAAGTCCGACTGCTAGATCAGGGCTTCATGTTTATGTATCTTGCTAAAAGGCCCATGCAGGGAAAAATTCAAGGCTATGGCACAGATGAGGGATAATCTTAGAATAGTAGAACCTTAGCATAGGGATCATATACAATTTTGCATATCTCCTGTCTATTTTCTTCAGTTGTGCAACTTGTATCCCTCAGGTAGTTTTGATATAAAAACTGTTTTGTGATTAAATAATAGTTAATTGATGTCTTCACTGTCAGTCTTATATTATTCAAACCCCAGTTAAAGCCAATCGGACACATGCGTTTACTCAATTTCATCACTACTGTCTTTTGCGGGTTTACTTTTAGATGATTTGTGTCTATATATCTATTAAAGGCTAATATGAGTCTCTTCAGTCCAATCGGAGTGTGGTCGAATAATATATAATCATCTGCATAGGCAGACCAGCAAACTCTATGGCCCTCAATCCTCGGGTGTGCAAACGAGGCATCATCCAATACATTACCAACGCCTGTCACATATAGATCAAATAAGGAGGGAGCAAATATGCCACCTTGCCTTAGTCCATTATGGGGGTAATTCATGGAATAAATGTGCACCAAAATTTGTGGCGCAAGCTGGCACAAGCGTGAAAAAGCTAACGCACGTGTGCGAATCGCACGCATGCGATTCATGGAAGGCCCTGCCCGTGTTTTTTCCGGGATGTGCGCCAAATCTGCGCTTACCTTACACGTCACTGCGACTTTCCAAACGCATGCACGAGAGGAACGGGGAAAGTGCACACACCTAAAAAGGGGGTGGAACATGGGGAATGGGGAACAACGCATGAAAATGTAGGCGTAACGTGGGAAGTAACACTGGGAAACGCACGCAACGCCCACACGCTAGAGAACAAAACGTATTCATGGAATCGAATAGGGAAAACCCACGCACGTCAAAACACACGCACAAATACGTCTGCCACACGAAAGCAGGCAGAAGTGCCCCCGCGCAGCATAAAAGTGCACGCAAACAAAGAAGCATATACAGCTACGATGAATGTCCCACAGCAGTGATCGTGGGACACCGCAGAAGGAGGAGAATAGCCAGGCCCTGCATTTTATTACCCAGGACCAGCCTGATGACGAGTTCTATGGCAGGTATAGGTTTCGACCTCATATCATCCTAGAGCTGGTCACTGAGTGGGAGGATGAACTCACATCACCCGCCCTGTGCTCCCAAGCTTTGAGCCCCTTGGAGAAGGGGCTCAATGTACTGCATTTTTTGACCACTGGGTCATTTCAGTGGACAACTGCCATAGTGGGGGGCGTCTCACAGCCCATGCAGTCACGTTGCCTACACCAGGTATTGGCAATCATCACTGCGCGCCCCTCAGTCCACAGGCACATATACATGCCCAGAACACCCGTAGAAAGGCAGGCCGTGGTCCAGGACTTCTACAGGGTGGCACACTTCCCCAAAGTGCTTG
Source organism: Ambystoma mexicanum (assembly GCF_040938575.1). Classification (NCBI taxonomy): domain Eukaryota; kingdom Metazoa; phylum Chordata; class Amphibia; order Caudata; family Ambystomatidae; genus Ambystoma; species Ambystoma mexicanum. The sequence goes on along the minus strand of NC_090928.1, from coordinate 501,978,649 downwards.
GTGCCATAGATTGCACCCATGTGGCCCTACGTCCACCTAGGGCCACTGAAAACATCTACCACAACCGCAAGCACTGGCATTCCATCAACGTGCAGGTTGTATGCAATGCCAAGGGAATCATCACCTCTGTCTATGCAAACTATCCAGGGTCCACCCATGACAGTTTCATATACAGAATGTCTACCCTGAGCTGGGCCCTGGAAGCTGGGAAGCATGGTGACACATGGCTCATAGGTGAGTACAAATGCCTGTGCACATGCATGCATGGCACACACAGACAAATACACAAGCCCAACTAATGACAACAATTATCACCTTACCAGGGGAAAGTGCTTACCCTCTGAGCACCTACATGATGACACCAATACGGAACCCCACCACACCACTCCAGGTAAGATACAACACAGCCCATATTGCAACCAGGGCCATAGTGGAAAACACATTTGGAGTGCTCAAGTCATGCTTCCGCTCCCTTGACCGTTCTGGCGGACAGCTACTATATGCACCCCCAGTAGTGTGCAGGATCATTGTGGCAGCATGTGTCCTGCACAATGTTGCAACGCGGCATGGCGTAACGGTGGACATGGTGGTGCCCCCACATCCCCAACCACATGCACGGCCGCTGCACATGGGAGGGGAAAGGGCATGTGGTGAGGCAGCCCGTAGCCAGCTTGTGGCCACATTTTTCACCTAAACTCCAACCCCTGTGGAGTGCGCACATGCCTGGCACATACCAGGTGACAATCAATGTGATGAAGGGACAGTTAACTGTCACAACCTTACCACCCTAAGAATTTGTCGACGGAAGTGCCACATTGTGTGCATCCCTAGCTACTTAAACACAACCAATCCCATGTAACCAAAAGGAACACATGCAAGGTGCATATCACCCCTGCAAAACAGGCCATGAAAGTACTGGTATGCCACCCAAACCCTCCTAACCCCCATGACCCCCGTCTGCCACACCATACCATGTTTTGCAACGGCAAAACATCAAACCATATCCACAACACATAACACAATAGTCATGAAGTGCCACGAGAGAAATGTAAATAGGCACCAGACAATTACACCTGACAATGAATCTGAAGAAATGACTGACCAAAACCTCACACCCCGAAAACGGTGGCACAAATGCACGCCACGAGTGGTGCAAGCATCAAAAGTTAGAATAACTCTTGCCATGCACATTGGACAATAGAAAATGGACATTAAAAACACTGTGTGCTGCATGTGAGTCGCCTGCAACACACCACTCACCGGACAGCACAGTGAGTGTGCATTGCATTGGGGAAACCCCTTGAGCATCATGAAAAATAAGTACAATCAACCAAATAGTACCCTGGCATGCATGTACACGATCAATGAATCGGAAGCGAACGTGGATTGTCGGGACACAGCATGCCTGAGAAGGCAATCTGGGCACACGTGTGTGCATGGTTTCGCCGTAGTTGGTGTGGGGGGGTGTTGCCTAAGTGTTTGTGTCAGTAGGGACATGCATCAAATACATGCATGTGAAATGAAGTGAGCCCCAGTGTCATGTACACAGCACATGTGAACATTGCACTCAAGGACCCCCCTGTGTGTTAAACCACACCAATCCCCTGACACCTCAAAATCAAACCCAACATAGGATCAGCCATTGACCAGCAGAACATATCATGTACAGAGTACCCCACATTGACAATGGCAGACAGTGAGCAATCACTGATTCATTGAAAATCCTTATAGGGCCTACACACAAAGTGCATCAAAGCGCCTCAAGGAGGGAGTAAACAAGGGAGAATAACAGTACATTCCTAGAAGTCCTTCAAACAGCCCAGAATGTGAAAATGAACTATCAAATCAAAGTACATAGTACAAGTGATTTTCACAATAAGGGAGAGTCTAGGGAGGGAATGTGGGAAAACAAAACTAGCATCATCATTGCTCTGCCTGATGGCAATAGTTGCAGTGCAGGAGTCACATAAGGAGGGGGTGTGAGGAAAGAGGAGGGAAGAGGTGAGGAGAGTAACAAAAAAAGTGACAAACTATGGAAGGTCGATGAAGAATCAAGATAGTGCTGGGGAGGGGGAGAAGAAACACAGAAGGGAAAGGGGGAACACACAACCTGTAATCAGTGGTGGAGGGACTGATGATAAAAGTAAGTGCCAAAATAAAACTCAAAAAGGTGAAGATGGGGGGTGGATGGACATAGGCAGAGGGGGAAGTGTCTGCAAAGAACAAGTGGCTATGTATCACCATGCCTGACGGCAATTGGGGTAGTGTTGGAAAAAGACAGACAGAGGACAAGGAGGAGGTGAAAGGGTGGTGGAGAGGGAGAGGGAGAGGGAGGAGAGAAGGGAGGAGGGGGTCCAGGTGTAAAGGCAGGAAGGTAGAGAGGGGGAAAGAAAGCACACACAGGGGGCAGAGGGAAAGAAGATGGTGCAGAAGGGGAGGGGGTGTGATGGTGAAGGGGGGAGTCAGAGGGAGTCTGGCGGGGGGCATGTGGAGACTGGTTGGGGGCAAGGGAGACAGGGGAGACTAGCAGGGGGCAGGTGGAGACAGGTGGGGGGCAGGGGTGACAGGGGGAGACTGGCAGGAGGCAGGTAGAGCAGACGGGGGCAGGGGAGATAGGGGGACAATCAAGGGACCCAGAAGGGTGGTGACAGGGGTGGACAGGGGTAGACAGGGCCTCCATTGTGGGCCTTTGGTAGTGGTGGCAGGCTCCAACCTCCTGGTTGTCCGGATTGTCACAAGGGCCAAGTGCAACCAATGGGAGGGGGGAGCAGGTCCAGGCCACAAACATGACAGTCAAGTCAAAAGCAATGCGGCCATATTTCCAGTGGCACAACAAAACACCAGGCAGGTTTGCAAGATGGCCAAAGCAGGGGAAGCAAGGAAATGGGGGTAGTTGAAACGTGTGGTGACAAGGATAACTCAGCGTGCAGTGTTCATGTGGCATATCAAAATCACTGTAGGCCAAGTGTTCTAATGCAACATTGTCAGCACACGACCCCTCCCACCAACAGTGTGTGTAACACAGCCAAAGCGTGCATGGTACCGCCTACAGCAGGAAGTGCATGAACATAGACAGTCAATTCATAAATAAATCATAAGCAACATGATGAAATGCACAGTCAACAGAATACTCACCAAAATGAAGTGCAGACATGCATTGGAGAAGCCATCCAGAATACCCACTAGGGCTGTACACACAAGTAGGACTGCAGGCTGGCCACAGATATGACGGAAGCCCAATGCCCCTGTGTGAGATGCTGTCACACCAAACCATCCTTGCGAGTCTATGGAAAGGGGAAGCAGGAGTAGCATATGTGTCAGGACCCCAAGCAAAACACATACATGAGACAAGCCTGAATGGGCCCTGTTGGCACAAACAGTGGATGCCTTCAAATGCCACAAAGCACCACACTGTCACATGAATGCACAATAGACAAAAAAAACGACTTGCAGGAAACAAAATAAATAAAAATGACCACATATGACCCGGGGCTAGGAGAGAACCAAGGAGGGGGGAGGTACAGGGTGCACCTCAACACCCACATGTGTAGATGTTGAGATAAAAAATAACTCACTGGGCTCAGCACCTGCACAGCCCGACCTATGTGGGAGATAGGTTGTCGTCGTCACCCTCTGGATGGAAATCAGAAGGTGGACGCGGCACAGTTACCTCACCACGCCTATCTGTGTCTTGCCCCTCAGTGGCAGCAAGCATGCAGGTCTGGTAAACCAGGTCCTGCATGGCAATGACACGTAGGCCTGCATGCATTACCTCACGTGTCACAGTTGGTTCCTCCTGCAAGGACTCATGTGTAAGATGGAGTTCAGCCTGCAAGGCCTCACATGACATACAGAGTACCTCCCAGCTTGCATGGAGTTCAGCTGAGATGGTTCTTTCAAGCCGCTCCATCCTGTCTTCTGCCCACCTACTGTCATCCATCATGAGAGCACCCAGAGTAGATCGGAGGGTTTGGTGTTCAACCCTCAGGGCCTCACGGTGTGCCTCTGCCTGAGCAGAAATAGCTTGATGCAGAACCACCATTTCAGCCCGGTGCGCCCTGTCAGAGGCCGCCATGCCCAGCCTGAGCGAGCGGCACGTGGACCGCGTAGCCTGCTGTTGGAGCTGCACTTGCCTTTCAGGGGGGAGGATGGAACGGGCCACACTTTCCAAACCTTGAGCCATCATCTCAATTGCTCCCCCCTGTTGCTGTGCTATGGCAATAACAGTATGCTCGCACTCAGTTGACCCCAGTAGCGAACGGCCAACGCGTTGCTGGACATGACACCTGCCGGGCCCAAAGAGCCATGGTCCTTGCTGGGTTGGTGCCGTCCACGGCTGCAGGACTGCATCCATCTGTCGACCTGATGCCCCTGGAACATGGCCAACTGGTGTTGAGTAGTGACCGTGCACCCATAACCACCACAGGTGGACATTCCAACCCCGCCTGGCCCCCTACTACAGGTGTCGCGGACAGAAGATCATCCAACACAGGATCACTTACCGGCGACAACACGTCATGATGCAGATCCGGCTCTACATAGTAGTCAGAGGATACATCAGAGCCTGACTCAGAGTCCACTCTGGACATGATGGCCTGGAACACCAGTCGGTTCTCGTGGGCTGCCACCCCACGACCACCACTGGTGCCTGGATGGTCATATGAACTGACCACTGTGCCTGGGTTGACATCTTCATCCTCTGTCTCCAGTGCTTCACCACCTACAACATAAACAAAAGATACAAGAACACGCATGTCAGTAGCACATACCACACACATACAGATCACAACATTGACAGCCAACACATGAAGCAGATATGTCACACGCAACTGAAAGCCCAACATGCATCCAGTGGCATTGCAATGCAAGGGTATCCCGAAAGCAGAAAAGTATGTGTGCAAAATGGGAAGCCAACACATGTTTTGCGTATTGTGCATCACCTGCATCACACACAACCTCTAGCAGGCACATATCCAAGGCAGAAATGAGAGATGGCAACAAAGAGATGGCACGTAGCATAAGCATGTGGGAACACACAAATAGCCACAGCTGGCAATCACACCAAACACACCATGACACATGTAACATGCATGTTCACATGCAGCACTCAACAACCATTGACTATGCAGAGTAGATGTGTCACAGGAGGCACCTACGCTACTGTGTTTCGATACAGTGAAAGGAGGGACATGGGTACATACATGGCAGGTCACTATCACACAGCAGCATTGTGTTGGCATGTTGAAGGGCTGAACTTGGCACAGGAGTGGGTGTGTGCAGTGCAGTGCATGTGTACCCCCTCAACTTCCAACATCAACACCTATGTAGTGATGTCAATCTCCAAACGTGACGGCAGTGTAAGGGCAATTGCAGCCATCATGTGCAAATGGCATGCACCATGTAGCATGGATACCATGAAACACCCACCCTATGGGCAATAGCAGGGAGGCTCTGCATGGCAATGAAAGGTTCACCACAGAACTGTGTATTGGCAGACAGTGTTGGCATGCGTCTATTGCATGTCGTCAGTAAAATGTCACTACACCCGATAACGAGTGGAAATGATGCAGGGCAGATGAGGAACCCTCAGTAGTACACCCATGCATGCAGAAGACACAACACCAGTTGAAAAGATGCAGTGGGCCTGTAACAGGGGGAGCCATGTGCACGACACAGATGTGGACACCCTAAAGTCGTGCGTGATGACACACAGACCCACAGTGAGCATGAAATGGCTGACCAAATAACATGACACTTCGATCATCCTGGAGACATACTACAATGAGCAGGCGGTCAAGGACACCTAGGGGCATATATGGAATGCACATGGAACATGAATTTGCACACATGTACACAGGGAGCCACTGCTATCAGCACAGTGTCAAGACAGCCAGGTAAGCTCCTTTCCTTCCCAACCTCCTCCTCACCTGAGCCTTCTGATGAGCTGTCCTTGGTTTCCATGGTAGGTCTTCTTCTGGATTTCTTGGATTCGGTAGTCAACCACCTTTGGGAAGGCTTCTTCTTCTTTTCGTGTAAATAAGGCCTAGCTCCCTCAGAGGCCCCCTTGGCAGGAGGGGGCACCTGTCCACTGGGAACTCCGAGGAGCCAGACCTCGAATTGCAGGGAAAAACCCTGATAGGCAGAAAAAACCCTGGTATTGCAGGCAATGGTAGTTCTTGAGAAGGGACTGTAGAAGGCTGTAGAAGACTAGAAGTCTTAAGGGAGGTCTGCCCACTTGGGAGAGCTATAGACTGTAGGTAGTAGTAGACTGGAAGCTTGGTCTTCAGTAGTGTCTGGCCGAGGAGTTTGTAACAGGATAAAAGGTAAAGAAAGTATATAGAGGAGGTTCTTAAAAGAGAACGTATGGGCTAAGACACCGAAGGAATAAAGAACAAGTAAAGTTGTCAGCAGAGTCCCACTTACCTAGAAAACTGGCAGAACTCGGGGAGTGAGGGCACCCGAGTTGCAGTCGTGGTAAATGGAGGAAACAGCTCCGCGACCGCGAGCAAAAACGAAGAGCCGCGGCGCTGTGAAAGGAAAGGCTGAACTGCAAGCACGAACGAGAAAAACAATCAGAACAGCTAAGCCAGCTGTGAAACACCACCAAGGTAAGTGCGATCAATAGTATAATGGGAGAAGGAAGAATAACAAGAGTAAAGGCAGGAAAGCTAACAGAACACAGGCAGAAACGAAGGGGAAGGCTACAGAAGTGGACAAGGACAGAAAGACAGGCACAACGAACAATAAGAGCAAAACTGCAGCAGCAGCGATTAAATGGGAGGCAAGGCAGGAATCAAGGAAGGATATGTAGAAGAGAGAGTAACTCCACTGAAGGCGCAGCAGCGTTGAATGAGACTGAGGAGAAACAGATACAATGCGCCGAAAAGTGGGCGTGGTTCTGTTTTAAAGTAAAGGGCCACCATGTTGAGTGAGGACTAGACCTGAAGGTTTACTGGATAGTCAGCGAAGCCATGTATTCCACAACTTCCAGGGGCGAATCCTGACAGTATACCCCTTCCTCCTCAGGGACCCTCTGGGTTTTCCTGGATGAAGACGATGAAAGCGTTGGATGAGTGTGGGGGCATGGAGATGACTTCTGGGTTCCCATGTTCTTTCTTCCAGAGAATAGCCCTTCCAGTGAACCAGATATTGAAGCCTACCCTTACGATAGCGGGAGTCTACCAGATATGCCACTTCATACTCCTCCTGGTCAGGTGGGTGGACATTGGTTAGATATCTTCCGTACATAAGGGTCTGTCTGGTATTACTTGAGCAAAGAGGTATGGAAGACCGGGTGTATCCTCTGAAGTTTGTCCAGTAGCTTAAGTCTGTAGGCTACAGGATTGATCTGTGAGACAATGGGAAAAGGCCCTATGAAATGTGATGCAAATTTGCCTGCATGAACCCATCTTGGCAAAAACTTTGTGGATAACCAGACTAACTGGTTGGGCTTCCAGAGTGGGTTAATGGCTCTCTTCCTGTCAGCCCACCTTTTGTGTGTCTGTCGGCTGGTCTCCAGTGCCTTTTTGGCAGTCTTCTGAACCTCTAGTAGCTCAGCCAATTGGCTATCAATGGCAGGTGCACTGGTGGAAGGTGTACCTATCCATGGCAAGGGATTAGGATGGTATCCATAAGTACAGATGAATGGACTCATGTGGATGGATGTATGTAGAGCATTGTTATAGGCGAAATCAGCCTGAGGGAGAAAAAATACCCATTCATCTTGCTTGTTGCCGCAGAAACACCTGAGGTACTGTTTGAGGGTGGAGTTAAGTCTCTCAGTCTGACCATTGCTCTGTGGATGGTAGCCCGATGATAACGTTCTGTCGATTCCCAACTGCTGGCGTAAGGTGGCCCAGAACTTAGAGGCGTACTGAGATCCTCTGTCTGAGACTATGGTTCTTGGTAAGCCATGTAATCGGACTATATCCCTTAGAAAAATCGCTGCCATCTCTGGAGCAGAAGGTAGGTGGGAAATGGCAGAAAAATGTGCTAGTTTAATGAAGGAATTGATAGTTACCATGATGGTATTCATCCCCTGAGAGATAGGTAACTCCACTATAAAATCAGTAGAGATATGTTCCCTAGCTCTTCCTGGTAACTTGGGCTGTTGTAGCAGGCCGATCGGCCTACCTGTAGAATTCTTGCTGCGGGCACAGATCGGACACGAAGAGACGTATCTGTCTACGTCTTGGAGGAGAGTGGGCCACCAAAATTGACGGCGTATGAGATCCTGGGTCTTGCGTATGCCTGGATGACCAGACAATGGAGTATCATGGCACCATTTGAGAATGTGAATTTTAATGGTCTTTGAAGGGATATAGAGAGCTTTCCCTTGGTAGTATAGGCCATTCTGGTCTTGAGTGACTGAGCAGGGATGTGTTTCTTCCTTTTGATATTGTCCTAAGAGGTCTTGCAAGAAAGGAATCACAGTAGCCACTCCTTGTACCTTAGGGAGCATTAATTCATGACCCTGGACCTTGGTTGACTCTTCTCCTTGACTTCGGGATAGTGCATCTGCAACATGATTTTCAGTACCTGGAATGTAGGTAAGACAGAAATCAAACTGTAAGAAAAAATACGCCCATCGGGCATGGCGGGCATTGGTGCATTCCATCTGTTGAAGAACCTTTAGGTTTCTGTGGTCAGTGCGAATGAGGAATTTATGATTTGCCCCTTGTAGTAGATGGCACCATTCTTGGCATGCCAGTTTCATGGCCAATAGTTCCTTCAGGAGCACAGAGTAGTTCTGTTCACTACTAGTCAGAGTCTTTGAATAGTAAGCGACTGGATGTCCATATCCATCTTCTGTCTCATGCAACAGTACCGCTCCTACCGCCCCAGCAGAGACATCGTTCCCGAGGATAAATGGTTTGTTTTGATCTGGCTGTACTAGGATGGGAGCTGTAGAGAAATGATCCTTTAAGCAACAAAATGCTTCCAAGTGGGCTTGATCAAACAAAAGTGTGATGCCCTTCTTGAGCAGATGAGTGAAGGGTTGTACTAGCTTGGAGAAATTTTAGATACATTTTCTATAAAAGTTTGCTAAACCAAGGAAACTCTGAATCTCCTTGACGTTTTGGGGTTCAATCCAGTCTTGGATAGCCCGGACCTTACTGGGGTCCATCTGTACACCATCACCTGAGAGGATAAATCCCACATAAATCACAGAACCGACTTCAAAGGTGCACTTCTCGGGTTTGACTAATAGATGGTTTGCCTGTAAGCGGAACAGCACTTCCTTGACCTGTTCTCTGTGTTCCAGAAGGCTACGAGAATACACCAAGATGTCCTCCAAATAGACAACTACCGACACAAATAATAAATCCAAAAATATCCTGTCCATAAATCGCTGAAATATGGCGGGGACGTTAACAAGCCCGAACGGCATCACCTTGTATTCAAAGAGACCCAAAGGGGTCCGAAAGGCGGTCTTCCACTCGTCACCCTTGCAGATCCTCAGGAGATGATAAGCTCCCCTGAGGTCCAATCTGGTAAAAAACTGTGCTCCTTGAACTGCTTCCAGAACATCCCTTATCAGGGGCATGGCATAGCGGTCTCTGACTGTAACCTGGTTGAGCCCCCGATAATCAATGCAGGGCCTGAGTTCTGCTGACTCCTTTTTTGGTATAAAGAACAGTGATGCTCCACAAGACGACCTGGACTTTTGGATCAATCCATTCTGGAGGTGGACATCTAGGTAGTCTCTCAAGGCTTTCTTTTCTGGCAATGACAAAGGGTACATACGACCAAAAGGAACTTGTGCTGACGGGATGAGGTTGATAGCGCAATCTTCCGGCCTGTGAGGAAGAAGGCTTCTGGGCAATGTGTCTTTGAAGACTTCAGTGAATTCCTGGTACTGAAGTGGGATGGAAGACACTGTCTTCTTTACTGGAATATCCATCTCTTCCACTCCAATCTTGAGGTTAGGAACCTCCATGCAATGTGTTTGACAAAATGCTGAATCAAAGCTCACCCTGTTTGAGACCCAGTAAATTGAAGGGTTATGCCTTCGAAGCCAAGGAATACAGGTGACCAACAGAAAGTGTGCAGCTTTAATCATATCGAATACCATGTCTTCTGTATGCTGACCAATCTTCATTCATAAGGGAATAGACTCCTTGACTATGGGACCTGAGGAAAGTGGAGTACCATCCACTCCTTCCACCAGAATGGGCTTTAGTTTACAGCGCTCCGGCACATTGTTCTTCCAGGCCCAATCTATGTCAAGAAAATTGCCTGCAGCCCCGCAGTCCAACATGGCCAACACCTCTATGGGCTCAGGACCAGAAACCCATATCTGCACCTTGAAAACCATGAGCCTGTTGTCTTCAACTTCTTCTATTAATCTTGTGTTTTAGCAAGATCTGTAGCTCGTTCCCCGACACTTCCCGTGCATAGGTTCGGGGGCAGGCGTTTTCCTTCTGCCGAGGTGGCACCTCTGGGCAGTTGAGAAGTAGGTGCTTAGACGAGCCACAGTACATACATAGTCCTGCTTCACAGGGTCTTCTTTGTTCCTCTGGAGTTAGAGGACCCCTGGTTGTTCCAATTTGCATGGGTTCATCACCTCCGGTGTTCTCTCGGGGAGGTTGAGAAAGGGGTGCTGCTGTGGTTAAAGGACAAGGACAGAGAGACAGGGACAACAAACAATAAGAGCAAAACTGCAGCAGCAGCGATTAAACAGGAGGCAAGGCAGGAATCAAGGAAGGATCCATAGAAGAGAGAGTAACTCAGCCGAAGGCGCAGCAGCGTTGAATGAGACTGAGGAGAAACAGATACAATGCGCCGAAAAGTGGGCATGGTTCTGTTTTAAAGTAAAGGGCCGCCATGTTGAGTGAGGACTAGACCTGAAGGTGTACTGGATAGTCAGAGACGCCATGTATTCCACAACTTCCAGGGGCGAATCCTGACACACAGTCAGAGTGAAACACACTGCACCAAGGACAAAGGATGTATATGACATGATATGACATCTCATCACGATTGCCCTTGTACACAAGTGGCTCAGAGTGCAACCAAGCAAAGGGTGGGGAACAAGGAAGAAAAGGAAATGAAAACAATGATCATACTGGGCACAGTGACATTGGGAACAAGCAAGTGCATGGAGATGGGATAAAGGGTTGAAGACCCTGGAAGGGGGAGAAGTGGAACATGCCAGACAGAGGAGACCAAAGAATGAAAATGAAGTCCAATTATAGAGTAGGCATTCAAAAGGTGGTAGTGCAGCCAGCAAGTGGCAAGTGCAAGATCATTTGTATAGGGCAAATCTGATGACTGCAGAAGAAGAGTGGGGGACTGTATGGGTACACGTACAGGACCCATTGTAATGGGAGGCCTGGAGGCAGTGCAGCAGGGAGGCAGGGTGAGCAGGTACCTAGGACCGAAGGACAGAGGGTGTCCAGGTGCACAGTGCCAAGAGAGGAAACTGTTCAGCTGGGGAGAAGAGGGGCTAATGCAGTAGCAAATTGGAAGCTCTTGAGGTGCTTTCGGAAGCACAGATGTTTCTCCTCAAGTTTCAACGTGGCAGGTAGGCTGTTTCAAAGGGAGGTCCCAGCCGTAGACACAGATCTGCCCCTAGCTTGTTTCTTCAATAAACGACTGGCCCAGAGGGAGTGTGAGGTAGAGGAGCAAAGGACTCCAGAGGAGAGGTATTGGCAGAGGGATAGTTGAAGGTATTTTAGACCCAGGCCCCAGAAATCCTTGTGCGCAATGCAGAGGGTCTAATGTTTCATCCTTGTATCCACTGGTAGCCAATGAATAGGATCCCAGGGCTTGAGGACAAGGACAAGTCTAGCAGTCCTGTACTGGATTAGTGGTAGAGGGCAGAGTGTGGAGGCAGGTAGAATTTTGAAAGAGCCTGTCACAGTAGTCCAACCTTGAGACAACCAGAGCTTGAGAGACTGTGAGCTTGTAGGTGAAAGAGAGGAAAGGCACAGTACACCTGAGGAGGTTAAGCAAGAAGTTAATATATCTCAAGAAACGTCAGATATGTGTGTGGAAAAGGAATGTGTGGAGTCAAAGGTGACCACGAGGTTGTTGGCCTTGCAGGTGGGGGTAGGAGGAGGGCCAAGGGGGGCTGGCCAGAGAGTGAGGGGAAAGGATGGTGAAGGTGTACCGATGAGGAGGATGTCAGTCTTGCTGGCTTTTAGAAAGAGATCATTGGCAGTACCCCAATTTCAAATGTCAATGAGGCAATCAGAAATGAGGGAGGGAGAAGAGGTGGCCAGGGGCAGTCTGGAAATGAGTTGAGTGTCATCAGCATAGCACTGGAGGTTGTGGCACAAAATGAAAATGCAGTAGGCGAGAGCTGCCAGGTGCTGTTTGGAAAGCCAGGCCGAGAGGTCAGACCCCTGGTGAACACCACAGGTAGAGAGGGAGATTGATGAAAGGAAGGACCCAAGTTGTAGCTGGAAGGGTCACACACACCAAACACACATGTCATTGAGTAACACGCATCACTACTCACCGGACGATGCATCATAATCCATCCTCTCTCCCACTCCACGGATTTGTTCTTACGGGATGAACTCTGCAGCAATCTCTTCGTACTGAGTGAGTTGATCCTCCTCTGGTGCTGGCCCTCCACCAGTCACCAGAGACATGGAATAATTAGAGGCACACTTTTGTTTTGCACTGCGTCGGAGGTCATTCCAATGCTTGTAGCAGTCCTGAGCCATGCGCACCTGGAATCCCATGGATGTCACACCATCCGCAACATGCTGCCAGTGGACCCAATGGTGGGCAGGCGTTGTATGGCACCGTGGGCCCACAAGCATATCGCGTTGGTGTGCCGACACGTAGTCCACAAGGTAGTCCAGTTCCTGCTTGTCGAAAGGCTTCTTCCTTGATGTGCCGAGGCCGGACCGTGTCTGGGGTCTCAGCCTCTTGCGCAGGAGCGCGCTTCCTCCATTTGTGCGGTGGTACTGACCTTGAGTGGCCAATGTGGCCCTGATCAGTGGGGGCAGTGGCGCTGGTGGACTGGACCAAGGGAGTGGGTGTTTGAATGAGGACGGAAGGTCTGGCTTGGATCTGACTCACTGCCGGTGTGGTGTTGACTGCATCTGCCCATGCAGTTACCACCACCTGGCTTCTTGGGGCAGCAGATGTCCTAACTGACCCAGATATGTGTGCCCCGGTTATAGCTGCACTGGACACACGTGACCCGCACCTCCTGACAAGATGGAAATCGTCCTGGGAGTCCTCATCACGCAACGCAACATGCGCTGCTTGACCCCAAGCCCGGTCGGTGGTCCCAACAGCTGCACCTGCAGCTACCATCACCGGTGGGCCCGTGACAGCAGATGAAAGTTGCTGTTGGGTCATATGGGCCACAGGTTGTGATGCAACAGCTGCATCACCAGGAGCCACTGGGCAGTGGCATGTCTGCACCATCATGTGGCTGGGCATCCTGCCCCAGTGGGGCACCTCTGTCTCTTCACCCTCTGTAGCCACCCTGGCCACCCTGGACTCCCTGTCCCCCCAGATCTCCGCAGCCACCTGCCTGACCAGCACACCCCTGGGAGGATGCCCAACTATGCCCCCCTTACTCTTTGGTGGCCTCCCAACCATGGCACAGATGATAAACAGCCGATGGGAGGTGCACTCAAAAATTGTCCTGGGCAATTGGGTTGAAGGGGGCAGGGTACTGGGTGGAATAGGTACCCATGTGCTCCTGCAAGGCTGTCTGTGACCCCTGGGGAAAAATAACGGGTCACGCAACACTCAGCCCCCACCCAAAAAAAAATAATAATAATTGAAATAAAAAAAAATTGAAAAAATAGTACCATTTCAAATAAAAAACGTGCATGCGACCCCGGTAGCCCATGTGCATGGATTTTACCTACAGCAGTAAGGTGTGGCACCCAGGGACACAAAAAACACATATGCGTGGAAATCGCAGGCTACTATGACCTCAAAAACGGTACGCAATGCACAGGGGGAGCCACAATGGGAAAAATAGCGTGTGCGACTCACCGTCTGCCTTGCATGGAAAAGAAAAAGAAAATCACATGCTCTTGTGCACGTAGGCAACACCCCGCGAAAAGAAGAGGTATGAACTTCAAACGCTGTGAAGTAATCGCATGTGAATCCAGAAGAGTAAACACATGTGTCGGTCTCCACGAACCGCACGTACAGCGGACTGCTTCCCCGCTGGACATTTAACCCGTGCTGAAGGCAACACCCACGCGCGTAATGTCACTGCCGCGCTTACGCACTAAGGCTCTTTCCTCGAATTACACGTATTCACACGGAGAAGTGCTGTTTTTGCACATGCAGATTCACTATGCACCCGTACGAGGGAAACACCCGTGTGCATCACGTCACTTACGCGCTTAGGCGCTAAGGCCCTTTCCTCAAATTACATGCTGGTGTGCTGTTTTTTCACGTGCCAATTTACTCTGCATCAAGCTGGCCATGCGACAACACAAGGAAGACCACGCTCCTGCCCAGAGGCCATTTTCCTGCCTCTCAGAGCCCCGGGGAGCCTCCTAAAAGCCATCTGCTGCTGCCTGCCTGCCTGCCCGCTGCCAACAGTGCCCTGCCATTTGGTGCCTGTACATCAGCCATCTGCAGGGGTCCAGTTGCTGTGACTACCACTGCTGGAACAGAAGACTACCGACTGGTGTTCCATCATTCCACAGCCAAGCCCCAGGACCCAGTTGCCCACCCACACCTGCCTGGGTTGACATGTTGCCATGTCCGACGCAACACCATCCGGAAACAGTGGCAACCCCCTAGAAGAGAGGCAGAGGGCTGCCAGCTTCAGTACAAATGAAGTTGGCATTCTGGTGGAGCAAGTCCTGGGGCATTATGATGCCCCCTTCACACCCTTGCATGCCGACAAGGAAGGACGGAAGAGGATTTGGATGGACATAGTGGGTGCCATCAACGCGGAGGGTTTGGCACCCCGCAACATCAAACAACAAGAGTAACAGGGGATACCAGGGATATCTCAATACTGTGACCTACCCCGGATAGAACAAAAAAATATTTAACAAAGAAGGTCAGAGTACTCTCTGTGTTTATATACCCCGAAAGATTTCTTAATTGTGGGTAATTTTCCTTCCATGTGGCAACCCCTAAACTTTTTGTTGTTGTTTTCACCCTGATCTAGACTTTGCCAGAGAAGCGCAGCCTTCCGCTGCACTCCTCTGGGCTTTCGCTCCATTCTTACGGGGAAACTGACATGCCCTTAAGACAGTCAGTACCGGGAAACAATGTTTTCCGTAGTTCTTTTATCATGTTGCAGCTTTCGCGCAACATGACACAAGAGGGCACTGTAAGCTAAGTTACTGCTCTCTTGGGCCTCTAGTCACTCTACAGGCCCTAGACACTCTCTTTGGATTGTTAATGAACGGTGCAAGTGAATCACAGACGGGACTGGTGGCAGTGATCGTTTCTTTGTGTTTTGAGCTCCTTTTGGCTGTTTACGCGCGTTTCTCGCGCTTAGCCCAAAATAGTGGTCTGGCTCCCAAAATGGCCAGACCACAAGGCTCTTTGTGCTGCCTGCTGACCGTCTTGCCCCCTTCACCTTCCCCAGGTTGAGCCGACCCGGGGCCTTCCTTATTTGGGCATGTACTTTCCCGCGAAACACAGATGCTTTGCGGGCTTCTACAGGCCTTGTGTGTGCCTCCAGGATGTGGGCTGGGATGTCTGGTCCCAATACACATCCTGGGTGCCAGAGAGTCTAGTGTGTCTTGAGTGCCTGGGACCACCGTGGTCCGTGATAGGTCCCCGTATGGTGTGAGTATTTTGTGAGCAGATCTCCCATTGGGTCCCCTCCGTTTTGGCGCGAAGGGAACTCTGGATAAGAGGAGGCTGGAAACACCACTACCATGTCGATCTCCTGAGTTCTCACGAACGACGGATACAGGAGCCAAGTATCCTGTAACTACGAGGCTGAACCGAGGAATCGCTGGTGACCCGCTGAAGGACTGCTCCTCTACACTGCTGTCGATCTGTGAAACCATTCTGCCTCTGATCGAACGAGAAGGCCTGTACTGGTACTTCGACCCTTTGGAATAGTGGGAACAACTATTCTCGGCATCTTCATCATCTCCTGCACGTAAGCCTTCGGAAGCGTCTCTGGGCCATCCAGTGGACTGACCAGCTTACCCAGGAGTCTTGCTCTGTAACCGCCATCAGGTTGTGTTGTATTACGAGTCCTTAGCACTCTCACACGATTCGTTCACTTGGCATTCCCAGATCTGAAGTGAGAAGTGTACCTTGGGCTGAAATACACACGGCCGCTCCGTTGCCCTGCTGTGGTAACAAACTATGCGGGTTCACTGCGTTTGGGACATCCTCAACGAGACGTCCCCTGCTCGCATCTGGACCTGCCAGCACTGAAACTGACGCGGAGAAGCCTGGGTCTGCCTGCATCGGGGACCGGTGAGTAGCAACGCTAGGAACTGGTCGCCCTCCTGCAGTAGCCCGTAGATTTTTCTCGCTGTGTTAAACAACACACCTTTTTCGCACTCAAGCTCTGCTTCTGCCCGCAAGTGGAGGCCACGCTTCAGTAGCGAAGATCTGTTCACCCTCCTTTGTTCACCACTCTGAACTGCCTGACTTCCTTGAAGAGACTCCGCTTGGCCCATCGGCACCAGCGTGTGCAGGTACTTTTGAGCACAAGGCTCCACTCTTCGTAGGGCTCGGACTTCCTTCTAGTTAGGTGGCCTCTGAAGGCGAACTGGGTCTAAATGATTACTTGCACTGCCTGTTTTCCTCCCCATCTAGGTGGTCTGCATATTTCGTGCTTCTAACTCGTTAGACCCTTCGGTAATTGTATATATATTGTATTTGATTGTGATGTGTTGGTTTACTTGAGTTTTATTGTGATTCTTTGCTATGGTCAATATTACAAAGGCCTTGTAATAAATGTGTCTATATTTTTAATATAACACCTGCTTCGAGTAATTTGTAAGCGTTCTTGCTCTGTGTGCTCATTGCGGGCTTTCAGTCACCCTCACCCCTCTTGAGACCTAGTCTTCACCGCCGGGATCGCTACCCTGATTGGTCTGGCTTGTCCAGAGGTTACCCTGTTCCAAGAAACTAGGCTGGCCTTCTGAACCTCTGCCCCTCCAGGACAGAGTTCAGAAATCCATCGTAACAGGGAGGACTACAAGTCCAGGACCCTCAAGAAGGCCCAGCGACTCTTGAATGCAGCGGATGCAGTGGGGCCACCTTACCACCCAGCAGAAGAAGGTCCTGGAGAGCATTCGCCCAGTGCTCCACCAGGATGCAGGCCCGTCTGGAATCGAGTGGTAAGTGCCCATGCATTCCTGTTTAAAACAGTGCATGTTGCAGTGTGGTGGTAGTTAGCTACTTGGCTGCATGTGTGACATGGGTCATTTATGGATGTGTGTGTGCAGGGACATGATGGTGCTGCATGTGAATCCAGTCAGGCGTGACCCACATGGATGGTGTATGTGTTACAATGCATCATGTGGAGCAGCATGCGAAATGCACACATGTATGCATGCCTGTGTCTGTACTTGGACATGTTTGTGGTGTGATAGATGGGTGCTGCTGTCATGGACATGCATGGTGTACATATCTGTGTGTCTGAGTAGTGAGTGAGTGACTGGTAAATGCCATGGATGCATGACACATGTCTGTCACGATGTGTTGATTCACTGATACAGCCTAGTCATCCTTGTATCCACTGTGTCTGGGGGTGTACGGAGCCAGATGCATGACCCTCCGGTGATGTGTGTGCATGTGATCAGCATGTCCCATGATGCATGTGAGTTTCAGCCCACCATTGGATGTTTCTACAGTGCCCTGGACATTGATGCAAATGTTTGTTGCATGTGCCATGCCTGTTCCTGCATGTGTGTTGCCTGCACTGACCCATGTGTTGTGGAGGGATATGATGGAAGTGACGTTTGACAGTGCCACTCATGTGCTATTGCTTTGTGTCTAGGGGACTATTGTACAGTACCCTGATGCTTGTGTTCATTGTCTCCCTTTACACAACGGTGAGTAAAGAAGAGGGCAGAGACGGCGCTGTGGAGGAAAGCGGCACGGATGCCTTCACCGGCTGGCGACGCAAGGGCCAGTCACCCCCCCAGGAAATTCTATCATCTGGGAGCAAGGGGACTGGTGCCGCATCCACCACTACGGCTGCAGCGGAAGGGGCGGGTGAGCCCCCGCAGGGGCTGGCGATGGTGGAAGACGGTGCAGAGCCATCCAGGTTGGTGGAGTGTACAGAGGAGGAGGAGGACGCTTCAGAGCTGCACATGGGGCCTGGTGGGGGTGGTACCACTGGTGCAAGTGATGCAGACAAGAGGCAGGGGCAGGAGGCAGCACAGGTCGCCTTTGAGGGGCCTGTGCATGTCACTGTCCCTGACACTGTGACTGCATCAGCATGCACCAACAGGGATGCCCCGACCCAGGCCCGTCCGCAGGCAGGGGGATGTCCACATCATCTGGCAACCCTCTACCTGCAGACATGGGGACCCATGACAGGATTGAGTCCATCCTGATTGGTGTCGTGTTGCCCACACATGACATTTGTGATGACGTGCATGCTTCCTGATGGGACCACGCACGTCATCACAAAGAGATGTGTGCCAATGTGGCCCAGTTGAGAGGGCTCATGGTCGGAGGTTTCCTCTATGTGTCACTCTGTCTTGCAGCCCGCTCCTCCTCTGTGCACACTATACACCAGTCATTCTCCGTGCCGTCTTCTGGCCCAGATGCCACCAGGGCCCCCTGTGGACCTGACCCAACCAATGCAGCCAGGCTGGTGGAGATCCAACCCTGCCACAGTCGGGAGTCGGAGATCCAGCACAGGTGGTCACCCCAGCAACGTAACCCCTGGCAACAGACGATGTGCAGGCACATACAAGCAGGGCACCTGCACGACGGCCCCGGGTGTTGCCATCTACCCGGAGGCAGTCGTGGTGGTGGCGGCAGGCAGCCGAAAGGCGGCGGCAGGCTCGACGTAGGAGGCATATGGCCTCGGGGCCCTCTACATCATCGGTGCAGGCATCAGCCGATGGGCAGGAGGACCCAGGATTGGGAGTGTCTTCCGTGTGGCAGCGGTTGGGCCAGCAAATAGGTGCGGAGCGGCGGCGGGCAGAGGGGGCACGGCTCACAATGGTCAGGGCGGAGAACTCCATGCACCGGGCTTTGAGGCGGGCAGAGTGCCTCGAGGCAACTCGCAGGGAGTTGGAGGAGGCCATGGCTGCATCCCTGTGAGACCTCGAAGCCAGGGAAGAGGCCCGCCTCCGGAACATCGACATGGAGTTCAATTATGCCCTGGCCCGGGACATCAATAAGTGAGCCTTCGGACTAGTCTGCCACCTTTGTATATAGTTATTTAGGTTTAGGTTTCATTTGGTTTTTATTATGATTTGGAGTTCACAGACTTTGCTCCACTTTTTGTATATAGTTGTATTTTAGATAGGGTTTTGTTTTGGGATAATGGACCATTCAGACTTTCGTTTACAATTTTCCCGGACATGTACATACTTTCTTTTTTAGATGTTCACATAGATTAATGTTTTTTATGCTTTTCAATTTATGATTTTTTTCTATGGACTTTGGGTATGGACCACTTATATTTTTTGGATTTGTTTTTTTCCTTGGACTAGATTTTCTTTTTCTTACTGCATTATTTATTTATTCATTTGCATGTGTGGTTCTCATTCTGTCTTTTGTTTTACTTTTTATTACATTTCATAATTCGATATTTGTGTGGTCTTCTATGATTTATTTTGTGCATGTCTCCATGAGCATTGGCGAAGTAATGTGTTGCCACTGTGTGGCTCTGTGGGACATTTGTTGATGGGCATGCTGGTTCTTTTCAGACTATCATGGAATGGGTAATTTACTAGGGAGTGGGTGCAGTGGATCGTTGGGTGTTTGTACTGGGGAGGTGGGCGTGTGGGATTTGGGTTGCCATTAGGGCCATGGGTCTGTATAGTTATGATGTGGTGTTTGGGGGGGACATGAGTTGGGGCCTGCTGGCAGGTGCCTGTCAATTGGAGGGGGTGGCAGGGACAGGAGTCAGGGCCTGCTGGCAGGTGCCTGTCAATTGGGGGGTGGGGGGCATGAGTCGGGGCTCCCAAGTTCATGGTGCCATGTGACCTGCCTGCAGGGCATGGGGAGGGTGGATGGGCTGCCTGCGGAGCATGGTCAGGGTGGATGGGCTGCCTGTGGGGCATGTTCAGGGTGGATGGGCTGCCTGCGGGGAATGGGGTGGGTGGATGGGCTGCCTGCGGGGCATGGTCAGGGTGGATGGGCTGCTGTGGGGCATGGGGAGGGTGGATGGGCTGCCTGCAGGGCATAGGGAGGGGTGAGGGGCATGGGAAGGGGTGATGGGCTGACTGCAGGGCATGGGAGGGGTGATGGGCTGCCTGCGGGGGATGGAGAGGGTGGATGTGCTGCCTGCGGAGCATGGGGAGGGGTGAAGGGCTGCCTGCAGGGCATGGGAGGGGTGTTTGGTGGACTCCTGTGGTGTCATCTGGCTGCAGGGGGTGCATGTGGCTTCTCACCACACTGCTGCATGAATCTGGGGGTACGGGAGTGGGAATTACACGCGATTGGGCTGGCGTGAGCAGGGTATGTGCAATACGAGGGGTACACATATTCTGAGGGGTGCGCAGGGAGTTTCACATGTGATTTTGCTGGTGCGAGTGGGGTGCGCATAATCCGAGGGGTGCACAGGGAGTTTTACATGTGATTTCGCTGGCGTGAGCCGGGTACGCATTTTCCAGGGGTGCGCAGGGAGTTTTACATGAGAATTTGCTGGCACGGGCGGGGTATGAGTAATCTGAGGGGTGCGTGGGGAGTTTTACACGCAATTTTGCTGGTGCGAGCGGGGTACGCATAATCTGAGGGGTGCGCGGGGAGTTTTACACGTGATTTCGCTGGCACGAGTAGGGTACGCATATTCCGAGGGGTGCGTGGGGAGTTTTACACACAATTTCACTGGTCGAGCGGGGTACGTGTATTCCGAGGGGTGCGCGGGGAGTTTTACATGTGATTTTGCTGACGCCAGCGGGGGTACGCATATTACGAGGGGTGCGCAGGGAGTTTTACACACGATTTCCCTGGTGCGAACGGGGTACGTGTCATCTGAGGGGTGCGTGGGGAGTTTTACATGTGATTTCGCTGGCGCCAGCCGGGTATGCATTTTCCAGGGGTGCGCAGGGAGTTTTACATGCGATTTTGCTTGCACAAGTGGGGTATGCGTAATCTGAGGGTTGCGTGGGGAGTTTTACACGCGGTTTCGCTGGTGCAAGCGGGGTATGCATAATCTGAGGTGTGCGCAGGGAGTTTTACACGTGATTTCGCTGGCACGAGCAGTGTACGCGTATTCCAAGGGGTGCGCAGGGAGTTTTACACGCAATTTCACTGGTGCGAGTGGGGTACGTGTATTCCGAGGGGTGCGCGGGGAGTTTTACATGTGATTTAGCTGATGCCAGCGGGGTACGCATATTACGAGGGGTGCGCGGGGAGTTTTACATGCGATTTCCCTGGTGTGAGCGGGGTACGCGTCATCCGAGGGGTGCGCGGGGAGTTTTATATGTGATTGGGTTGTAGCGTGAGGGCTGAGTGGTATTTTTAGCACGTTTTTCGTGGTTGGTGGCTGTATGCTGGTCCACTGGCCTTTAAGCCATGTAGGGGATTTGTGCAATGTTTTTGGCGCACGGGGCGGGGTTGGGGGCGTAACTGGCACTGCGGCACGGTCGCTGCACCACGGCTGGTTATGGATGTAGGTATCCACGGATACGCTGTGCATGAAAATGGTTTGGCACACGCGGCTGGCGCACTTTGGCGCACACTCCCTCTCTGCGCTGCCCATGTGCGCTGCTTCTACTCCCTATATGTGTGTATAGTATTAGATAGCAGGCCCTCCTTGTTTTTACGTATTTGGAGTTTTGACCCATCATGTAAATTAATTAAAATGGATAGCAGTCCCCAAGGTAAGCCCAACTTGTTCAATTTCGTCCATAGAGTGTTCCTATCAACCAGATCCAATGCAAGGGGTAGATCCATCAAGACCACATATATTGGTACGGAACTATCCTTCCAGGCTAATTGTTCCAAGACACATAACAAAGGGCTGCCACAGTCAGTGCCCATTTGCTTCCTAAAGTCCATTTGTTGCATGCCGTTACTGCTGCTCCATTGTTCTGCAGGTTTTAGGACCAAGGATGCAAACATTTTCGAATCAACATCTAGCAGGGCGAGTAAAAATGCTCCCATCAAAACAAGGAAACAGACCTTGTGCCATTGCTTTCACCCACACAGCTCCATTGATATGTTTGGCCCAGTAATGCACATGGTACAACAGGAAGAAGCTACTGTTATAACTGCCTGATCAGAAGAAGTAAAGATGTAGGTTTTAATGCGCATGAATAAGTAGATGCCAAGAAATAACTATTACCATCAATTTTCCAGTTGAAACATATTTTTCTAACTTATAAAGTACTCTCATTGGGAATTGGGAATTCGAATTACATTTGTATTCACTAAAAATTAATTTTGCTCCCAACTATAACAAAAAAATAGGGAGTGCAACACTCCCGCTTCCAAATCTTATCTGGAGCACTGCATGGAGGTGACAAACACATCATCCCATAAAAGATCTAAAATCAGAGCGTGATTTTATCAACTGTTCTGTCTACAATGAATTATGTGGTTTATCTCCATTCAGCATCAGAAAATGGCAATTAACTGACACACATAATAATGGTACTAATGTGTACAAAGGGTTGCTGTAGAGGGAAATCACTAAGCATGAATGTGTGCAAAATTGTGTGGGTTGGATCCATCTAGTAAATGACTACTCCAACTACTCCAATAAGAGTATTTGGCTTTGCATTTGCTGCCAATACAATGGGAATTTATTTTAAGGCCATATGTATTACATTTAAGTCATTTCCCAATGTTGGTTCACCTCAGATTGAATCATTAAATATTAATCCATCCAAAAAAACACATTCCACAAACTCTGTTCAGTTGGTCCGTAAAATGGAGTGACAGAGATGGGATGCCAGCCTTTTTTAATGCCAATTAGCCACCAATGGAACTCTACGTGACAGAATGACGGCCAATCAAGCAACTTATTAACAGTTCATAGCAAGGGTGTGCCTAGCCATTCGGCAAAAGCTGATGTCCATCTGTGTTTTACCACCCTCTTTTTGACTACCAGGCAAAGATGCAATAAAGTGAATATGCACTCATATTTAAATCAAAAATACATAGCAAGAGACCTTCATTCAACAATTACATTTTCTTTCATATTTGTAGAGGTGTTTGGCTCGCATCCTTGAGCATCTAAAACTTATGTCTATGGCCACAGGTAACGTTTTCTACTATCGTTTTACCTGTAATTGGCAAATAGGCATTTGGCTATTTTTGTTCAGCTGCGTGTTTGACATTGGATTGTAGCTGCTAACTTTCTGCAATTCAAGTTGTGCTTTTTAGGACAGTATAGAGAGAGATTTAGCCCTCAGCCATATACATATTGCATATATAATTGCATATACATATTAGGGGAGACATGGAGTCAATCACCTGCTATGTGATGCATCGTGTGGTTATCCTGGTGAAAGATCTGTTCTAGTAACAGACATTTAGTAGAGGTGAGTAAAACTGTTTTGGTTGGGAAGAGCCCTTAACGAATGGTACTTTTAAGGGATTATTTGTGGTACACATTATGTATGCTGTTTACATTTTTGTGCTGAATTACATATTTATTCCAGTTATTTATGCTGCTTGGTACATTGGGTATTTTGGTTATTTTATGTTATTAAAATGTCGCTTTCATGGGGTTTTGGCTACCACTGTTGGACAAAGGATATAAAAATGAGTCCCACTCCATACAAGCCAGCTGCTCCGTGATGACTTTCACTGATTCACTGCATCTTAACTAAAATCCATATTTTCACAAGCACGGCCTTGGAACATAAGGGATGCCTGAAAATGTGGATGCCGCTAGTGTGGTAGTGTCTCTATTTAGTGTCTTTTTACCTTGTGTATGAAAATATTTAGCTGCAACATCTAATGATATATTCCATTGAATGGATCACTGATTCTATTATAGGAGAACACTAGCTATGTGTGCATTTTAACGTTGAGTAGTGTGATGGAATATACAAATACATGATAGTGTATTAATCTCTGCATTATAAAATAGATTGCTTAGAGAATGTTTTTGAATGATAGGGTAATACTGTGATGTACAACAAATGACCCGTGGGCTAGATGCAGTTCTTCAGGCAATTTGAGTTTGTTCTCTAAACTTCAGAGGGCAAACACAGTAAAATAGGAATTAAGACAGGTTGAACACATCGTCATTCTCAGAGTTTATTTTCATGCATCCAAGACTGAATTCATCCTCATCGGACACCCCGCTAAACAACAATGTGTCCAACAATGGCTCAATGATATGCGCCTAGATGGACTTGATCCATAACTCTCAGGTTCAGCAAAAGCATTAAGCTTTCCGATTGACAGCTGCCTGTCCTTTCAAAAGCACATTGCCAAGAAGGCACAACCGGCCTAGTTCCAAATCTTCACTCTTCACAAAAGCAAACACTTAATCCCCCTAAAGGACTTTTGGACTGTAGTGCAAGCCCTTGTCGTCTTACACATTGATGGGGGAAATGCCCTCCTGCTGAAGTTCCCAGCTGCTCACTTGGCTCCACTAAAAGCAGTCCACTGCACTGCAGCATGTCTTATTACAGGTGCATGGAGATTTGACTGAATCACCCCTCTCTTATGCGAACTACATTGGCTTTCTTTCCAGATCAGGATATTGTTCAAGGCTGCATTGTATCACCCATAAAGCAGTTATGGGCAGCACAACAGAGTACCTGGCGTCTAACATAAGTGTGTCTGGTAACACATGCTTCTCGCACAGCAAATCAACCAACCAGCATGATTCAAACAAATCTTCTCTTGTGACACACCCACCTTCTGGAAGTCAATCCCATTATCGGCTGGGAATGTCCCCACAATTCTCCAATTTATAAAATCTCTCAAAACGTGGATTTTTGAAACACAACTGACACAATGGATGCATATATTGATACACAGACCGCAGCACACAGTACTATGCTACTGTTAAGACACTGGCTACCCACACAATGTCAATTGCTTCACTGCTCTCATGCTAGGTCCAGACTTTAAACAATAAAATAGTGAAATAATAACTAAAAAAAATAAAGGATGACAAAATCACAAAATTAAAAGATAAAGAACAGTTACCGTAAAGGGCCTCATGACAGCTATGTAGTTAGCTGTAAAATGTGGCATCATTTGCAAATACTGCCTGACATATTATAGTTTTCAGATTATTTAGAACCGGAAGTATTCCAGAGGAATAATGCCAGTGGTAAATGCTGCAGGATTACAAGGTGAAATACTGCCATGAAATATCTTCAAACTTAACCTCCACCCAAGAGGTAGAGGCAAACATTCTTAGGTCTCCTAAAGGGTTTCATGCTTTTTTTTTAAATGTGTCAGTAGTAAGGGCAAGAGATAAATAGCTGCCTTGTGTGAACAAGTGGGCATTTCATCATCATATTCTATGCCCCTTTGCAGGGTAATGCGCAGAAGGATCAATAATGACTCTTCCACTCATTATAAACATGTTTACAGTAGCAGAATTATCTGCTACTCTACATAATACAGCTCCATCCTCAAAATGATGGAAATGGTACACAATGCATTTTTAAGTATTGCATTCTAATTTACTGAAATATCACTGGTGGTATTTCAGTAAACCAGCATCTGCTCCCATTGTACAAGCCATAGTCCTGTAATTAAGCAGAGCTCCTAAAACAGGCACTGGAAGTAACACTAATCACCGCTGGCAGAAATCGGTCACAAAATCCACTAGAACTGTGATAAGACACAAAGTAGGTAGCACTTCAATCGTACCATAAAAAAGTTATATGGTGCCTTATTGTGGCTTTGAGTGACCATGACCACTTACTTAAATATAAAGTTCATTCAGCATTTGATGTTTCTCACGGGTCACAGGATCACGGCAGATTTGGGATTGAAGGAATTTCAAAGAAAATACTTTATTCCGTTGGAACCACAGGGCTTGAAGTACAGATGACGAAGGTCATGCAAAGCAAAGATTTATATCTGCACAAGACCGTGTGAGTTTGAGAGAACAAAAAGAGGTGACAGGGAATCTTGATGATGTACAGTAGGAGCCAAGTCCAAAACTCCAAATGCCCTGTTCTATCTCTCTTTCTCTCTCTCTCTCTCTCTCTCTCTCTCTCTCTTGTATCCCTTTGCATCCATCCTCTACCTGCTCCATTGATCTCCTTCTGGCTCTCACCTTGTCACCCATCTAACCTCCTCTAACTGCACCTCTCCTTCATCCTCATCCTCTGGCCCTCCTCCAATACCATCAAATCAGACTATGTTTATCATCCCTTCCCTAAATGAATGCCTCCTAGTCCTGCATCTGCCTGCAGCTTGTTATCGAATCCCAGGTAAGATTGTGATTACTTCCGCAGTTTTTTTCCAGGGATAGAACTTACATGGAGTCTCTCTTATGTGTTATTCTTGTGATTTGTGCTTGAGGACCATGATCCATTTCTGTTTTGTCACGCACTTGAGTGCTTCCTCCTAATGATTTCTGAGCGGTGTGCATGATCTGTGTTAGGAGGTGGGAATGAGGATGAAGCCATGCAGGATCCTTCATATGCTGCCACCAGGATTAATACTGCAGAGCAGTGGCTTCTCCCCGGTTCCTAGGGTCCCCTTCACTGCAGCTCCCAATCCCGATGTGTGACCTAACCACATGTTATAGTTAGAAATGTACAAAGGAAAATTGTGACATGGAACATGTTTTGGTTAAGTTAAACTGCAATGTCATTCAATACAGATTTATAAAACCTTGGAAAAAATATAAACATGAAACTGTAGTAATAATTCAATAAAATTTGAGAACAGTACTCTTCAGATTAAACAACTGATCTCAACAACAAAATGAGGCTTTTGGTATTGCAGTTAAAGCATTGTTTTTCTATGTTACTGTATTGTATACCATTCACCACAAGAATAAGCCTTTATGAGTAGGCAGCAAAGGTCGAAATGAGACTGGGATATCTCATCCAGGTAAGCGTACTGAGGTCAGTATGGGGATGATACAAGGTACTTTAATGAAGATATAGAAGCAATTTAAAAGCCCAAAAAGAGAATTGGTTTCAACAGAACTCCATTCAGAGGTACAGTTCATTAATGGGGAGAAGATTACAGTCGAGCAAGACAGATTAAGACGAAGAAATCAAATGGGGTCGGTCTGTTTGGTCCAGATGAAGGCAGGATTCCAAAATTAGGAGGTCTTATTCAGTTGTTAAAGACCTTATTCAAAGGCCGACACCCTCCAGTTTCAACATGTTATAATTACTCACATTGTACATAAAGTGATTTGAGGTCTAAGATGTGAGATTTCACTGAGGAAAAATACAGTAGCTATCGATCAGAGTTAGAAGAGGCGAAAGGAAAGATATTATAAAATGTAGTTGCATATCGAGGGGCACCTTCCCTGGGATATTTTTCTTCTGAACTCTAGCCCTAGCACAGCGCTATAATCATTGGCTTAATGGAAGTCAGACAATGGAAGTCAGAGTACTTGGGCACTACTCTACTAACCCCACCACGCCTTTTGTGTATCACTGTGGGTTTTAGGTGATGTGTTACAAAGGTATTCTGTTTGAAAAAATGACAAATATGTTTTACGTATTGGGTTTTGGATAAATAGTACAAATACAATACATTTTCATATATTCGGAGTTTGTGAATAAGAAGGTATGCTTTGAGACGGGTGTGAGAATGAAGCAAGGGTGAGCAGACAGAAATTGTTTTGACATTACTTCCAACAGGAAAATATTTGAAAAATCCTGTAGCAGGGAGATACTTGAGTTAACCAGGCCCCCATTGTGTTTTGATACATTGAAAGGCAGTGGCGATAAGCATAAGCCTTGCCGCAATCCACATGTTGTTTGAACTAACTATGAAAGGTGGAAGTTAGGTTGTCCTGTTCTGTCCGTGAGGACGTACCTTATCCATTGTAACAATATGGTGTGTAGACCTAGTTCTTCTAATGTCCTTATTAATGATGATGTTCTAACAGTGCCAAAGTTCACTTTGATATCTAAGATATCTAAGAGTAAAAGGGCTAAGGTGAGGGTTGTGTGCATATGTTAAGGTCATCCTAAATGAATACAAGAACAAATGATGTTCCCCGTATTGGTATGAAACCTACCTGTGCAAGGTCTAGGATCTTGTTGGGCTACACATATTCCACAATTTGGCTATATCCATACTTTCCAAAGACTTAAGCCAGGTATTAAACTGTATTTGCATAATGCCGCCTTCTTATGAATGTTGGCCTAAGCCCATTCGCATTGCACAGAAAACCGCGTTCAAAATGCTCCCATTTTTGATAAACTTCGATGCCATTTTAAGAACTATCCGCCATTTTGATTTCAACTCTTGCTTTGTGTCCTAAAATGGTGGAGTGTGTTTTCAACTGGAGCCGAGCCAAACGACCTTTGAGTTGTGTCAACATTTATGCTGACCGAGAGCAGACTGTTTGTTCTATGCAAAGAATCCTTGTGACTCGTATGAACTACAATCCAAGTGCTGTCTGTACTCACAAGCCTCATCCTCATATAAACAGCGGAACAATGTAGAGCAAACTCAAACTGTGTGTTTTGTTTGTAATATATTGTGTTCTTTCTTGACACTAGGCTTACTATGAGCAGGGAACCAAATACTGTCATTGTTTCATGGACAGGCAAACTTGTTAAATCCATTGAACAATATTGTAATATTTGTCATATAAACTGGGCACGAACCTTAGCATGAAAATTATTAGTTTGGAGAGGGGCTGGACAATGATCATGAAAATGTATAAAATATCTCCCATTAAGATGTCCAGCACTCTCAACCCTCACTGTGTCTGCTGGTACACACTGCAAGTTTTTTGGAGCGAGATAGCTATCTGTTTTGCTTTGAATTCTGTACAGAAATAAAGATACTTGTATCTTCCGACCCATGATTGGCGTATTTCATTTTGTGGTACTAAGCCTCGATATTTCTTTGGTCTTTCACATGTGCCATATTTCAGAGATTTCTTGATAATTAGCGGGGCTGTCCACATTTTACTGCTGTGTTTTTTTAGAGTGATTTAATGTAGATAATCTGAAAAGGTTTTGGTATACCTCATATTTCCAATGATGAGTTCATGAGTTTTTGAAAGTAGTGAAATGGGGTTTCTTTGGTGTTGATGTCCTTGTAGGTGCCTGGGGGAGGGGTCCACTGCAAAGCCTGCTTGTTTTTCTCCTTCAACAGTTTAGTGAAATCCCTGGCAGTGATGGATACAAATTGGTTGAACAATGAGGTTGTGATTGTACTTTCTTTAAGAAGAGTATGATGTATTTTGGTTTGGACTGTGTCCATAGCATGCTGCATGCTTTTTACCTTCTCATGGAAATTATTTGCAATATTGCTGCATTGGTTTTGTGAGAGTTCTTGTGTCTTGATGCAGGAGATAGGGTTTCCTGTGTCCCTTTTGACTTTTAACATTTCTCTGGCTGCATTGCTCTTTTGATGCATTTGGGGCAGTGTACATGTTCGGCCTTTAGAATTGCTGATTTCCAATGTCGAAGCTGTCACTGACATGTTGTTTTGTCTTGCAAGTTGCTACATGCTTGTTCTAGTTTCTGGTTTGTTTCATTTGGGATTTGTAATTGGGGGTAAACCTCCTTTATGCTCCTGTTTTTTCGGAAGGGGTGAATATTTTTGACAGTGTAAGGATGATCAGAGCTTCTAAAATCCAATTTTGGTCCATCTTTATTTCTTCTTTTGGGCGCAAGAATTCTGATGCCGAGGCGTTTGGCTTGGTATCCTCCCGTAGTGTTGATAAGTCCTCCACATTGAAGGTTTTCCAGCTTCTCCTGGCAATGGTGGCTTGCTCTTTGTGAGATGGATGCTATGTGTTATGCATGTACTGTACAAGTTACCATTAGTTGGTTACTCCATAGAATGTGGATGAGTGGGGCTTTACACATGAACACTCAAAAAATTGCATCCATTGTGTGCATTGCAGAATGTGTTGCCCTTTGTGTAAGGTAAATGCTGGCCATGTAAGAGCTCAAAGATTTAGCAGAGGTTTCATGTTTTTCTAACCACATATAGGTGTCCCTGTTGAGATTCTGATTGTTCTTTTTGTGCCACAGCATGCCCTCCTCCTCTCTTGCAATCTTGGTTGGCCTGGAGAGGTTTGTAGTTAATGGGGATGGTTTTGTTTGTTACTACCTTGTAGTCATCTGATAGCCAAGTTTCTCTGGTGAATATGGCTTTCATGTCCTACCAAGATGGCAGACATGGCCTTTAACAGCCCTCCAGTCCGAGCTAACACTGCTCGGGCTGTGTGCCATAAAAGGCTATGTCTGCCATCATGGGAGGGCATGAAAGCCATTTGCACCCGGGGTTCATCCAGGGTGCAAATGGCTTTCTACATTTTTCATTAGGAGATCTGCACTGCTAGCACAGCTGATGTCTCAATTAAAAAAAAAATTGGAAATTAAACCTGGCTGCCGCCATATGGAAAATGGCTTAAGTCAGCAGCCAGACGGGAGAAGCCCTGGGACCGGAACACAATGCTCTGGTCCCGCAGGTAAGTGGAGGGGTTGAGGAGGCAACAGGGAGATGCTCCCTGTTGCCCCCCCACAATGAAAAAATGGAGAAAAAAAGTGCCACCCAGGGAAGGGCCTCGGGTGGCTGGGACAGCGGCCACGGATTGTGTATTCTTGCCCAGTGTTCCAGCCACCTGATTGCTGAGTGCCCTTACCCATGTACGAACTTGCATTTCAACCTTCTGTTGCCTCCTGCCTGGAGAGTGTTGTCTTTTTGTTACCCAGTCTAACTTGGTTTCCTTTGTGCTGTAAATCGGGTGTGTCAGTAGGTTGAGAGGTGGCATGGGAGTTTTGGTCTCAATTGTGGTCTTTGGCTGCCATTTGTGTCTTGGGTCAAGATGTTAGGAGTTGTGTGAATGAAAAGATCTGTGGGACATTGGGAAATGTTTATTACCGTGATGTTGTAGCTATTTATGAATCCCCTTTTTGTCTGGCTTTATTTCCTTGGGTGAGCCATTATGATATTAATTGCCTAGAGTGAATGGACAATATAAAGAGCTGATCAGATTCAAGTGATTTGTTACATCCTCAGCCCGTTCTCAGCTCCCTATTGGATGGTTTGGTTACTGTGCCCCAAATATTAGGCGGGGCCCCCAGTAGTGAGTTAGGTCATGAGTCCAACTAGGTTGGATTACCTGTGTTGGAGGTTTTGTCTTATTGGGGCAAATTCGGGATTTGGTGGTATTTTCTTACATTGATATTTTGGTGGTAAACTGACGGTAAACTGGCCTTAACATTAGAGATAGTTCAGTATTACCCTATTTTGGTGATAATATAGTGTTAGCTTGTGTTGGTGGTAATTTTAGTGGTATCTTACCTTCTGGTATTTTAAGAATTACCTTATTTGTGTGGTATAGTAGTGAGCATAGCTTTTTATACTACAGCCCCATCATAAAACAAACCTTTCCTCTCTATTAGAATGTCTCTTGGTCACCTGTAGAGAACCCCCCCAGACCTATCACACTTTTAGAGAAACCATCTATCGTATGTGGCTTGTATTACTGGCTTATTTACGTCCAGTAATCTATGTCTCTCATCTGGCACCATCTTCTTTTCTGCATGCAAAGAATGATTAATTCATAACACATACACACACCTTCCTACCTTGCAGGTATTTATTCACTCTGCCTTGCTTGCTACTTTAGCTACAGTGGTACAATAGCAAATGCTTTACTGCTCTGGTATAAACATCAAACCCTTGTGATTCCCTTGTGTAGAAATGATTCACAGACACATGAAATGATACCAAAATCCCAGCTTTTTTTTGTAGACTATCTGTTACACAGAAAACAACTGGCACATTGAAAAAAAACGAATTTGGTGATCAGCACTTTTAAATGTGGAGAGAGAGACATGAATATGCAGTATTATGTTTTCTAACTCCCTGCACTGCCAACAAATTACATCATCTACCATTCATTCTCATTCTTCACTTGGCACCTAACTCACCCCGGACAAGCAAAGTTTGAAACTCTCGTTGTCAGGACCTTATCTGCACGACCTCGCTGCTTCGCAGACCCAGTTCTAAAGACTCCTTCGCATCAAAGCCAGCAACTCGACCTCCTGATGTGGGGAGCTCCCAGCTGTTTAAGTTTGTAGCCAGCGCTCACTCCCACATGGAGCCTGGCAGCATTTCCTTGGAAGCACCGTCTGTACCACCGTCTCAGATCGAACTGAACTCTTCCCACTGCCTTATTCGTCAAGAAAACTCCTCCTGTCTATCACCCCTTGGTCAGCCCTCTATTGACGTGGCCCATCCACCTCCAATCCCTACCAATCAGAATAAAAGAATGTGCCCTCTAACAGCACTTGTTTTTCAAGACAATGAAGATTTCGGCCCTGCAAAGCAACTGTTTCCGTTTGCCATCCTGCCAGTGGCATATTTCTGCTTTCCACCGAAAACACTAACATGGTATGAATTTCAGAGTGTGCATCTCTTCATGTAAAAAATATAGAATGCATTTCATTGTGCACAGGAAGTGCATTAATAATGTTAGAGGGATTGGGGTTAATATATTAGCAATGCAGTTAGGTTTATTTAATTATGTATTTCTAATGCAGTTCCACACAGATGAAGACATCCCAATTGAAAAATATGAACATTTTTAAAATGACAGCACACTGTGCTAAATGCTTCCAAAATTAAACCCAGTTTGCTGATTTAGCTTAATGCCTTTAAAAAAAAAAGTTTGCTGAAAAACTGTGCCTCGCACCTACTTTGAAATGGCTGCATTTACATACTCATACTGCATACTGCCAATCTTTTATGCTGAAAAACTGTGCCCGGCTGCCTTTCCATACTGCATACTGGCAGTAAAATCCGCATATATATCCTTAAATACCCTCCTTTTTCTGACAATTCTGGCTAATAAATCCATACTTGGAGGAAACCCACATATTTAAAATGTACATCTCTCTTTTTCCATTGTTATTAGTGAATCGCGGTTGAAATAATAGCATCTTAATAAAATGAAGATTTAAATATTTCACAACAAACCATTACTTAATCATAACAAAAGTGAAACAGATCCCAAATAGGGCCCATCAGTCCTTACACACATGTGCATGTATAATGAAACATTGTACGTGCATATTTCCAACCGAAGTGCCCAGGTACATTTGCAGCTATAATGTCTTTTTCAATTACAGTTTTTATATATTTATGAAATAAACATTTCTCATTAGTGTATGTATATGACAACAAAACCCTAAAATAAAATAAATAAATAAAACAAATGGCTAACATAACTAACTAAAACAATTAAATAAAATAACACACGTGTGGGTCTCCATTATTCCCATTTTCAGTCACCAATGGTAAAGCACAGAACAATACTATGCCCCACCAGCAACGCTGCAAAATTAAGTTCAACTGAATACTGTTCCATTGATGCCATTCACCATCTTCATGACCGCACCTCTGAGATGTCCTGATCACCAAACTTTCATTACATCATCCCTTCAGTGAAATTCTTTCAACCTGGCGCCCTTGGGCATTTCTCCACAGAAATCATCTCTTTTTGCATCCCAGTCTATTTGTCTTCACCTCCATACTTCAGACCGGAGGTTTTCCTAGGACTTCCTCCTGTGGAGTCCAGGAATCCATCATCTCTCACGTCCTCCGGTCCTGCGACCTCCGACCCCTGCCAAGATGATAGTTAATCGCATCTAAATCAAATAGAAAAGGAACCGATTAAGTACAAAGTACAATACCAATTTTACCCTTTCTACTACCTGGCCAAAAACAAAAATGTGAGCCAAAACATTATGATCTTTTACTTTCAAATACTTGCAATTAAGCACATGTTATAGAGAAACAAGCAATATAAATATCCCACCTTATTACACATTTCCAAAGTTCTGCATGTTTAATAACTTTATCACCTTGTGCTAGAATAGATTGATTTGACTCAGCACTTTTCATAAACTCATAGTGTTCCACTCTTTTTTAATTTTTTTTTAACATTGCTTTTTTCTATTTACTACTATACTACTATATTTTTAGTTTCTCATGGAATAAAACACCAACTTGTCATTTTCATTATGCATGCATCATATGGTCAACAGTTCTTCACTCATTCATTAACATACAAACTAACTGTGTTTTCATCAGTTACCTTACTGCTAGTTTTCTTTCCCATGCAGTTAGTACACCTAACCCGTCTCCACTTGCTCAAGCCTCTTTATTTCATGCTTTGGATGACAGGGCTTAATTTGATTAACATGAACAAATATCTCTGTTGCTATTTCACCCTCTGTCTTCAAGATTTTGTACACTACCGGGGACACTTTATCTATTATTTGGAAGGGACCTTGCCATGCCACAAGAAATTTTGAGTTTTTATGTTTACCTTTCCCGAAATGAAACTTATATACCTGATCACCTATTTTATACTCTTTCACAGATGTCTGTTTATCATAGTAGGACTTTGCACTATCAACAACTCTCTCCAAATTTCGCTGCGCAAATGCAAATTGTAGATGCTTTCTCAATTCTTTCACATACTTGTGAACTGTCGATGCACTCACAAGTGTTTGTTCATACATCCTGTATAATAAATGTTGTGGCAGTACCATTTTCCTTCCTGTTAACACCTCATGAGGACTGATACCTGTCACTTTAGCAGGAGTCGACCTAATGGCCATCAACACTAAAGGTAATCGCAAATCCCAACTAGAACCTGCCTCCGCTACAAACTTCTTCAGTATTTCCACTACAGATCTATTGCAACGTTCAACGTTCCCAGAAGAAGTGGGCCAATATGCTATGTGCAACTTCCTTTTTACACCCAATATCTGCCACACCTTGCTCATTAAGGTACTTGTGAAATGACTTCCTCTGTCTGACTCTATCCTTTTTTGTAATCCACATCTTGAAAATATGTGATTTACCAGCAATGTAGCTGCTGTTTGTGCACTACAATCTGGTGCAGGAATACATTCTACCCATTTCGACTTTAAACACACCATCGTCAAAAGATATCGGTTTCCCCTATTCGATCTCTTTTCAGGCCCTACATAGTCGATTTGTAAATCCGACCATGGAAGGGTTAAACCTCTTTTCATTAATGGAGCACTGTGCATTGGTGAAGCAGGTTTAATTTTTGAATATCCCAGACACCCTCTGGTATATAATTCCACATCTTGGGACATGTGTGGCCAGTAAGCATAATCTTTCAGTATCTCTAAAGTGTTTTGTGAACCTCTGTGTCCTGCATTTATTGCATCATGTACATGGTGTAACAATAGCCCTCTAAATGAAAGGTGTACCACCCACTGTCCCTGCCCTGTTATGGATTCCCTGATCATCAGACAATCCTGTAGTTTAATTTGTTTTTTGTTCTTTAATAACACTCGCAACTCTTCTTTTCCTCTACAATCATTTTCAGGTAAAGGATCTTGTTCAGGGTCCATCAAATAATTATAATAGATCCCCATCACTGGATCTACTTTTGTGCCTTAATCAGATCATGATGTGGTGTATCATAACTCTATTGCACTACAGGTTGTTCAACTTCTTTTGGAGATTTAGAGCGTGTAACTGCATCTATTTGTATTTCACCAATTAAGTGTTCTATGGGCAACAATTCTTCCATAACAGCCCCAATCTTGGCTAATTGAGCCGCTCTATCATTTCCCTCCTTATCCTCTCCTGGTGTTTTGAAATGTTCACAAATTTTTCTCCAGCATATTGTTAAATCATTCTCTGACACCAATGTGTCTCTAGCTTGAATCATTTTCCCATGTTTGAGGGGCTTTTTGTTACATGTGAGCATGCCTCTTGCCTTCTAGCCAGGCAAATATTCTACAAAGATATTTTGTGCATAATCAGAATCAGTCACCAGGACAATTTCACTGAATTTGTTATCAACTGCAGTAGTAATTGCTTTATAAATGGCTGCTAACTCTTCTATCTAGCTACTCCTACCCTCAATTCTCATTCCAATACTAGGAATGTCCTCACATCTCATCCAGATGTTTCCTATCCCTGACACCATCTGTTTATTGATGTCATTTTCAATGTGAAAAGCACATCCATAGACATACACAATTGGCAATTCCTTGCATGTATTTTCATCAAAAGCTTTGTGTGGCAATTGTTGAAACTCCTGCAAACTGGACTCCACCTCTACCTCATCTGATACACACTCAGCTGCACAGTCATGTAGATCTGCCAACCCTTGAGCAATTAGGCTCTTTTTATTATGGCCATATCTCACTTTCACAGGAAATTCCTGCAATGCCAATGTCCATGAAGTAGTTCTGGACTGTGCTAGATTGGCCGATCTAATCTTTTTACTCTGTAAAAACTGCAATGGTTGATGATTTGTCTCAATGATCACCTTTTCCCCTTGAACGATGGGATGAAAATGTTGCAATGCCCATACGTTGGTCAGAAGAGCCTCTTCACATTCATTGAATTTAGTTTCAACCTGAGAAAATGCCTTACTTGCATAAGCAATACTTTTATGGTTCAAATTATGTTTTTGAGATAACACTGCTGACATACACTGCTCAGTGAATCCTATTTCTATAAAGAAATCTTTGTTCTTTATGGGATAGTTCAAGCATGGTGCCTTTATGAGACATTCCTTCAATTTAGCAACTGCATCAGATTGCTCCTTTTCCCATTTCCAGGGAGTATTTAGCTTCAATAGTTTAGTCAATGGGTGAGTGATTTCAGCATAATTTTCAATACATTTCCTGTTATATCCCGTCATTCCTAATAAACTTTTTAAACCTTTCATGTTTCTAGGATCATTCAACTTCTGTATGGCCTCCACCTTTTTCTTTTGTGGATTTAACCCATGTTCAGTTACTTCATGGCCTAAATAATTCACTTTTTTCTTGCACCATTGGGCCTTCTGTAAAGATACTTTGGCACCCGCCTTCTGCAATTGGTCAAGTACTTTATTAGTAATTTCATCAAAATGACTTTTTAAGCTTTCATTTTTTATCAGGACATCATCTACATAAACTATGGTCCCTCTTTCCGCTGCATCTGGCATAGCTTTTCTCAAAAATATGCCAAATTCACTCCCATTATTGACATACCCAAATGGTGTTCCGGACCAAGCGTATTGCGTTTTATAAAATGAAAATGCAAATAAATTCTGAATGTCCTCTGCCAATGGCACACACCAGTACCCAGATGTAAGATCTAATGTGGTAAATACCTTTGAGCCATGCACCTGAGCAAGGCATTGATCAATGATTGGCAGCGGCCATCTAGACATCTACACACTGGCACTCTTATTTAATTCCCTCAGGTCTGCACACAGACGCCATTGACCATTTGGCTTTAATACACCCAAAATGGGAGTGTTGGAGGTACTATGAATGGGTCTGATAATTCCTCTAGACTCCATGTTTTTAATTATCTCTGCCAATGATTCTAAGAATGCCAGTGGTAATCGATATTATCATACAAATACTGGATTTCTACCACACTCCTCTGGTAATGTGGCAACATGTAAATCAGTTAGGCCGCTATCATATGTGTCTTTGGCAAAAACCTCCTCAAATTCCATACATTTTTCTCAATTAATTCTTATCCTGTTCGCTATCACAGGCATCTGCTAACAGAATCTGCTCCTCTACCATTTTTGAAAATTCCGGGAAATCCTCCAATGGAGGAACCGCTGTGCTTTCTTCCAACTGTGTGGCTGTATCTCTCTGCAGAGTGGCCACTTTTAAATATTTTGACATATCAGCCTCCTTTTCAATGTGCTGGTTTCCTGTTTCATTTTCATTTAAATTAAATAATATACAATTCTCCTGGTGACAGCACACTGTCTCTTTGGAATAATAAGGGTACACAGATTGAATCTTGAACGTCCCTTTGGCTTGAGAATCCAGGGACTCTGGCAACACACCCTGTGCATCTACATATCTCTCAGGGATATTTCTATTCAACATATTGTTGAATGCCGGAATTCAATTTCAACATCTGGATGGTTCAATCCAGAGATGTATTAGTTTTTAATTCTAAACTTCGGGATCTCCTCCATTTCCATCATTCTCTGGAGTAATTTCTCATTAATAAAACTCCTTTCCTGTTCAAGTGCCAAAGTGTGTTTTATCACTTCAGAATGGCCATTTATACCAATATGAATCCCTGGCTGCTCATCTTCCATATGTATTTCAGCAAGAGTGGTGATGTGTTTTTCTGTGTCTGCTTTAGGGATGGTGTTCTGCTTGCACTTCTTTTCTTTTAAATAGAAGCGCAATGTGTGTTCATCTATTTCAGTTTGCCATTTCTTCCTAGGATCCAAATAAATCTGCATGGATTGTTTTTCTTTTTCACTTTGCATTTTGTCCTGACACATTAAAATAACTGTGACACTAGGCACACATCTATTTCTCCCCCTTGGCTAAGCACATCGGTAAATGAAATTACATTTTTGAGAATCCAGGGACTCTGGCAACACACCCTTTGCATCTACAAATCTCTCAGGGATATTTCCAATCACCATATTGTTGAAATCTGCAGTATAATGTGATTTTTGCATTGCCATTCTTATGTACCAATGGGGTATATTCATAGTCCAGCCCCTGCTGTTTCATGGACTCATTCAAGCACACAAATGGATCAGAATCCTACATTTGCTGTCCATTTTTGTGATTTATTGTTATAGCAACCTGCCTGGTGAATGCCGGAATAGTAATATCCTTCTTCACCTGTAGTTCAATTGCATATGGCACAAATTGTGCACAAAGATAAGCCTTTCTTTTGTCTTCAAATTTGGCACAGGCCCACCTAGCAGGGACCATACCTTTTAGTTAAGGAAATCTAACACCATGCACATCCTGTGCATGATATCACTGCCCAGATACAAATCATTTTGTGTTCCGCTCACTATCCACACATTGTGGTAGATGGTTTCCTGTCCAACAGTAATCTTTGGCATGCACCTTCCTGCAATTCGATTTTCAACATCTGGATTGTCCAATCCAGAGATGTGTTTGTTTTTAATTCTAAACTTTGGGATCTCCTCCCTTTCCATCATTCTCTGGAGTAATTTCTCATTAATAAAACTCCTTTCCTGTTCAAGTGCCAAAGTGGCTTTTATCACTTCAGAATGGCCATTTATACCAATATGAATCCACGGCTGCTCATCTTCCATATGTATTTCAGCAAGAGTGGTGATGTGTTTTTCTGTGTCTGCTTTAGGGATGGTGTTCCGTTTGCACTTCTTTTCTTTTAAATAGAAGCGCAATGTATGTTCATCTATTTAGTTTGCCATTTCTTCCTAGGATCCAAATAAATCTGCACGGATTGTTTTTCTTTTTCACTTTGCATTTTGTCCTGACACATTAAAATAACAGTGACACTAGGCACACGGCTATTTTGGAGATACACTTCCACTGCATCATTTGATTTGGCAATAGTATGGCATTAATTTACACTGGTGTTTTGTGACTTTATTTTCTTACGCCTTAATGGTTTTTTGGTTAAAGACCACAGAACCTCATTTACCCCATCAATGAGAAGAGACAATCTTTTCAGGCAATCTGTTCCCATCAAGAATGGAATTTCACAAATAGATGTGATCAATACTTCCTGTTTCATTCTGTGCTTTCCTATTTTTATGTCAACTTCAGTGACACCTTCAACAGGCACCTCCTCACCGTTAAAATTATGTACTGGGCCTTCACTGTGATCTGATTCTGTGGAGATCTCCCTTCATTGATACTTTTTATCAATTCTTTGGACATATTTGTGGCCTGTGTACCTGTGTCATTCATTGCAAATGTAATGCACTTCTCTTCCACAGTGATGAGGGCAAAATATCTGTCCTCAACTTCCTCTAATGCACACATAAAATGTGAATTTTTACTGATTTCAGGACTCACTTTTCTCAGACCCTTCTCACCCATGGCTAAGCACATCGGTAAATGAAATTGCATTTTTCCCTCCTTTCTTTTCATTTCCATTTGAGAAACCTTGCCCATCTCCCCATGTTCAGAAGTCATTTAGAGTCTTGCCACTGTTCGCCATTCTATCCGGGGATCATCAGAGTTCACTCTGCAATTCTTCAACTGAACATGCGTATAAACATCACCTGTCGTCATTTTCTATTTCTGGACATTTGTTGGTATTTGGCATGATATCAGTCTTTTTAATTTCTTCAAAAATATGTGTCTCAAAGAACTCTTCAGGTGACTGGTCTGTCCCCTCCTTTTTAGTACTTATTCTTCCTGCCTGTATTTTATTAGCATCTTGATTGTCTATGGAGGGTGTTCTAACATTCACATCTACTCCCTCGTTAATTATTTTATCAGTACATACGTTTTCTTTCTTAAATCTGTCTCTTTGTTCCTTTGGAACTTCATGTTTTTTTCCTTTTCCTTTTTTATTTGTACAAATTTCCCACATTTTATTCAACGCTAGGTTAAACCAAACCTCTTTATTAGATGTGTTTGCAATCCCTTCCTCATGTTCATTTGCAGGTATTTTCGTTTTTAAATCATCAATCAGCGCAGGGTCATTATGCAAAACCGGCTCGGGGAATCTGTCTTTTTATCATTGCAGGTGTCATGAATATTTAGTCACTTATTATCAGAAGCCACCAGGTGCTTCTATGACCTTCTGCCCCTTCTTTTGATGACTGTTTTTGAACTGTACAGAGTTTTCCTATTTGTTCAGCCAACATTTTAACTTGGGCCTTGAGAAACTGGAACCTTTCCATTTCTCTAGAATCTTCTCTTTGCGGCCTAGGCCGGTATTGATTGTTCTCCCCCTGATTAAATCTATTCTGATATCTCTCATGAGAGTGATTTCTATTTGAATTGTTTCTGAACTCTTGATTCATGTGAGGTGGGGAGTGGGGTGTACCTATTCTTTGGTTGTAATCCCCCGGTGGCAGTGATTGATTGTATTGACGTGGAGCATAGTTCATATTCTGCTGCGTGTTCTGTCTCTCATTTTGTGAGTACTGTTCTCTATGCTGATTCCCATTGTCAATAAATCGATCCACATACCATGGTCTGTCCTGGTTACCATATATCATGGTGTTGGGGTCTAATCTGCTCTGTGTCCCCAATGTCTGGTAGGGTCTATTACCTCTTTGATCTTGATTTTGTCTCTGATTGTTGTACATGCCTGACATATCGGGCCGATATCCTGCCTGAGGTCTGTCTCCTAAGTACCTAGGACTAATGTAACTCTCTCTATTACTAGGATCA
Source organism: Ambystoma mexicanum (assembly GCF_040938575.1). Taxonomy (NCBI): domain Eukaryota; kingdom Metazoa; phylum Chordata; class Amphibia; order Caudata; family Ambystomatidae; genus Ambystoma; species Ambystoma mexicanum. Next base: position 501,937,271 of record NC_090928.1, on the reverse strand, counting down.
TGTGACTGAAACATCAGTGCCGAGGGCGGCAACCTCTGTGGAGTACCCCTCTGTTCGGGTGTCATATTATTTTTGCCTGGACTTTGAGCGGATTCAAGTGACATTTTGGCCGACCTGATCTCCATTACTGTTGCCGAGGATTCTTTAGATGTTGATCTTGTTTCTTTCATTTTATCACCCTCTCTACCCTGACAGTAGAGCACTTCATACAGTTTGGTACTTTGGTGCACAATCCATTCGAGGGACTTCTCACGATCAAACTTGCGGACTAACTCTGATATAATGTCTTTCTGCAAACCGTAAAATTAGGCAGCTTTAAACCCATCAAAACAAGTTAAGGCTCTTTTTAAGTCTTGAAGAAATTGGTGAAGTGATGTATTTGGCCCAGCTCTGATCGTATATGCAACTTTCTTCACCCCTTTTAATGATTGAAATGGAGAAAAATTACACCTAACTTCTTTTTCAAATTCTGCCCATGGCATGTTTTCCTGTTCATTCAATCCTCTGATGATACTCGCTGTGGGAGCATCCAGAGTTAAGTGAAAGTATTGTCTGTATTGTTCCTTGGGTATATTTATGGCTTTAAATATATCATGCACCGCTTCTAAGTGGTCCTCTTTACAGCACTCCCCTCCTTTTTTGAACGATTTGATCAGGGCCTTGATTGACTTCATTATCTTGATAGGGCTCCTTCGTGCTATATTTGGAATTGCATTACTTTGTGGATCAACCCTTGTCTCAGGTGTATGGGATTGGTGGTAACCCCAAATGGGTGAGTCAAACATCCCAAAGGCTCTGAAACCAAATCCAGACACCGGCATAGCCACTGGGACGTTATTTCCCCGTGCAGAGATGGAGTTCACCTCAATCCCATTGAATGTGGTGCCCTGTCGCTTGTCCTGAGACCGGAAATCGCACATCTGCTGTTCCAAATCTTTGCACTTTTTAAGGAGTCGGTCTGCCTCCTTACGTAGGTAAGTGTTTTCATCACCCATTTTATTAATCACATTTTGCATATCGCTCATCTGCATTTGACATTCATTAAACTCTTTGTCCCGCTTGTCCCTTTCTTTAAACATTTTAGCTATCTCTTGTTTAACAGTCTGGAGCTCACCTTCTTTCTCTAGATTCTCTCTTTGTAGAACTTGTATTTCTAAAACAGCCTCCTCTTTATCTTGTCTAATGTGACCTACCAAACCTTTCAGATGTTTTAATTCTTGTTCACTGTCCTCAAACTGTTTTCTCCTTTGAGACAACTGAGTGTTGAATTCTTCACACTTTGATTGCATGCCTTTTTGACATACCTCCAGTTCCACTCTTAACTTTTTCTCCTGTTCATTAGTTCCATCTAATTCGACTTTTAGTCTGCTAATTAGCTTGGCATCATTTTCTTGCATTTGCAGAGTCCTATTTAAAATGAACCATGTTTTGGCACAGAGCTGTATCAAACAATCTTTCTCTGACTGTTTGTCAGCAGCATTAAATAATCTCAGAAGACATACCTGAATTATGCTACCTTCATCAAAAATGTTGTCCAGTAGTTCTTTCTGAACTTCCCCAGAGATACGGTCATGTCATTCTGTGCCATCTTTTGATGACCATGTTCCATGTGCATATAATTTTGCCTCCAAATATTTCACCAATTCTGGGAATGTGGCATCAATATGAGACATTCTGAGATTCACTTTCAGTGTCACACTGTTCTCACAAAATGAGTTCCCTTTAATGCACGTATGGCAGTGTGGAACACACTTGCCACGTCCAGTAGTTGCTCTGCAGTCTGTTCCCACAGGCCCAACGCACCATTTTGTTGGAGATTTTGTCTTATTGGGGCAAATTCGGGATTTGGCAGTATTTTCTTACCATGATATTTTGGTTGTAAACTGGCTTTACCATTAGAGATAGTTCAGTATTACCCTATTTTGGTGATAATATAGTGTTAGCTTGTGTTGGTGGTAATTTTAGTGGTATCTTACCTTGTGGTATTTTCAGAATTACCTTATGTTTGTGGTATAGTGGTGAGCATAGCTTTTTATATTACAGCCCCATCATAAAACAAACCTTTCCTCTCTATTAGAATGTCTCTTGGTCGCTTGTTGAGAACCCCCCCAGACCTATCACACTTTTAGAGAACCCATCTATTGTATGTGGCTTGTATTACTGGCATATTTACATCCAGTTATCTATGTGTCTCATCTGACACTGTCTTCGTTTCCGCATTAAAAAAGGATTCATTCACAACACATACACTCATCTTCCTACCTTGCAGGTAATTATTAACACTTCCTTGCTTGCTAGTTTAGCTACAGTGGTAAAATAGCAAATGTTTTACCGCTCTGTTACAAACATCAAACCCTTGTGATTCCCTTGTGTAGAAATGATTCACAGACACATGAAATGATACCGAAATCCCAGCCTTTGTTTTTTGTAGACTATGTTACATAACCATTATAAACAAAGTTACATCTTACCACATGATGTCACAGCATCGGGCCTACAAAATATAAAAGAGAACAGAAAACAACAGGCACATTGCAAAAAAACGAATTTGGTGTTCAGCACTTTTAAATGTGGAGAGAGAGACATGAACATGCAGTATGATTTTTTCTAGCTCCCTGCACTGCCAACAAATTATGTCATCTCCCATTCATTCTCATTCCTCACTTGGCACCTAACTCACCCCGGACAAGCGAAGTTTGATACTCTCGTTGTCAGTACCTTATCTGCACGACCTCACCGCTTCGCAGACCCAGTGCTAAAGACTCCTTCGCATTAAAGCCAGCAACTCGACCTCGTGGTGTGGGGAGCTCCCAGTTGTTTAGGTTTGTAGCTAGCGCTCACTCCCACATGGAGTCTGGCAGCATTTCCTTGGAAGCACCGTCTGTACCTCCATCTCAGCTCGAACTGAACTCTTCCCACTGCCTTATTCATCAAGAAAACCCCTAGGTCAGCCCTCCTTTGACATGGCCAATCCACATCCAATCCCTACCAATCAGAATAAAAGAATGTGCCCTGTACCAGCCCTTGTTTTTCAAGACAATGAAGATTTCAGCCCTGCAAAGCAACTCTTTCCGTTTGCCTTCCTGCCAGTGGCATATTTCTGCTTTCCACGGGAAAACACTAACATGGTATGAATTTCAGAGTGTGCATCTCTTCATGGAAAAAATATAGAATGCATTTCATTGTACACAGGAACTGCATTAATAATGTTAGAGGGATTGAGGTTACTATATTAGTAATGCAGTAAGTAGAGGGTTATTTAATTATGTATTTCTAATGCAGTTCCACACAGATGAAGACATCCCAATTGTAAAATATGGACATTTTTAAAATGACAGCACACTGTGGTAAATGCTTCCACAATTAAACCCATTTTGCTGGTTTAGCTTAATGCCTTTAAAAAAATATTTTTGCTGAAAAACGGTGCCTCGCACCTACTTTAAAATGGCTGCATTTACATACTGCATACTGCCAATAAACTACATGCTTTTATGCTGAAAAACTCTGCCTGGCTGCCTTTCCATACTGCATACTGCATACTGGTCATAAAATCTCCATATATATCCTTACACCTGGCACAATTTCAAGATGGCACTGCTAGGGCATGTGGTATGATATGTTCACAGGGGGCAGAATCAGTGATACAACAACCAAAATGTGCAGAACATTGAAAAACTGATCCCCATAAGGAGCACAGATATGGGTACATCATTGAGATATCCTCTCGATAGGTAATTGAAGTGGGGTACATAAAAGAACAATAGCAAGACATCAGCACACATTAGGCGTAAATCATCAGGCAACCACCTAAGGAAATTGTAGATACAGTGGGAATAATTATCTTCTACAATAATAGGAGGCAGAAGTGCAGTGGAGAAACCGTTAATCTGGTGTAATGTTTGGTGCAACAATTGATGAAATATGATGATAAATGATGCAACAAATAATCTGTGCCCTGTGGGTTGCAGGATACAGGGGTGCCACAGGAAAATAATTAATCGTGGAACAACAAAAAATTACAGTTCATAAGATGGTGCATGAGAGGGTGGGTTGCTCTTAACTATAGAAAGTAGGGATGTGTGATCATGGGCAAATCACATGCTCAGAGGGTGTGTATTCATGGGGGGGGAGGAAGCAATCAGCAGATGGAGATGGAGCGATACTTTGCACTGCATCCTCGTGATACTGTGTTAATACCATGGCTTTTGCAGTCTATGAGGAAGAAACGAAAAAATCTATCTGGGAGATCAGAACACTTGTTTATCCTTGTGATATTTGTGAAGGAGTATATTGTGAGCACTATTGTTCAATGGGAAGAAAAGAAAAGCAATCAACACTGGGCAGTGGAAGCATTAATTATAGTACATATTTGTGTGATAATCGTCAAGCAATATATTTTGAGGTTTCATTTTTCATGGCATGGAAAGAAATTAAATCAGAATATGGAGATGAATGGATTCAAAGTTGAGTAGCATTGTGATCTTTGATAAACAGTTAATTATGTGTTACAGTTTACCAGAAAACAGGAAGAAATCAATCAGCACAGCAGTCACTACTGGAGTTGGGAGGATTTATTACAGTGCACCCTAGTGAGCTTGAGCAAACAGTGCATCCAGGGCTCTTATGTTTCCTCCAAGTAAAGGCATTTAAGTAATCAGCATTGGAAAGCGGATGAATAACATAGCAACCTTGTGATCTTGGGCAAACAGTACACTCTGGGATTAAATGATCTATTGTGAAACAAGCTACACATAACACTGTGCATGAGCCCTTTTTCATGTGTGAAGATTACTTCTAAATCCCACCCACCATTGTAAAGACAAGTTGCTGTCAATTATTTGCCCCTGCCATTTCCTCAGTCTACAACCTAATATGATCCAAATTAATTGTAGCTATCCCTGCAACCTTTCTGAAATCTGTTGCAATCAGAATGTGAAATTGCTAATGTTTTCCAAAGATAAACCATGGCCTTTGGGGGTCATATGAATATAATGTATTTCTGTTATCCTTAGCCCTGAAAGTATTCTTTTGTAACCTACATTGAATAATGCTTTTATTATGTTGCGCTGAAATATTTTACATTTTATCAGAATATGTTACATTTTTAAAAGGATGTAATACAAATATTAAAGTTTAAAATAGAGCAATGAGGTAATTTAGCATCCTGTATTGTTTGTTGGAAACCCGGGGGCCAATCAGGAGCCAGGACGTCCAGTGTAGCCATGGATCCAGTGGCTGCATCATCCCACACCATGATGCATGTATCATCATCACAGGATTCAGACTTTGCAAATGAAGACGGTGTGCTTTTGTTGTCCTGTTGGGGCTTTGTACAAATATCTTACTCTCTACATTTACAATGCTTTTTCCTTTGCTGATGCTTTGGACCAGAGGGTATGTTGGATAAGTACAGTATTTTGGTAAATTGACAAACTTCTACTTGTACCAAAGAGACATTTATGATTTGATTTTTTAATAGTGCTAAGCAATTGCTGGAAAGGTTTCCCTCCTGGATTCCACTTGTAGATACATTGGGGGTCATTCCGAGGTTGGAGGCAAGGGATTACCGGCGCCTGTAAGGGCACAGATGGCGGTAATCCCTTACCTCCGTATTCCGAGTTCCCTTTGCGGGTCCCTCTTTACCTCCTGCTTTTAGCAGGAGTAAATTACGGCACCCGCAAAGTGACCTTGGAGTAAATTACGGCACCGTAATTTACGGTGCCGTAATTACCTCCTTCCCCATTCCCATTGAGCCCTATGGGGGCAGAAATGGGGATGGGGAAGGGCTATGGTGAATGGGGAATTACCGGTCCATCCAACCTTGGAATGGACCGGAAATTACTCCATTCACCATGCCGGTATTCCATGGAGTAAATAGCTCCATGGTTGCCAACCATGGAGCTATTTACTCCATGGTGTAGTCCTAACTCGGAATGAGGGCCATTGTTTGGAAGGTAGCATGGCTTGATCTTGGTCCTCTGGGTGAGGCCTTATTAAACTGGTGAATTAACACAATTATCGAGCATTTTCTCTTATTCATCATATGAAGAATGCCTTCAAATCATTGCAGTTTTTCTGTGGCAACAAGATGTATTTGTTTTCTTGCTGAGTTGAATATGGCCCTCATTACGACCCTGGCGGAATACGAAAAACGATGGCGGAAATGTAATACCGCCATCGAATACCGCCCGTTGCGATTATGACCCGTCACCGTAAAGTACGATGCGATTAGCGACACCGTAATGAACGCCAACGCTAACTGCACCAAGTACGCGCACGCGCGCCTTGCAAACCCGCAATATCCGCCATGGCGCAACGGTACGCGAATGCTGACCCCAGCGGACATTCACCTAACGCCATCAAGCATGGCGGAAAGTACCATTCCGCCATGGCGAGAACTACGGCATCGCGAACCAACCGTAATGGCCCTACTGAGTGCCTGTACTCCACTCCCTGGCCACATTGCACAACTCCTCGTAGGCGCAATGCAGTCACACCATGCAACCAGTGAAATGTACAAGTCACCCATGCATGCCAACGAACAAATGCATGCAGGGGCCCCAAGTGCCCTGTGAGTGGCCATCCACAATTGGCAACACACCATTGCCGTACTGATGCAGCACAGGCATCTGAAGGTGCAAGTACATCAAAATGAACTGAAAATTCCATGACACAAAACAACAACAGTCCCCCATCGCTTGCCACCAGTGTAAACCAACAGTCAAAGCAGTAACCTGAGGGAGACTGCACCAGCCCTGTACACATGGCAGTAGTCAAACCAACCATCAGCATAAGCACGTACCACACAACTGTACCCAGAAGCCGGAACCCAATGCAGAACACCTCACTATACATCGCGCCACAAATCGGAATATGCCACATTACTAGCAAAGAATAACGCTACACGGTTAATATCTGAATATAAATTTAATGCACATCAAAATCACCAAGGCCATACAGCCATTTGAGCATAAACTCACAAATGATCAGCATTACTGTGGGCTGCATCCGCAATAAATGACCAGCTTCCCCATGTGTGACGCCCTGTACCTCCATGGCACACAGGGGCTACATCCACGTCCAAAAAGGCAACATGGAAGCGCCTAGGACCGCAGACCCGTCCCATGAAGTAGGCACTAGTCCAGCTGGAAGCTAGGTATGCTGCACCTAGCCACTAGTACTGCGTAAGGGCATGTGGGCCATTGCCGATCGTCCCATAAGATCGTAATGGTGCTCCACTGATTAACTCGAAGCTGCAGGTGTCGACTGTAGAAGCCATCTGCAGGAGTGGCGTACAGATGGCAGCGGCAGAAGGGGAGGAGATACCTGTCACCCAAATGAAAAAAATGATAGTATGGGCATCCGAACTTCATATGTATTACTCACTACATCCAACACACCAAACCTACAACCATATGCATGCTAGCCCACTCATAAGGATCAATTGCACTCAAAATTCACTTTCGAATCATTACGACACAAATCGAGGTGAATACACTATTACAAACGAGTGTCTGTGTGCATGCGCCTGTCAGAACAGGATCCATCAGATGGGATCATCAACGTGCATAGACACAAGTGATTGAAGGCGCGCCGAGACAGGGAGGGTTCAACAAGGGCAGACAGACGATGGTCCCACTATGGCAGCCTTGCATCACATAGCGCAGGGGAAGGGGATACATTCCAAATAGCCATGTACATGGCCGACTCCCAATTAAAACATCTTCCCATGCATCCATTCATCATTCCCTCATCCCGTAATGAAAACGCCTGAATATTCACTCACATCACATTCGAAATTTCCATTGAGTCTGTGCGTAATGCAGCCTTCAAAATCCACTGTGCTCCTGCCCGGATTCCTTGTGTAGTGAAGTCACATGTATTAGGGAACGTCCTGCCTTATCGTCCACTACGCTATAGCGCATCCCATTCAAATCATATCATACATTGCATTCCTGTCATGGGCCCTGTCCCAAGGACATTCAACAATAGAACGTTACATTTCCAGTCAGACCTGTGGGCGTCTCCACGCCGCTACTTGAAAACCGAAAGCGCTGTCCTTCGAATTCCTAATTTGCAACATCATGTTGAAAAGGCATCTGTGAACGCTAGTATTCACAAATACATCTATGCAGTGCGTCTGTGTGTGAAAATGGTAACTGCCCTCAATCACTGATGGGACTCCCCGCCGTTGGTGAACCTCGGTACAGTGCTGCATGAGGGTCCACCGTTGATCGAGCACTACATTCCGCTGACCCTTCACAAGTCTGCTCGCGAATGCAAATATCGTATGTGCAACAATGGGACCATAGCAGAATCAACATATAAACCAATATTCCACAGCCTTCGGGATTAAGAACATGAATGCGAATGCGTCGATTTGCAGCGTCGTGTGCGGGACGTGCTCGCACGAAAGGCATTGCAGCTGACACAGGTGGAATGAATCACCACAGGTGAAGGCTATACAGCCTGAAAACACATAAATTGCATACCCAAACCCCTCCCACAACCACACCCACTCCAGAATGCTACCGGCAGGACTAGCGATGTTGGGCCTGGGGGACCTGATTGCACTGCAAGTACTCCAACTTCAAGAAGAAGACGAACGCCAACGACTGCAACAACCGGCCGCACAGAGGAGACGCAGGAGGAGGAGGAGGAGGGCAAGGCATGGCCAGCAAGCCCCACCAGCACAGCCACTACCACCACGCAGGCAGCCCGCAATCCCACGCCTCCGAGCTAATCCGTTCAACCTCACAGCTGAGCAGATCCACACCCTCTACCGTTTGGACCGGGACACCATAACCGCCATTGTCGACATGACACACGCTGACCTTGTAAGCATGATAGATAGCCCAACCGCCATCCCACCCCTACTGAAGGTGGTGTCTGTACTCCACTTCCTGGCCACAGGCACCTACCAGCACACAGTCGGACAGTTGCATGGCATTTCACAGCCCCTATTCTCACGGACACTATTCCAAGTGCTTGATGCCCTCCTGAAGCACTCAGACGACTACATCACTTTACCACGCTCGGAGCAGGAGCTTACAAACACAAAAGTGGGATTCCATGCACTTGGCGGCATACCGGGTTGCATTGGTGCCATCGACTGCACCCATGTGGAATTGGTTGTCCCACATGCCATGGAGGCCCAGTACCGCAACCGGAAACAATATCATTCTATCAATGTACAAATGGTGTGTGACTCCAACAGGATCTTTACACATTGTTTTGCCCGATTTCCAGGATCAACACATGATTCTATGGTCTTGCGGAACTCTAGAATACCACGCTACATGGAGCGACACGCAGGGCGCCGATCCTGGTTACTCGGTTAGTCTCATTTAATGCATGAGTATGTGGGGTAGGTGATGCGTGAATGACCTGGCAGGAAGGGGGGGGGTGCGTACGTAGCAATGACATTCCACAAACATCCTTTCTTGTCCACATACAGGTGATTGCGGGTATCCACTGAAGAGATGGCTCCTCACACCAATCCGGAACCCACAGGACCATCCTGAGGAGGACTACAACCATGCCCACTCACGTACCCGTGTGGTCATAGAACAGGCATTCGGCCTACTGAAGGCTCGTTTCCGCTGCCTCAGCAGGTCTGGCGGGGCACTCCTGTACCACCATGAGAAGGTGGCAAAGATGGTCATGGCATGTGTCATGCTACACAACATGTGCGTACGTAGGAATGTGGCCATGCCTCCCGACGCAGGACTGCTAGCACCTGAAGATGGTCATGATGAGGGTGGGGATGTGGCAGCACCTGAAGGGGTCCGCGAGGCACAGGAGGCCCGTGAATTATGTCAGAATCTCATAGATGCATGCGTCTAGCACTCACGCCTGGTGGCTGTTACATGGACACGGGACTTGTGGCACTGTGTGTGTCTGGGACATGCACAATGTGGACTGTACGCAAAGATAGGCCTCGTACACAATGATCAATGTCCACACATCTCATTGGATGCTTGTGAAGAGTTGTATTGGTATTGCATATGTGAAATGACATTACACACCCAATCGACCCGCCACCCAATGAAGCCCAACACACCCCCTACACCCTCCCACCTCCCCCCCGAACACCAGTGTCCGAAGACGCTCATCGTCAGTCGGCAGACGCTATTGCAAGCCCCCTCTCCAGGTATCCGGGGCACCCCTGCCTGTGGAGCGCCGGTTCCTCCCAGATCTACGTTGGGGGCTGCCCTGGACGGAACTTGCAACGGATGATGTCTCTGCCTGCTCACGTCCATGCATGTCCCTAAGGGTTTGTGAGAGCTCAGTGAGCACACGGCGCACAGCGGCAAGTTCACCACATACGTCTTTGGACGTCGCATGCAGTTCCCCCCTCAGGCTCTCGGTGCTTCTCTCCATTTGTCCCCTCAGGCTCTCGGTGCTTCTCTCCATTTGTCCCCTCAGGCTCTCGGTGCTTCTCTCCATTTGTGCCCTTAGTGTCTCTGTACTACGCTCCATTTCTGCCCTAAGTGTCTCAGTAGATGTTTCAATGGCTGCCTTAGAACCCCCACATTCATCAGCATGCTCCTTGAGGAGGGTGGCCATTTGCTGCTGTTGCACTATCATCTGCTCGAGGGACTGTTGCCTCTGCTGGGCCATGCCCATTTGCGGTGGTGTCACAGAGGGGCTGGATGCCTCATGTTGCCTTGCAACAGGCCTTGTGGGGGTTGGCCAGTCGTCGTCTTGTGGGTGCCCCTGCGTGGTGTCCTCATGGTGTATGGGATGAAACATACAGGGGGATTGGGACAGGTCATGGATGGATCCTACATCTACAGCACCGTTTTCTGTGTCGGAGCATGCTGGCATGAAAGCAGTGTCACCTATGGTGCTGCTGCCACCAGAAGCAGTGCCTTCTGTGGCATCCATTGGGGGGACCTGTGGTGCTGCTGTTGTGGACATGCTGGCTGCTGGGGTGCCTGTTGATGTCCCCTCCAGTGTGCTGCCACTCGATTTGTGCTGCTGCCGTGTCTTGATCCGTGCAGCTGAGGTGGAGGGTCTTTGGCCGTTGGTCTTGGCCCTCTTTGCAGGTGTGCTGGTAGGGGTGTCCTGAAGCTCGTCGTTGGAATCTGACCCTGTGGTGGAGTAAAGGAGGGCGAGCGTTATTCATGGGTCTGTGGTAATTGTAATGGCAATTGTATCACATGCATTGGGGTGGTACCTGGGGGTGATTTGGGTCAGGGCCTTGGAGGTGGTCTCATTTTTGTGTGCATTGGGGATGCAGTTGTTTTGCAGTCTGCAGTTAGGGTGTGCATGCTGCACATGTAGAGTGTGTTTTTTGGATTTTTTTAATATTTATTTATTTAATCTGACTTTTAAGGGGCGCTGTCATGGCAATGTATGTGGTCGTTCTCCTGGACATGTGTTTCTAGTGCACTATGGGGACACATGGTACTTCACATGGTTGGTAATTGTGGATTTGGCATGGTTTTATTTGGGCCACCTACCTGATTCTTCTGATGTCGGCACTCCTTTCTCCATCCCTCCGACTCCCTCTATGCTCTCCATTCCAATGGTGGAGGCACAGATTTCTTCCCAGGGGGTCAACTTGATGGGTGATTCCAATCCTCCCCCGGTAGCTGTGGCAATGTTCCGGTTGGCAGAGAGTATGCTCCGGACGCGTATCCGTAGGTCGTCCCATCGCTTTCTGCATTGCTGTGGGTTGCGGGGTGCGGTCCCCACCGCACTTACCCGCTGTGCCACCAGCGCCCATATGGCCTTCTTGTTCGCAAGTGCCGTCCTGGTCATTTGCGTCGAGAAGACGACGGCAGCGTTCTCCTGGAGGGTCTCTGTGAGCACGGTGAGTTCCTCGTGGGAGAAGTGGACCTGCCGCTTGCGGTCGCATGCTTTTTTAGCAACTTTTCCCATATTTATTTTTTTAACTGGGGTGGCTAACGGGTTGGGATGTGTCTCAGGGTCGGATTTTTAATGGTTGTGTTGGGATTCTGATCTTATAGGTGTACGGCGTGCTGTTTCCCGTTCCGGCCCCATGTTTTTACTTCCGTTTCCGTATATTTACGGTGACCGTATTTAGCGCTGACCGCTCATTACGGTGACCGCTAAGATGGGTGGCGGAATTGCACCTAGGGCGACGTACGACGGCGGTAAGGGGCGTTTTGGGGTCATTTCCGCCATCGCGGACTTTGCACTTCCGCCATGGCGTAATGCTCGTGCCCGATGGGTCAGAATTAGCCGCACTTTCCTCCATCGTGCAGTGGCGGAAACGCTATTTACGCTATGGCGGTCATGTCAGTTGATTTCCGCAAGGGTCGTAATGAGGGCCTATGTGTTTAAAGTCTTAGGAGCTCTGGTTTGTTGTGGTGTAATGTGATGGGAAGGCGTAAAATCCTTGAGTAAAGCTTTAACACCGTCCATTCACGCCACGCCACAATTTTCATACAGTTTGTATGGCAGAGAGGGGGGGCAAAACGCAAATTGCATTTCTGTCACCTCCTTTCTCTCCGCAATACAAATGCTCCAGCATTTGCTCTTGCATGGGTTTACCTGCAGGGGCAAATGCTGGAGATCCCTAGGAGGTCCGCCTGCTTTGTGCGCCACTTTATGCATGCTTGCATGACAGGCATGGTTTACAATTACAATTAAACCCTGGCAGGGTTTACTTGTAATTGTGAGTGTCACTTGCCATGCAAGCATGGCAAGCAGTGTTCACAATTAAAATGTAATGCTGCCTGGCATACTCGCATGCCAGGCAGCGTTTACGTACTTTGTACGGCGTAGTGCAAATGTGCAGGGCAAAATGAGGTGTATGTATGCCACCTTTTGCCCTGCGCTTTTGTACTCCGACGTGTAAATTATGAAAATTTGGTAGCGGCAAGCCGTTTTTGTTGCACTACAAATGTAATGGTTCCTGTCATCAAATTACACGTGGGAGCGTAATTGCCTTGGAGATAATCCTAAAACAGGTATTGTTTGCAATATACCCCCTGTTTTAGTGCCCATTTCATTATAGGTATGAATATATTCAACTGAACCTCTGGAGATAAATACCAAAACATTACAAATTGCTATTTCAGATGTAGTTAAAAATTGAAAAATATTCTGATGTTTTTAGCATTGCTTTCCTTTACAGGAGGGAAGGACAAGTGCTTCTTTTCAATCCAGGCAACAAACTTTTTGAATGCTGTCATTGGAAGGGAGTCAACATGCGGGCATCTGTGATACTCACACCCTCACCACCTTTGTCTTTTATTGCACAATACAATACACTATCCATAATCCCTTCTCGAAAAAGAATAACGAAAATATCCAGTGGATTTTCTGGAATCTCACTGGTAGTATTCGATTAGAGCAGCAGTATTCCTAACTGTGGGGCGCGCCCCAGCATAGGGCTGCGGCCGCATCCCTGGGGCGCCATGAGAGCCCAGCATGAAATCTAAAGAAAAAATTGTAAAACAAAATTCTTTATATTTTTTTTTTTATTGGAAGAAATGGGCAGATCTGCTCACATAGTCGGGCTGAAGCATGAAACTGTCTCAGGCACCAATGAAAAAGTGGCCGCAGTTGTAAATGGATATTTATTCCTTTAGTCACAGACTGTTTGAATAATACCCAAGGGTTTGCTTTATTTCAAAATGACAGTAAATTGTGATATTTAAAGAATATTTATTCAGCAAAAATGGTCAAAATGACTAACTGCATAGTGAAGTAACTCATCAAACTGGCCCACATTGGCCAGACAGGTGGCCCATTTTGACTGGCCCACACTAGCATTTTGCATTTTTGGTGGAGGCATTGCCCTATTGCCCTATATGCCAGTCCGAGCCTAGTGGCTCATCCATAATGGTGAGGGGGCGCCCATCCAGCTAAGGAGCCAGTCCAGTGAAACAATGAGCACTCCCTCAGCTGCTTTTTCCAGCTGAAGGAGTGCTCCTGGGCTGGCTGAACTGTCAAAGGGAAACAATATGTCCCTTTGGCAGTTCAGTTCAGTTCCCCAGCCGCACATGTTCACTGAGCTATGCAAGTCTGGGGTGTGTTGCTTTGCCAGCATTGCATAGCTCATTGGAAATGTTGGCTGGGGCACTGCATGTCTGCATATGCAAGGGAGAGCTCCTGCGCCTCCTCGCACATATCAATAGAGCAGCCTGGAGCAGGGCGTTTCAGCACCCACACGCAGGACAATACAGAAGGTACGTTTATATTCTTTTTTATTTTATTTAAACATGTGTATGCATGTGTTATGAGTGAGTGTATGGTGATGGATGCTCGTGTGAATGATAGTGATTGGGGGGGGGGGTGTGTGTGTGTGTGTGTGTGTGTGTTTTGGTCTATTGAGCTGATTTTGGCAAGGGTTGGATAGAATGGGGAAGTAGGGTTATACAACAAAGGCATTTTAAAAATGCCTAAATGCCTTTGTTGCACAATCCCCCTACCCACTTGCCAACATCAGCGTCCTTTTGAGGCACTGTGGAGCCCAGGGGACAGGGATGGTATTTTTTACTGGATTTCTATTATAGATGTCCATTCAAAAATACCATGCTTTCCCCCTTGGCACCCCAGCGCCTTGCATACACACATAATCATGTTGATTGTGTTAGGCCCAGTGGGGCCCAGGGTACAGGGATGGTATCTTTTTACTGGACATCTATCACGGATGTCCAGTAAAAATTGTCATGCCTGCCCCCTCAGCCCCCAGCACCAATTGCAAACTGTTTGGCTATTTACCTATTTTCTTTTTTTAAATATGCTCTACAATGCAACATTTTAACCCTTTATCTTTTAAAAAGTTCAAGGGGAAAACCCCCGAACCACCCTTGATTGGTTTGGGTTCACTCACTGCGCTCATTCACTATGGCATTTTTGGGGGAAATAGTTATGCCCCTCCCCTCACTAGCCGCCACTGGCCCTTGGACTGTGTTGGGAACGGGATAGGGGGAGCCCAGGGACTGTGGTGGGAGCAGGATGGGCGGGAACTATGGGATAGTGGTGGGAGCAGGGTGGGGAGAGCCCAGGGTGTGAGATGGGGTAGGGAGAGCCCAGGGACTGGGTAGGAGTGGGATTAGGGAGCGCAGCGACTGTGATGGGAGCAGGTGGGGGAGCCCAGGGACTATACTGGGAGTAGGGTCCAGTGACGACACCCAATACATACTGTCCATTTGGTATTTTTGGGGTGGGCCCGGCCTGCTCAAATTTTGCTCAGGGGGTTCCAGGCCAAAAAAGTTTGAAGACAACTGGATTAGAGCCACTGCACCACAGGTGATGCTTTAATTGGGTCTGACTGCTCAGATTAGCATTTGTGGTTCGATTTTCCCCCAGAAAATGTTCTGCATGGAATAACACTGAAACTATACTGGGGTCTCACATAGATTACTGGTGCTATCATTTCAAACAAGTAGTTGTGTGGAACAAATGTGTATTCTTATTAATGAAGTTTGCTTTTCTATGTCCCTTTCAGTGATTCCCAAGATTGTCTGTTTACTAGCCTATGCGTAATTCTAATACTTTCAGTCATCAGGGTATTTTCTATAAGAAAATCCCCTTCTCTACCGTTGCTTTTCGACACTTCCTGAAACTGTTTTCATTTTCCCTGCAGGGGATGAATAGATCAACGGATTTTAATGGGAAATTGGAGTAGCTTCAAAAACATATTGACCAAAATGCACATGCAAATGCCTTTTCAAAATCAGTTACCCTCACAGTAAATCAGCTATTTATGAGAGTGCCAGGGGATAGGTAGGACATCTCACAGTACATCTTTTATTCCACAATGGTATACCCTGGGATGCACTATGGCCTAACAGTTCCCCTCATGCTAGTTCCACCATGTCACAGGCTAGGAACTGGGGAATGTGCAATGCAGACAGTGGCCTTTGCAGAATCCTGCCTGCATTTCAGTGCCTGTAGCAGAAACATAGCATAAGCGTTTCTATTTTGTTTCCACATTTACACTCCTGAAAAAGAGAGGGAAATGTAGTGTACTTGCACAGTGGTGGCAAATGTTGGAACTATTGGAATGTTACCTTAAGTTAGAAGAATAATCCAGACATGGATCTTTTGCTCGCCGCTGTCGGCTGCACTTCACAGATGATGCCCAACAAGGCAGAAACATGTTTCTGGGGCTGCTGTTGACACTCTTGTCCAGAGGAGAATTGTGTGACATTTTGGTGCTGGACTGCCCTTGTAATTGATATGCAAATGAATACTTCTCCTGTGGCACAGCAGCGAATACTATCACATGAATGGTGATCTTCAGAGGTGGTCAACATCATCGAATAGGTTATTTAAGCTTTTTTCATCGCAGTATACAAGTATGTATGGGTTCAGAAAATAGGATCAGCTTATCTTTACAGTTGGTCTATCGGGCGACTTTTATCTACCTCTGATTCCAGCTTGAATATTTGTAACCAAATCTGTAGTCTGGGGACAGGAATAACCCCTTAATTCCACATATGCAATATATCGTCGCAGATCACTGGGTTGACGGTAAGCCAAGGAGAACCCGTCTTAAACCATGGTAACAAAAATGCCGAAGCATACAAAAAGAACCAGGACTTTGCGCCTTTTTAGTTCAAGAAAGATATGTTTTAATATCATCCAATCATAAGCATCCAATCTGAGATATTGCCCTTGTTACGATAACACGTGTTTCGGCCTTTCCTGGCCTTTATCAAATCAGGGCTAGTATGGTCATGCTGATAATAACAATAAGTGGAAAAAGTAAAGAAATACATATATTATATATGCATAGGTATAAAAGAAGTTAGGAAACCCGTTACATATATATATATGTCAATCCATCAGAAAAATTAAAACAAATTCATGTATTACATCATACAAATTCCATGGAGAAAGCCCCATGAAAAATCAAAGCACATCATAGTCAAACACCAATAAAAAGGAAAAAGAAAAAAGGAAAAATAGTCCCAAAGTACATTTGGCATCATTGTACATGAAATTGAATAACCAATAGATCATACAATTGAAAATTGAGAAAGATGGGGGATGAGAAAAAGGGAGACAAACAAACATACAGAGACAAGAAAATGAATAAGGAATTAGTCACGGTTTGTCTCAAACTTAAAGTATATAATGTTAGTTGTAACTAATAATTATCATGGCTTACCCATACCATGGGTCATTAGTTCCTTTTATGTAGTAGTAGTTTGATGGGACAAATCCCAGTTAAGAGTGTTCTGATATCCAAACATAAATACAAAGAAAAAATATTTAGATGTTATAATTTACATCTTATTGTGGTGCACATATCCCACTTATTTTATATCACATGCTAAACTCAGAGCTTCCTTTTATCTGAGTCCTATATGATGTGATTAGGTCATATATGAAATCCCTTGTACTGCTTAGTTATGCCAAAAGAAAAAAGCCCCATGTTATTAAAGAACCGTGCTAATGCACGAACTTAGAATGCAGTTCCTTACTTAGTAGCAATCAGTTAGAGATCTTATTGTAATGAAGCCGTATAAATCGATCTGACCATCGCGATACATCATCATATTGAATGTGAATCTAAATCAAGAGAAAATGCCATGCACCAGTGCTCGAGAACATTAGTCAGCACTTACTCTGAAAAACACCCGTAGTCATTCTCGTTGGCTTCAAACAAAGGAAGCGGTGCCATCTTGGGACCATATAAAAGGTTCCCATGGTGACGCGACACCAAGCGCTGCACAGCCTGGTAGCCAAACGACTCACGCATGAGTTCCAAATGCTAAAAACCTGCGCGTATTTGGTGTTCCCAGCTTTCGTCGTGGTACACATGAAAATATATTGTTGCAATGTTGTCAAACATCATTGATTTAACATCAACTAAAATGTATTCCATAACTTAGTTATTCGCTAAGAGTGTATTGTATTTGGTTGTCATGGGAACTGGTCTGAGTTATTCCATTCCTTAAAGGTATAACCCCACTTGTTTCTAAACAGCAGTGTGTGTTGGATTTGTAAAGTCTGTAGTGTAAAGGTATTTCCAAAAACGTACTTATTGTAGGCAGTCCAGTTAAGAGTGTTCTGATATCCAAACATAAATACAAAGAAAAAATATTTAGATGTTATAATTTACATCTTATTGTGGTGCACATATCCCACTTATTTTATATCACATGCTAAACTCAGAGCTTCCTTTTATCTGAGTCCTATATGATGTGATTAGGTCATATATGAAATCCCTTGTACTGCTTAGTTATGCCAAAAGAAAAAAGCCCCATGTTATTAAAGAACCGTGCTAATGCACGAACTTAGAATGCAGTTCCTTACTTAGTAGCAATCAGTTAGAGATCTTATTGTAATGAAGCCGTATAAATCGATCTGACCATCGCGATACATCATCATATTGAATGTGAATCTAAATCAAGAGAAAATGCCATGCACCAGTGCTCGAGAACATTAGTCAGCACTTACTCTGAAAAACACCCGTAGTCATTCTCGTTGGCTTCAAATAAAGGAAGCGGTGCCCTCTTGGGACCATATAAAAGGTTCCCATGGTGACGCGACACCAAGCGCTGCACAGCCTGGTAGCCAAACGACTCACGCATGAGTTCCAAATGCTAAAAACCTGCGCGTATTTGGTGTTCCCAGCTTTCGTCGTGGTACACATGAAAATATATTGTTGCAATGTTGTCAAACATCATTGATTTAACATCAACTAAAATGTATTCCATAACTTAGTTATTCGCTAAGAGTGTATTGTATTTGGTTGTCATGGGAACTGGTCTGAGTTATTCCATTCCTTAAAGGTATAACCCCACTTGTTTCTAAACAGCAGTGTGTGTTGGATTTGTAAAGTCTGTAGTGTAAAGGTATTTCCAAAAACGTACTTATTGTAGGCAGTCTAATTAGAAACATTAAGGGAGTGTGTAAGAGGAAATAAGTACAATAAACATTTTATCCATTGTTCATGGGCATCCCTAATTAAAAAATGGGGGATAGAAGAGAGAAAAAAGCCTGCAAAATGTATACATTGCAAATAGGAGGGTGAAAGTGAAACTTATAAAAATATCATTGTCATAACAAGAAACAATCAAACAATCAATCAAAGGGATATATCCATATTTATCTCTATAGAAATGATGCCATTTCACTGTCCAAATTAAGGCCGAGCACAGTTGTGTTGAAAAGGCAAATTATTCTGGATTCCGCTTGGCATAATGCTCGAATTCTGTCTCCACCCCTTTTATTGATTATAACATGTTGTAAGCCAATACATTGGATGTTGGTCTTCTCATCCATTTGGTGATTCTTTTGCCAGTGTACTGCTAGTGGTAAAGTCGGATCTTGGCTTCCAATGTTGGCCAGGTGCTCACGTATCCTAATCCTGAGCTCTCTTTTGGTGCTGCCTATTTAAAGTTTTGTACAGATGCACCCAATCACGTAAACAACATATTTTGTTCTGCAATTGATGGAATGTTTAATTGTGAAAACGTGTCCGTTTGCGCCCTGCAGTCTCTTGGTTTTGTCACCAGCAAATTTACACATTGTGCAGTGACCACATTTCCTAAAGCCAGGTTCCATTTTTGTAAGGCAGGTGGTTTCACTGATATTAGGTAGATCTGGTAACAGGGATGGGCAGATTATTGTTTTGACGGTATTGGCTTTCTTGAAAATAATCATCGGTCTGTCTTCAATATATTTGCACAAGTGTTCATCCAACTTAAATAAGTGCCAATGATTGTTTAGAATTGTTCTAATTAATTGGGTATCATTATTAAATTGGGTTATGAACATGAGTTTCATTTGTTTTTCTTCTAAAGGTTCTTTAGGCATCAATGTATCTTTTTGTTGTAAGTTCTTAGTTGTCTCAAATGCTTGTTGTAAGCACTTGTTTGGGTAGCCTCTTTGTTTAAAACGAGTTCTCAAAAGTTTGCATTCTTGTTTGAATTTGTCATTATCTTTGCAATTTCGTCTTGCTCGTATATATTCACCAAAGGGAATGTTGTGAATAGTGGTACGTTGATGGCAGCTGAATGCATGTAAAACTGAGTTAACTTCCGTTGGTTTTCTGAAAGTCCATGTTTCTAAATGGTCATCCTGTACATGAATAGTCAGATCTAGGAAATTTATTGATATAGCATTATGTTCTCCGGTGAATTGTATCTCAAATTGATTATGGTTCAATCTTTCTGCAAATTCTTGAAATGAGATGTCAGACCCCTTCCAACTCAAAAAGATATCATCTATATATCTTATCCAAAGTTTGACTTGGTCTTGAAATGCCGGGTCTTGGTACACTGTATACTCTTCCAACATCCCCATAAAGATGTTGGCTAATGATGGGTCATACTTAGTCCCCATTGCTACTCCCTTTAGTTGCTGAAATAGACAATTATTGAAAATGAAATGGTTTGAATTCAAGGTTATCTGTAACATTTCCTTCAACATTTCAATTTGGCAATAATAGGATGCAGACTCGTCTTTGAAAATGTGGTCAATAGACGCTAATGCCCATTTGTGTTGTATGGACGTGTATAACGCCTTAACGTCCAAGGTCGCCAGTATGAAGGAATCCTCCCAAACAAATGTTTGTAGAATGTGTATAAGGCTGGAAGAGTCCCATAAATAAGATTTGACTTTTGTCACTCGGTGTTTTGAGATCCCATCTAAGTATTCAGATAGATTCTCTGATACCCACCCGATACCACTTAGTATCGGACGTCCCTCTGGTATATCTTTATAGGGTTTATGAATCTTTGGTAGAAAGTACATTGTTGGTGTTACAGGATTTCGCATGATAAAATAAGATCGTTCCTCATCAGTGATGAGGCCCTTTCTGTGCCAACACATTATTGATTCCTCAATTTGGTTGAGAATTGTTTGACGGTCTGTTAAGTTCAATTGTCTGTAACATCCAGGTGTTGCTAAATGATTAGTAGCCATGCGTAAGTAATCCTTTCGGTCCATTACCACAATATTGCCGCCCTTATCGGCCTCCTTTATAACTATTGATGTGTCCTCAGATAGGGTCTTAAGGGCTTGTCTTTCCCCTTCAGTGAGATTGTCTTGGTAATGTTTTGTATGGCTGTGGTCATGGCTCCTACGTTGTTATAGCTCATATAACTCTTGTGTGACCACTTTGTAGAACGTGTCAATGACACTATCAGATGACAATTGTGGATTGAATTTAGATTTTGTTTTAAGTTCTTTCGTACTTAGAAGGTCTGGTTTAATTCTTAGTTCATGCAGCAAATTATGCATTTCAAAACTTTCATCTTCAATTATTGATCTTAGAGTGAAGGTATCTTCTATATCCTGTATGGTAAGGTCACTGATAGGTAATGGTGCCTCCTTGGTTTGGTAACTGCCTGGTGCCTTTGTCGCAAATCATTTTTTTAACCTTAGTTTTCGTATGAACTTGAACAAATCAATATGAATGTCAATATCATTCAGCTTTTTAGCTGGTGCAAACGACAATCCTTTGTTAAGTAACTTCTTCTCATCCTCTGAAATAGGTCTTGTGGAAAGATTCAGCACCAAGTCCCTATTGATTTGTTTTTGTTGAATTCCTTCAAACTGGCCCTCATGTGTCTTTTGTTTTCTGCTGTGATCTCTTGTCCTCCGCTGTTTGCATCCCACCCTCCTTCCTCTCCTCCTAGTGTTGGGATAGGTGTGTTCACCATTGGTGGTAATTGAAAACGGACCATTTTTTGTGATTGGTTTCTGTTACCCTTTTTATATCTTTTAATTTGATTCATATAGCCTTTATCCTGTTTTGTTTGTGATGCTGCAGTGTCCACAGTATCTGGTTCTGAGTCAGCCTCAGAACTGGCTGATGACGTATTGGGTGTAGAACCTTTTGAAGATGGTTTAGTATAGCTGTCATATTTCATTTGAAAAGTGTATACTCTATCCTCTTTGTAGTCACGGTCATCTCTATAACTTTTTCATAGTTTCTGATTTTAACTTCATCTTGGTATATTTGCAAAATATAATACATCTTCTGATAGTTTTTGAGTTTCATCTCCTCACTGGATTTCATCTATATAATTTCTTTCTTAATGGTTTCAATTCCTTCTATTGCCCTCTTGTGTTCTCTTGTAGCGTGTTCCTTCAAAAGATCCATCTTTTTCATGAGCTATTGCTCAGATTAGCCTCCCATGCTTCTGCCAAATCAGCGTCCTCATTATTATTGAAATTGGGAAAAGTAAGGATTCTGAGACCTTGTGGTACTTGATCATTCTTAATATAGTTATCTAGGGAGACCTTCTCCCAATACTTGTCAATTTCTTTCTTCGATATTCTTTCTAGGTGAATAAATTTGGTTCGAAGATCCTCTTGACATTTATTCAAGTTAGAGAATGCATGTGTCATATCACCCTTCTGTGTAAAAAGATTCTTTGTTTCTTCCTCTCTATTTTTGAGATATGCTGCCATTGTTATATTGTTCAAAAAACAGCTAGTCTGCCCTGTTGCCAAACTGTAGTGTGAAAGTTCAAAAAGTAGGATCTGCTTATCTTTACAGTTGGTCTATCGGGCGACTTTTATCTACCTCTGATTCCAGCTTGGATATTTGTAACCAAATCTGTAGTCTGGGGACAGGAATAACCCCTTAATTCCACATATGCAATATATCGTTGCAGATCACTGGGTTGACGGTAAGCCAAGGAGAACCCGTCTTAAACCATGGTAACAAAAATGCCGAAGCATACAAAAAGACCCAGGACTTTGCGCCTTTTTAGTTCAAGAAAGATATGTTTTAATATCATCCAATCATAAGCATCCAATCTGAGATATTGCCCTTGTTATGATAACACCTGTTTCGGCCTTTTCTGGCCTTTATCAAATCAGGGCTAGTATGGTCATGCTGATAATAACAATAAGTGGAAAAAGTAAAGAAATATATATATTATATATATATATGCATAGGTATAAAAGAAGTTAGGAAACCCGTTATATATATATATGTCAATCCATCAGAAAAATTAAAACAAATTGATGTATTACAGCATACACATTCCATGGAGAAACCCCCATGAAAAATCAAAGCACATCATAGTCAAACACCAATAAAAAGGAAAAAGAAAAAATGAAAAATAGTACCAAAGTACATTTGGCATCATTGTACATGAAATGGAATAACCAATAGATCATACAATTGAAAATTGAGAAAGATGGGGGATGAGAAAAAGGGAGACAAACAAACATACAGAGACAAGAAAATGAATAAGGAATTAGTCACAGTTTGTCTCAAACCTAAAGTACATAATGTTAGTTGTAACTAATAATTATCATGACTTACCCATACCATGGGTCATTAGTTCCTTTTATGTAGTAGTAGTTTGATGGGACAAATCCCAGTTAAGAGTGTTCTGATATCCAAACATAAATACAAAGAAAAAATATTTAGATCTAGTGTTATAATTTACATCTTATTGTGTTGCACATATCCCACTTATTTTATATTACATGCTAAACTCAGAGCTTCCTTTTATCTGAGTCCTATATGATATGATTAGGTCATATATGCAATCCCTTGTACTGCTAAGTTATGCCAAAAGTAAAAAGCCCCATGTTATTAAAGAACCGTGCTAATGCGCGAACTTAGAATGCCGTCCTTACTTAGTAGCAAAGCAATCAGTTAGAGATCGCATTGTAATTAAGCCCGTATAAATCCATCTGACCATCGCGATATATCATCATATTGCATGTGAATCCAAATCAAGAGAAAACGCCATGCACCAGTGCATGAGAACATTAGTCAGCACTTACTCTGAAAAACACCCGTAGTCATTCGCGTTGGCTTCGAACAAAGGAAGCGTGCGCCATCTTGGGACCATATAAATGGTTCCCATGGTGACACGACGCCAAGCGCCGCAGAGCCTGGTAGCCAAGCGACTCGCGCATGAGTTCCAAATGCTAAAAACCTGCTCATATTTGGTGTTCCCAGCTTTCGCCGTGGTACACATGAAAATATATTGTTGCAATGTTGTCAAACATCATTGATTTAACATCAACTAAAATGTATTCCGTAACTTAGTTAATCGCTAAGCGTGTATTGTATTTGGTTGTCATGGGAACTGGTCTGAGTTATTCCATTCCTTAAAGGTATAACCCCACTTGTTTCTAAACAGCAGTGTATGTTGGATTTGTAAAGTCTGTAGTGTAAAGGTATTTCCAAAAACGTACTCATTGTAGGCAGTCTAATTAGAAACATTAAGGGAGTGTGTAAGAGGAAATAAGTACAATAAACATTTTATCCATTGTTCATGAACAACCCTAATTATTCGAGGCAAAAAATGGGGAATAGAAGAGAGAACAAAGCCTGCAAAATGTATACATAGCAAATAGCAGAGTGAAAGTGAAACTTAGAAAAATATCATTGTCATAACAAGAAACAATCAAACAATCAATCAAAGGGATGTATCCATCTTTATCTCTATAGAAATGATGCCATTACACTGTAGATTGGATGCTTATGATTGGATGATATTAAAACATATCTTTCTTGAACTAAAAAGGCGCAAAGTCCTGGGTCTTTTTGTATGCTTCAGCATTTTTGTTATTACAAGTATGTATGGGATTTATAAAGAGCAAACTTATCTGGGAAACAACGGAATGCGGTACAGAGGGGACACATGCTGGTGTTTAAAAGTAGGAAGCATGGTAGTGGAGGAACACGGATGAGTAGAGGTTGCAGGAGAAGCAGCGAACTCCAGAAGTGGTAAAATAGGGTCAAGTAGAGTGGTTGTTAGAGGGGCTCTCACATTTATGGCAAATTATGCAAAGCTTGGAATTTCACAATTTGTTGGTAAGGGCAATCCATTTCTATTATTATTATTAGGGTATTTATTGAATGAGGACCTAGCTTCACAAAGCAACGCAGTGCATCACAGGTCATCGAGGGAAGTACACAGTGAGGAAAGCATCTATACAAGGGAGAGGGGAGGTACAATGGGTGAGGACAAGCAATTTGGCAGCAATGCATCTACAAGAGAACAGTGGTGGAAAGAAGGGAGTGTAGATCGCCCAGTCTCCAGATATGTGGTTAGTAGAGGTTGTGTGGACCTAGGTGTTATGGAGGGGTCATTCCAAAAAGTGGAGGCCTTTGAGGTCCTTTCTGAAATATGTAAGTGAAGGGGTGAGCACTGTGTTGACAGGGAAGTAGTTCCACTGTCTGGGGGCATAGAGAAGGCCTGTCTTCTGGTTCTTTCCTTCCTGCACTGGTGGAGATGAAGTCTGCACATGTCTTTACTTCTGGTGTATCATACACCTCTGGAGATGCTGAGCTTCTCAGCTCGGTAGATTGGAGACTTGGGAGCAAAGCACTTGTAGAAGATGCATCAGGTTCCCTTGGTGATTTGTGCTTGCAGCGGGAGCCAGTGCAGGTCAGTGAGGGTTGGGGTGATGTTTTTTAATTTGCAGAGATCTTTTATGAATTATGCTGAATTATGTAGGACACATGTCAGGGGTGCCAGGGTGGTCACTGGAATGCCTTCCAGAAGGGCATTGCCACCATCCAGATGGGGGTGGACCAAGGTTTGGACAGCAGATCAGACGTTGCTTGCTGGGATGAAGGACTTGGTTTTCCACAAGAGGGAAGTTGGTAGAAAGCTGTGTGTGCCTTCCTTGCTATTTGGTCCTTGAAGGACAGTTGTCTACTTATGTAGAACCTAAGGGACTTGATGCAGATGGTCAGCTGGAGTGTGCAGCCCTCGAGGTTTGTAAAGAAGATTGAGATCGGAATGTTAGGGTTTTCAGTGTTCTTTGGCAGCACAAGGAATTTGGTCTCGGAGGGGTTGAGCTTTAGGAAAGCAAGGAAATCCAGGACAGGAACAATGTGAGGCAGGCAGCCTGTGGATGTCTACTATTTTATGTATTTATGTATTGGTAATTTGTAATGCGCCGATACACAAGTGTTTTGAGGCACAGCAAGGTATGAGAGGTGAAGGGGAGGAGGGGGGAAAGGTAGGAGAAAGTAGTGATCCTATTAGTGCTTGCCACATTCAGAATGTGCAAGTGCTGCAATGAGAAGTGCATGGGGGAGGGGAGATGGCGAAGTGCCGGACCTCGGCGGAAGGGCTCATGAGAAGGAGGGTGCCAGGGGAGACCAGATGCTCAGGCCTAGGAGGAAGCAGAGAGTGAGGGGGTACACAACTAAGTGCACGGTTAAAGGGCGCAGGTATATCTCCAAGGAGTGCAGGCCAGTGAGATAAGTGTAGGCAGGAGGGCCTATGAGGGCAAGTGAAGGTTAGGTCATGGGAGAGGGGGGATCAGGGGAGGACTAGTGCAGAGGTGGACTGGGCACAGGGGCATGGTGCCCTATATGACTCTAAGAAAACCAGGCCTCCAGTCTCAGGCAAAAGGGGACTTAGTATGGAAGGGGGAGGGGGAAGGAAGAAGAGAAAGGAAAGGTCTTGAGGAGCTGCCAGCACTTAAGGAGATCCGGCACAAGTCTGGGAGGGGCAGGGAGGCCCTTCCAGAGGGAGGCACCTGCAGATGAGAGAGATGTAGCCCCCACTCTCTGCTTGGAAAATGTCTGATTTGCAGAGTTAGAGCTAGGCGAGCGAAGGGCTCTAGTAGGGAGGTATTTGGGGAGAGAGAGTTGTATGTAGTGGGGTCCCAGGCCCCAGAAAGCCTTGTGGATGATGCGGATGGTCTTGAACTTGATCCTCAAAGCAACCGGGAGCCAGTGGAGAGATTCAAGGGCTGGAGAGATGCAGTCCCTGGGCTTGAGGCAAAGGATAAATCTTGCAGTCCTATTCTGGATTAGTTGAAGGGGGCAAAGGGAGGAGTTAGGTAGATTGAGGAAGAGGCTTTTGCAGTAGTACACCCTGAAGAGAACCAGAGTTCTGGAGACATTGAGTTTCTGAAGGAAGGTAAGAAAGGAGAGAATGCCTCTGAGGTGGTGCAGCTGAAAGTGGTTCTTCTTGGCACAGTCTGTGATGTGAGGAGAGAAGGAGGGAGAGGAGTTGAAGATGATGCCAAGGTTTTTAGCTTTGCAGGAGGGTGAGGGGAGAGGGCCCAAAGAGGGTGGCCGGAGTGTGGGTGGGAGCAGGGGTCCTGATGAGAAGGATCTCTGTCTTACTGGCATTAAGGCAGAGATCATTTGTAGTTCACCATGCCTCAATAGCAGACAGGCAATCAGGAATAAGAGAGGAAGAAGGGAGGGCAGAGGAGGGAAGCTTGGAAGAGAGCTGCGTGTCATCCACATAACAATGAAAGTTTGGACAGAAGGTGGAGATAGAATGGGGGAGGGGAGCCAGATAGATATTGAATATCCAGGATGGGAGGATAGAGCCCTGAGGGACACCAAAGGTTTAGAGTGAGATGGTGGGGAGAAAAGTGCCCAAATGAACTCAGGAAGGTTGGTCAGCGAGGAAGGAGGTCAACCACTCCAGAGCCAGGTCTGTGATGCCTAGAGTGTCAGAGAGCCATTTTATCAGAGTGGAATGATTGGCCATGTCAAAGGCAGAACAGGTTCCATGCCTCTGGCAGCTCTAATGCCAGCCTGGTGGTGGTAAAGGCAACCAACATATTCAGTGTGGTGGACAAGCTGGGATATGGCCAGCTTCTCCAAGATTTTCACTAATAACGGGGTAGTGGAGATAAGATGGTAATGTGCTTGACAGGAAGGATCGGCTGAAGGTTTTTTGAGGAGAGGGTGTACAAGGGAGTGCTTGTGTCTTACCCCAGATCCGGTGGCCACCTCACCTTCCCTTTCCAGATTCTCCTCACCCGATCCGTCGGATTCCAAGTCCTCAGAGTGAAGATGCCGCCGAGCCAGGTAGTCTCTCTCCTTTCCTGGTGGATTTTGCTTTCCATGGAAGGAAGCCACAGTGAATGCTTGTTAGACAGCAGACCTGTGGCTCCGTTTCCGGGGCCAGGCTTCAATAGGGAAAAAGCCGAAAGGCATAAAAAAACCCTATTCCAAGATGTCAGTGGCAACAGCGTGGAAACTTCCCAAGGCAGAGGTTAAGCGAGAGCTTCTGTATTTTCCGGGTGACCGGCGTGGCTGTAGTCCTGTGACTGAAGGCAGTCAGAAAGATTGCAGAGCCCGACAGGCAAGAAGGGAAAGCCAGGGAAGAGAAACGCCGGGCAACAAGCAGGTAAGAAGAGAGAGAGGGCGAGAGAGCGATGGAAGAAGGGCACTGCTTCCGTGAGGAAGAAAGTGAAACCAAAGGGAAAGTCACCGGCTCCACTGGCGAGGAGGGAGCGCGGTCGAGAAAGCACAAGACAAAGAAAGTCAAGCAGAAAATAAGGAACGCAAGAAAGAGAGGAAAACTAGCGTCAGACCCAAGGAGCAAATACAAAATTCAAAGGGTTGCAACTTGAGGAACCGCCAGAAGGAGAGGAAGTAAATAACTTCCATAGGACGTAGCACGGCAACAACTAGACCGCTACCCCTGGGATCTGCGGGATGCGTAATGGAGCACTCGGGGCCACGCGCGGAATTGTAGGCTCCAAAGCGGAAGTAGCCGCCAGCTACGGCGGGGGATGACAGCTTGAGGAGTGAGGAGAAGGAGCCAGGGGCAAATGAGTGATTGCAGAAATGGGACAAGGCTGGAGCAAGGGTGGCAATGTTGTCCTTGATAGTTCTGGAGGAGCAGAGGATCATCTGTTTGGATGAAACTTTCATAGAGTGAACTTGTCTTGAAACCTCATCAGGTGTTATGTGAGAAAAAGAGGGGAGTAGAGGGAGAAGGGAGAGGAGGGACAAGGGAGGCTTGATTGAAAGGGAGGGAGAGGAGGTGAGTCAGAAGAGGATGTCCTCAGTTTTGGAAATGAAGTTAGAGGCAAGAGAAGTACATAGGGCCAGGGAAGGCAGAGAAGTGAAGACTGACGTAGGTTGGCGAGTTCCTTGCAGATTTTGAAAAGTTTAGCTGTGTTGTTAGAGGCTACAAAGATGCGGGCTTGGATATAGTCCTTCATCCTAGAGCTGATGGCAAGTCTGTATTACCTTTGAAGAAGGCGTCAGGCCAGTTTATCAGAGGATGAGCTTGAAGTCTGAGACTTCCACTTAGCCACTCTGCACTTTCATTTCAGAGCTTCCAGGTAAGAGTAATACTAGGAGTTGCACTTGGATGTGTGTTGGAACTTGAAAGTTGAAGGTTGGAGAGGGCTGTGCTAGAGTGAGAGGTAGAAGAAGGGGTAGTAGGGGGAATGAAGGTGGTGGAAAAAGTGGCAGCAGTCACTGACTTTATCAGGCACATGACAGAGAAGGGGGTGGCAGTGTGGGTAGAGGCTTAGTCAGGGGATCAAGGAGGTCCAGGTGAGAGGATAGGAGAGCATGATCAGACCAGGAGGGAGGAGTAACGAGACGGTTGGAAATTGGGAGGTCTGAGTAGATGAGAGCATCCAAGGTGTTTCTGGCAGAGTGTGTCGTACCAGAGGAAAGAATGGAGAGGGAAAGACAGTCACACAGGTTACATAAAAATCCAGAGGCCACATCAGAGGAGTTGAGGTGAATATTGAAGTCTCTGAGGAAGAGAAGCTTGGAGGAGGAGGTCAGCAGAGAAGTGGAGAGGTCTGCCCATTCAGAGAGGAAGTGGGAGACCTGGCCAAGGGGCCTTTAGATGGTGGCCAGAATCAGAGAGAGGCCAGGGGAGACACCAAGCCTGCAGACAAGACATTCAATTGAGTAATAGGTCTGAGTGGGTATGATAGTAGCAGGGACCCACTAGGGAAAGAAGAGGGCCACTCCGGCCCTGGGCTGGTTAAGCCTAGGTTTAGAGAGGATATTGTAACCCTCAGGGAGGAGAGTGTCAAAACTCATGACAAGGCTATCTGTGAACCATGCCTCAATGAGAGCAAGGACATCTAGGTCGAGGTCCTCAAGGTGGTGGCAGATGTGAGAGTAGTGTTTGACTGCAGAGCGAGACTTGAGGGTATTTAAGTGGAACAGGTTGCCACATTTGAAGGTCTTCCAAGGAGAGGTACTGGAGTGAGGCCTGTCAGAGATAGCAGGGGAGCCAGAGGGATGACAGAGGTAGGGAGGGGCCAGGGGCAGTAGAGGCGAGGAGGATGTTGGTGAGAGACAGGTGACGCCTATGGAGGATATCTTGAGGTAGAGCTGCATGTCATCTGCCTATTGATGAATGTTGTTAGGAGCCAAAAGGGTTCAGAGCAATTCCATGTAAAGGTTGAAGATCAAGTGGAAGAGGATGGGTTCTTGAGCAAATCCACAGTTGTGTAGAGTTTGTGATCTGGAGGAATCAATTTGGATTAATTGGGGGTGGTTGGTATTCTGAATCCTCTGAGGAGGTCTCACTGATCCCCATGCAGTGATTGATAACATCGGTCAGTGTCTGGTGATTGACTGTGTTGAATCCTGCTCTCATGTCGAGGAGAACCAGGAGGCAACAATGCCATTGTTGAGTATGTTATGGCCAGTGTCAGTCTCCTTGACGATATCATACTGAATCTGGTTTTGAATCGAGATTGGTAGGACTGAAGAAGGTTGTTGGGATTAATGAGTTAGATGTGTTGTGTGACTAAAAATTTCTCAAGGATCTTAACTACCCATGGAAGATGGGTGGTGGGGTGGTATTTGCTAGGATAGTCAGGATCCAGTGTTGGAACAGATGTGGACCACATGCTCTCTGTGCCTAGTATTAGCCACACTGCACTGAAGACACCAAGTAAAGTGGAAGCCATGTCTGGGCTTGCTGTTGGTGCTCTTGTTTAGAGGCAAATTGCCTGGCATTTTGGTGCAGGTGTGGCTTTGTATCTGAGACCAGACATACATATCTTCTGGCACAGAAAGTTAAAATGTAAATATAGACCTTCCTGAGTGGGCACCGATCCATAGAATTGGTTATATGATTGTGTTTCCTCTCAGTGGAGGGGATACTCTCACTTTTGGCAAATATGACAATGCTAATGGTTTCACCCTACATTAGTGAGGATCCTGTTCAGACCATGCTCCCTGCACCTATAAAGGTGTTGTACCTCAGCAAGATCCCAATGGTGATGTCCAACAAGACAGACACACAGTATGGGGCTGCTATTGGTAATCTTGATCAGAGGAGGATTGCCACTCATTTTGGTGCTGGACTGTCCATTTGGGTGGCACATGACTAGTATGCTTACGAAACTTCTCCTCTGATATGGCGTAGAAAGCTAGAATGTGATTGGGGCCCTTCCTGATTGGACACTGTGCCATAAACAAGTTATTTGGTTGTGTTCGTTCTTGGTTGAGAGGCTTCTCATTTTAGAAATACCTTTAATGTGCAGCACCCCAAGTTTGGATTTTTCTCCCCACTGCAACTTCACTAACATTTGTTATAACCAGACTTCCCCAACTGATTGTTGGAACAAAGCAACCCACTACTTCTCTGATAAACAAGGTAATGCCTTGGCTCAATAAATCTCTCCAGGGCTCAACAATCAATCCACAGCTGTCAATCATGGCAACAAGTGTATCCTGGGTGGCTTCTTTCAAAAAGAATATCTTTGGTCACTGTGTGGTCATAGTGGCCAGAAGTCCCATTGTGGTAGATTATTTTTTGAAATCTAATCCAAGTCTTGATACAGGTACGAGGAGACCATTTTCTTTTATTTCCACAAAGTTAATTTTTACTAACAGCCTACTGCATGCCTTTACAAACACAAAGATGGCACAAAGAGTAGTTCTTCTAGAGCAACCCCAATATGTGTAGCAAATGTATGCCTCCACAATTCTTGCTCAGGTAATGATAGGAAATATTTAAATTCTTTCATCTATCCAAATATTTTTTAACTGCTGAACTCTCTGGATGATATTGATTGACCAAAAGAACCCTCAATCCATCCAAATGACTTCCCAAATATCACACTCCTAGATCCTGACATTACATCTCATTTACCACGCATGCCAACTGTAGCTTCTTCTGTTCATTCTAAGAATCCTGGCAATGTTCTCCAAGAATATTGTTTAGCCATAACTAATTCACTACCTAATCAGTCAACTAATGCTGTTTTTAAAAGTATGTCTCGGGACGTTGCTGGCCTCCATAACAAGGAACTTAAAGAAGATTACCAGAGCCTATTGGATGAACATGAAATCATCATGATGCAGGAATCATGGTAATTATCTCCCTTTGTTAGAGCTGGGTATACGACAATAACTAGGCACATACGACAGAATCTGAGAGGCAGACACGCAGGAGGGCTGTGCATCCTGATGTCCTCTAAAAACTGTGTTTCATGACCTATTTAAACACCGATTGTGCTCAGAAATCTTTAATCACAATGTTATAGTGAACCCCAAAACTGTGCACATTCTTTTCTGGGTAACCTTGAAAGTATATCAGTGATTTAGTCACTCGTTTTACAGTACCTCAGATGTTATTTGCTTTGGAGGCTGATTTAAATATGAAACCAAGGAATGGTCCACCCTGGGTAATGTTCAATGCCAAAGAGGATTTCCTGTTTAATATCCCAAAAAACTCCATGCTGGAAGCGCACAAGAACAAGGCTAGCCCTCAAATCCACAGGATACTCTGGCAGTGGAATTTAAACTCCATCAATGGTAGGATGTCTAGTCACCTGATGGCACAGCCACATTCAAAGGGGTTCTTGGGAACTTTAAAATGATTTTATGATAGGCGAAGCCTGCACCAAAGGGTTCTGCTGTTCACGCCTGGGAGCCGGCTGAGAGCCCTGCCTGGAGTGCATGGAGTGCTTGAGGAAGCCCCTCCTCCACCCAACATGTAGGACGTAAAAAGGCTCTGGCCCCCAGACCTTACGCCAAAGCCCTTTGCAAAAGGCGCTGCTGTTTATGCTTGGGAGCCGGCTGAGAGCCCTGCCTGGAGTGCTTGGAGCACCCGAGGAAGCCCCTCCTCCACACAAAGCGGCAGCCATGAAAATCTCCGGTCCTCACAGCAAAGCCCACTGCAAAGATCGCTGCTGTTCATGGCTGTTTGCAGTGTTCCGTGCTTTTAGAGAGGGAGTGCTGTTATATGGATCCCATATCATGTTGGCTGTTGGATCTGTGACTCTGTCACCGGATGAATACACTCTTACCCACTTGCTTTACTTGTTTACTACCTTCCATGGCTAAAAGAAAAGCTGTTGATAACCTTATGCCCCATAACGTACCAAAGAGGTTGCTAATTGTTGCAAAACCAATTGAGTAGGTGAAAGTCCTCATTGGTGAAATAGATAACTTGTTACACTCGTTTGTCAACAATAAATTGACTGGCGGTTCCGAGGGCTGCTGGGCAGCCACTCATTTTGTTACTTCCAGTGCGGATGGCATTATTGTAATTGAGGATTAGAACACAGGAATGATAAGTGAAAAAGCAAATAAAACAACATGGACTCTATGGTTATTATCACAACTAAACCAATTATTGATCCATGTAGACTTCCCAAGAGGGGGAATGACCAAGTCAATTTATAAAGCCCTGTAAGGATCAGCAAGAAGGGGGTAGGAATTATGACATTCCCGGAGAAGTACATTTCATGATAACAGCAGATCTGCCCTTCATACGAAGAGCCCATCGACCAAGGAGGAACTGAAAACCTACACCAAGTAATCCTCCATGGTTAGTAATATCTCTGTTTCCAGTGGCTTGTAGGCACTTAAGAATATTATTGACACAGATGGTTTACCACCCATGAAGCCTGGCCCAAATATAGCAAACATAACCAAGATATCCTCGGGTGGAGCATCCGGTGATAGTGGTACAAATAAAAAAACAATCTACCCTGAATAGCTTTCTCACAACAATACACTCCAAGACAAAAAATATAATTGGCACATCCCCTCATGATATTCCTATACCTGAGCCAGTAGAGAATCCTGCGACCGCAGGGGCAGCTCTGGGCCCCCTCCTGTTTCACCATGTTAAACTGATTCAGAAATCATAAATCTTTGAAAATGTATAGAAGTCCTTGTGGGTACATTTGGGGAGTTGAAAAGGGTGATCTTGCAGAAGAACACTCTACTGGACTCTATGTGTACCTTCTCCCTCTGCTGGTTTGTCTGACTATAAAGATATATCGTGTGATAGGTCATTCCAGTGCAACAACATGAGCATTCTCCACTATAGCAGTAATACTAGTAAAGTTCCATCAGCAACAACTGTATTAGGACTCTCAGTTAATAAATACAATAGACATGTTAGCCTTATAATATCTGGAGACAGTATCCCCTGCACGTTCACGTTGATAATGTTGCCACAAACCACAGCCTTTTTGAAGCAACTCTTTTGCCATACAGCCTTTTTGCGAGGACATTATCACATGAAACCATTCCCCTCTGGTTAGCCCATGGTATTATAAAACCTTGGGTACTAGATTCCAAGCTAACAGTGCTGTACATAAAGAGGGTTCAAGAACCACTGCTCAATACACCCATTGACACTCTAAGAGTGTTGTATACATGTACTATTTTCCCTGCTTGATTGCAGACATGCATAAAAACATGAATGCCTTAACCAATAAGTACATCCATTGGATTTGTACTGTGAAAGGATGCTATTCTATACTCTGGGATGACATCGTCTGATCTATAAGGGACCTGATGGCAAATACCAACTTCGATTATATATGCCTTGACCTTGGGGAAACATCACTCACACAGGGATTACTTGCAATTGAATATCGGAAAATTTCAGCTGATCGTTTCAATATTGAAGTAAGAGCTATTCTCCCACTTGGCTAAGGACACCAATTCTACCCCTGTTCTTATGCCACTTGGGAGCTTTGACAATTCTTCATCTTCTGATGTCCATCAACAAAAGGGAAATAATAAAATTCCATAACTGAAATCAATGAATGCAAATTCATGTCGACAGCTCCCTAGAATTATCCCTAATGTACCCAAGAGAAATAACGCAGGAGGTAACAATATGGACTTGTGCCTGAAGGAGGTAGATTGGCTAATGAGGGATCCCATGTTAGCCACTATAGGGCCTTTATCAATCAGGAATATTTCTATAATACATTGTTTGAATATTTTAGCTTGGAATATTACGGGGCTTAATAAGAACTTTCTTGACGAAGATTGGTGTGGTTTTATTAGGCTACATGAACTAGTCTGCCTTCAAGAGACCTGGTGTCAATCCAGCCCATATTTTCAAGGTTATTCAACTTATGTTATTCCCGCCCTGAAAAGTGATAGAGAAAGACCGGGTGGAGTACCTTTGGTATGGGTAAAAACTGCTTTAGATGTCTCTGTGACTGATCCTATTGCTGGTTCTTGTGCTTTATAAGCACTATTAACGTCAAGGCTGGACAGCAAATGTTGTTTTTGAATATCTACAACAGAGTTGCCCTAGCTAATGGCCTTGCCACCCTTCATTTCGCAAGACCCGTCATTGAGTGGGCTAGATCTAAGAATGAAAAAGGTGTACAAGTCTTGCTGCTTGGAGACATCAACTTACAGTTCAAACCAATTGAAACAATGACTCAAATCATGGAAGATAAGGATCCTATTTATGATATTCCTGATTTAAATTCTCCTTTACCCAAGCCCCTCAATAAATGTGCTCTAGATGCTTCATGCATTTTATGTAACTTGCAGTTAAGGGCATGTAATGGTATGCTAGAGGGAGATAATTCTGCCTTCCTCACATATGTTGCCAGCAACTCCATTTCACCCATTGATTATATTTTGACTGATATGTGAACAACATTAAGGTACTTCATCATACTGAGAGTGACCATCAACCACTTACCCTCGCAATTATTGTTTCTTGCCAACAAGGGAACCGATTGCCGCAGTAATTCCATCTGCCTATAAGGGAGCATTAAATGGAAAGCTCTGCACATCGACAAGATGTCGCCACACTTGTACAATGCCATCCTCCCTTTTCTGGAGCCTGCCCTTACTGTAAGGCATATTTCTCTTCACAACATGATGGATGTATATGTTATGTTATTTTGATTTATACCGTAATTACTCCTATGGTTACAAAACCATGGAAGTTAGTGGAAAAAACAACTCTTTACCATATCCACTGGCATGATAAAGATTGTTGTTTGGCTAAATCGAACATGATCTCAGATGTGAAGGACTCACTTGTCTATGATGAGAACAAAGTCAACTCAGGCGGTCTTATAAAAATGTAATTCATAGTAAAAAGAAATCTTTCATTTAAAAAAAGTAGAATAGTTTAATAGATGCTTTTCATGAAAAAGACATCAGGAGATTTTGGAAACTAATTACCACTGGAGTCACTGTCCACCAGAATAAGCTTTGTGCTGGTATTCATATGGAGGCTTATTGCACATTACATGAGGAGACACACCCACAATTTGTATACAACATGAATACATGTATGTGCAGGGAAGTCCCTCTAAAGGACACTATTCAGTTCACATTCAAGGAAGTCCAGGAGGCTACATTCTCACAAATAAAGGCCATCGCGCCTCGACAGGATATGGTAACTGAGGATGTTTTTAAAAAATGAAATAATTGTATGGGCACCATTTTTCGTGAAAATATTTAACCTGATTGTGGCTTCTGCAACTGTTCCTTTATCCTGGACCAAAGCAGAATTGATTCCAGTTTACAAGATGGGTGATAGATCTGATGTTAAAATGAGCAGTCCCATTTCCCTTATTAACCGGCGCTGAAACAACATATGCCATTGATTTTTACCAGGCTGGCTTTCAATGGTGCCAAAATACAAATTATCAGTGTTTTAGATTGTATCTAGCGGTACAAAAATGTGTCAATCTACGAAAGCTAAATTTGTATGTCTGTTTAATGGACCTAAAAGCAGCTGTTGAATGCGTTCCCCATGCCATCCGCTAGGAGAGGTTAACTACAATAGGTACCCCCATATCCTTGGTGAAAGTTATCATTTCATTATATAAAGATAATGAAGAAGCTGTTATATGGTCACTGGCAGGGTATTTGACTCCAACATATTCTATTCAAAAGGGAATCGAGCAGGCTGCTTGTTTGTTAATGTTCTTTTTGACTTATTTGACAAGGTACCAACAGATGCACCATTTCTAGGAAAGAGCAGGATCTCTCTTCTCCTGCTTGCAGATAACATGGTTCTTATCTCACTGGCGCTGAGCAGACTGCATAAAAAGTGTGACTTCTTTCATGGGTTTGCCAGGAAAACAGCCTAGAAATTAGCTTCACCAAATCGAAGACCATGGTTTTCCATCCTCCAAGGAAGAAGTCACCAAAGATAGGTATTGGCATTTGCAATATCATGCTCGAACAGGTTCAGGAGTATGAATACCTAGGTGTAAAATTCTCAACCAAGGGCTCTTGTGCAACTCATGTTGTAAAAGGAGATTCTATCCTAGAAAGATTTAGCAATGCCATCATTACATTTGCTAGCAAACATGGGAATGGTGCTATACATCTGTCTATTAATGTTTATCGTACTTTGGGAGAATGTCTGGAATTGAAAATTGTATGTTCTTCCCTAGTATACTACTGCATTATAATATGGAGTATGTACTGGAAACTGCCATGTTTAAACAACTGTTTCATGCTTACTCGAGATGGGCCTTTAGGCTTTAAAGCGCATGTCTTTAGAATGAAGGCTCTTCGCCTAGTGTGTAGTTATGCTCGCCTCCACATCTCTCGCTTCTGACGTGTTTCCCTTCTGGCACATGTAAGCATGTTTTGGGGTCCCGCTTTGTTAGGAAAAATGGCTTTAGTAGACAAAAGTCATCATACTGTAAGTGTGCTCATCTGCCTCAGAATGTGTGTGAACCTCTGAGGAGTATATTCAGCTTTGCTAATTGTATCACATTATGCTGTCCTTCCTGATAACACTGTCTTACATGTAAGAATGCTTCTGGTATCAAAGATGTGGATAAAGGGGCTTTGTTCCTTGTTTGTAACATTGTTTCAGTATGATTCCTTGCCCTGTCCAGTCCTTAACTGTCATTGAAATTGATGTGTTCTTTTGGGTATCAAGGTTCGGTGCTTGGAGGGAGGGTGGTCACTTGCATCTTAGTCTTATACTGTTGTTGGTTTGTTTTTTGTTGCTTACTTTTTACTAATAAATTGTTCACCAATCCACCGGCATAGTCAGTGGTCATTTATTCCACAACATCACTAAGGCGTAATCGGCCAAAATCTTTGGTGCTGAAATTTGGGGTTATGGCAAAATTAAAAATCTGCCAGTGATAGAGAAGTTACCAAAAAGACTTCTCAAAAAGCACTTCAAACACTTTTCTAAAGCTAGAGCTGGATTAGTATGGCATTGCACATGACCTAACTCTCATGCCCTTACTTTACTGGATTAGAATGTGGTCATCTCCAACCCTAGTTATATATCACAAAGGGCTCTTATATATTTATTGCATCAAGAGGGGGGTTCCACATTAGTTTAGTTTAGTTTAGTTTGTTTATTTGTAAAGCGCGGCCAAACCCTCAGGTGGCTGTGCACATTAAGCTTGTGGACATCATAGTTACATAACGTTGTGCGTTAAAGTGCATACATTCAGTGGTACATAGAAGAATACAGTAGGTGACAAGATACAGGTGCAACAGATACTATAGGACCGGGTTACAGAGTGGTCCACTTCAATTATCGGCTAAAATGTACATTTAGCTCGGCAGAAAGCCACGATTTCACCATGGCTCTGAAGGGCCAGAAGGAGGCTTCTGGTGTAAGCATATGAAGTCACTATTAACAGAATTGTGGTCAAATATGCCTTCGGATCACTCCTTCGACCATTAATGAGAAGTCAAAACTTTAGATTAAAGTGTTATATAGAGCGATGGTCAATGAACAGATAATCAAAGTTTGCTATAGCTCTGAGTCTATACATGCCTTTTGGTCAGAAAAATTCTTTTTGGGGTACCAACCTTTCCAAGATATTATAAACCCACATTACGTGAGATTGCTATACATAACATTTAGACAGGGTATTTTACCATTACTATGTATTAAGCATCATTGGAACACATTAGCGGAAAACTCCTGTCTGCATTGTATTGGTGTGATTGAGACACTTCATCATTTTATGTTACTTTGCCCAAATCTGGTAAAAATCCAGGCCCGGATTTTCTTCCTTCAGACTTACTCGAAGCGCATCCTGACATTTGTGATCCTCTACTTATGAGAGCATCTAACATTTTGAAGAGACTGCAGAATTTCCTGTCACGTGGAAGCAACCAATAATCTGACAGATTTTTTAAAAGCGGCAAAAGAATAACACGAGTAAAGAACAATATTGATGTTAGTAATTCATTGAAGATATTTGTTGAAATTATGCTTGATAGACTTCAATCCTGGGCGGAAGATAAAAGCATATTCTCACACACCCATCTTGGCTTCAGACCAGGATTGGGTACAGACTTGCAGACATTTACACCCTGATTCACAGAACGTTTCCCAATGGGGTTTTGCCATTATAAAAAAAAACTTCTGTGAATTAGGCCTTAATCTGTATTTGGTGGCTTTGCGCTCCATGTTTGTGAGGAAAGAAAATGGATATTTGCTTTCTCAAAAGACAAAACTGTGAGTTATCGGCTACCCTTCCCTCTCTTGTGCAGATCAAGTAGTAAAATTAGGAAATTGTGCAGATAGAACGAAAATACTGCACAAAACCTCTACTTCAAATCCTTTATAAAATCAATGTATTCAAAATACATTATACGGCCTCCGGTAGCCAGCGTGTAGTTATGGTTAAGTTGCTAAACCCCTAGGAAGAGCACTTTTTCAGTGGCTCATAACTTTGTGCCCCCTGGACGAATCCTCACCAGACTTTGTAAATAAAGTGTATGGCCTTCTCTGAAATTTCTTGGCAAGTTTGGTGAGGTTTCGTCAAGGGGGGGCAAAGTTATAGGGGGGTCCCAATTTTTTTTCCATAGACTGAATGGAAACAAACTTTGCTTATGCCTACAACCCAATCCACTGTATAGATTTTCACCAAATTTGTGGCAGGAGCGGCGGCTTGGTCCCGAAAGTGTGCTATTGTAAATTTGGTGAAAATCTGTCCAATAGTTTTTTTTTAAACAGACAAAATTTAGGTAACAAAAAATGTGTGATATCTGGCTCTGCTCCGCGGACCCATTTCCCTTTTCGGTCCGCAGACAGGCATATGATTGGCCTACATGGTTCCGTGATTTCCATCACGTCGGACGAGCCCCCTGATTGGATGCTGAAAAGCGTGTAGTGCGCCAGATTTTCGAAAACGCCTGCCAAGTTGGATTTGCGGCCATCCGTCAGTGTCCACGAACAACGCAGTAAAAACATATAAAAAAACACAACATTTCACTTGTCAAACTTATCAAACAATCTCAGGGGAGCTGAAGGATGATGAGGATGGGATGGGATGGGAAATGGCCATAAGAAGTAAAAAAATTGGTGTTTTCATCCCGAAAGTCTGGATGTTCAGGACAGTCCTGTGAAGTTTGCGGACACTTCGATGTTTGGGGACATCTGTACCTATTTCTGCATTACAGAGTTGGTGAGAAGCAGTTCTTGGATGGCTTATAACTTTGGCGCCACTCAATGAAACTGCATGAAATTCTGGTGGAGCTGTTTTGTCGAGAGGGAACACATTTAGAGTGGGTCCCAAAATATTGTAAAGGCTTATAAATTTGGTGCCATTTGACAAATCTACGCAAATGTTTGGAAAAAGATTTTAGATCTAGATATAAATGTTGTTTTACAGTTTGGTGGGATTTTATCAGGAGGGGGCTAAATTAGAGGGGGGTCTTTACATTTTTAGGTGGCTTATACCTTTGTTGCCGTTTGACGAATGTGGACATACCTTTTCAGAAATATTATAGACCTAACCTTCAATGTTTGTTATGTTATGTTATGTTATGTTATGTTATGTTATGTTATGTTATGTTAGAGAAACTTCTACAGCGCACGGTCACCCAAGGTATCTTGGTGCTAGAGGGAGTGGTAAGCCATAACAAAGAACTCCACTTAGAACAAATAGGTCTCAATGGCCTTCCTAAAGGCCAGATGGTTAGAAATCTTTTTAATAACTATCGGGAGTTCATTCCAGAGCCGAGCTGCTGCTATAGAAAAGGCATGGCCTCCAATCCACACGCAGCTGTTGGAGGGCACACATAATCAATCAGCAGAGGCAGAACGTAGGCAGCGCGCAGGGCAGTAGCGAGTAAACTTTACTCTAAGAAATTCTGCCCCCTGGTCATATCGCGCCCTGTGAACAATGCAAAGAGTTTGTGGAAAGTCTGAATGGATTTTGTCAAGTGTGGTCTAAGTTATATGACTATTGTATGTACATACATTTTGGCACTTTTGAACAAAAAATCATGGACTGATTTCATTAAAACTCATGTAAGGAGCATTGGCGAGGACCTTAAAGCATAGTTTTGCAAATGTGCCCGTGTTTTATTTTTTGACAAGCGCCTTAATGTAGGTACAAAAAATAGTGATATGCCTTTAGTGACTGAGGTATAACCTGTGGCCATGGGCGGTGGCGATATTGTCCAGGTCATGGTATAATGTCATTACCTGGACAATCTGGCTACTGGCCATGACTGCGAGGGAAGGAAAATGGTGTTAAAGTGGCCATGTTCACTTGGGACCGGCTATGTGGTAAAGTTTTCAAAAGTGTGATAGGTTTGAAAGGGAAAAAAAATGTACATGTGGTAATATGGTCATAGGGTTCTGTCTTTGCCTTCTGCAGGCTGCCATGGAAGGGGAAGAGGGGCTATGTATGGGGTCCTGCCTTCCCTTTAGATGGTGGTCATCTTGGAAAAGGATTTTCCTTCCTACAGCGGGACGCCACAGGCATCCCGCTGTAATAAGAAAAATCTATTTTTTAGCACTCTGCGTTCCTGCTTTGTAAACCTGGGGTGCTAATGATAATGGTCTGGAGCCTTTGGTATTTATTTCTTTATAATGTACTGAAGCCCGCAGGCATTAGGGCCCACACAGACATACTTCGCTTGGACCGATAACTTGGGCTGCCGGCCCATTTTCCCCTGTTCCAGTCTCTGGAA
This sequence comes from Ambystoma mexicanum, assembly GCF_040938575.1. Taxonomy (NCBI): domain Eukaryota; kingdom Metazoa; phylum Chordata; class Amphibia; order Caudata; family Ambystomatidae; genus Ambystoma; species Ambystoma mexicanum. The sequence continues at coordinate 501,895,447 of NC_090928.1, read as the reverse complement.
CAGGGGATGAACGCCACATTATTCCTATGAGCATAACAGAAAATGCTGACGGAAATGTTGGAAAAACCTATTGAGTCTATGTACTTTACTGAGAAATGTAAAGTAGATGGAGTCTATGAGATTATTTTATAGTTCTATTCTTTTAACTGTAAAAGGGGGTTCCTAAAGGAACCTTTCTTTTGTTGTTTTTTTTTTTGAGGATGGAAATGAGGGAAGAGGCAAGAAGCACTAATATGGAGAGGCAGGTGAACAGGGAAAGATGTTGCACGTGTGTTACTTCTAAGGTAGTGGCCAGTGTTTCTCATGCTCCTTGAGTACAGCTTCAAACGCACTTAGAAATTGCTTCCCCCTGCAGAGTGTTGTGTTGCAGTATATACAGAGGACTGTTGTCTTCCAAAGATATGGATCAACAGCCTCTTGTATTGCTTGCAAGGTAGCTGGTGGGATTTTGTGTGCCACAGAAGTAGGCTGTGTGGTTACAGTATTGGTTGAGGAAGATGATGTGGAGAAAGAGAACAATCTTTCTGAGAGCTTTGCGGTAATTGAATTTCGTGTGGTGGCACATGGAGGTGGTACTGTAGGAGTAATGTCCAGGAAGTCCCCGACTAAGTACAAAGTTGCACTCAGTGCATTTAACTTTTGTAGCTTTAGCCTTTTTGGTACGTTTCCCAACAGTGGTAAAGAACTGCCACACCCATGATTCTCTCTGGGTCCTAGAGGTAGGCACTTCCTCTATCTCATCTTCTTGGTCCTCTTTATTGTCTTTGAAAATACTGTGCTTTTTTTGTTGTGTTGGTCCTCCAGCTGGTAGTGGTGTTGGCTCTTGGGGAGGAGGGAACGCAATAGCTAATGCCATTGTTACGATAAATAGCAGTTTTGCTACTATTCTTCCACATGTGTGCTTTGTAATAGATTGTGAATGGATAATGAGTAAGAATAGGTGTAGGAGCTGTGCAAGGGTACAAATTGAGCTTGAAAGTTCCTAGATCAGATGAAAATGCAGTTCCGAACTGTCCTCGAAGCAAGGACCCGAACGCGATGTGCAAACGCGTTCGTGTACACCTAATCATGCCACGCGTGAACCATGGTCACGTTGCACTGTCCGGAAGGTCTGCAATGACTTCAGATGTTCGCAGACGTCGATGGAAGCAAAAACATTGGGAAAAGTATAGAAGTGTTACAAATGATGCTAGAAGGTGGGAAATGGCAGAGTTTTAAGGTGAAACTTTGTAAATTGGACACCAATGTTGCTATATTGGTGTACATATGATATTAGTAAGTTGTAGGAAAATAGCATGCACTGGTAAAAACTCATGCAATTCTCTAAAAAAACTTAGTTAAAGAGGCACTATGATTAAGTTGCACCTATAAAAACCTATACAATTCAATGAAAAATCTTTGTTAAAGGGACGTTATGGTTAAGTTACACTAATAAAAACCTATAAATTCCAATAAAAAATCTTCATTAAAGGGACGTTATGGTTAAGTTGCACTATTAAAAACCTATGAAATTCAATGAAAAACCTTTGCTTAAAGGGACATTATGGTTAAGTTGCACTAATAAAAACCTTTGAAATTTAATGAAAAAACTTTGTTAAAGGCACGTTATGGTTACAAGTAAAACCGAAACATCTCAGAAATTCGCTAGCTATGATAAGCTAAGCAACCATAACTCGCACCACCATTATGCACTGCTAAGACTAACACCCAGGACATCAAAGATGACATCACGAATCTCCAACTGAATAGATTGTCCTTCAAGCCCCAGACGTCAGGTCCACAGTACATCATAACACCACCTCTGAAGGGGGTTCCTCCTCCCCTATGGCAGATCCTACTGCATTGCCTATGGATACATAGCTGGATGCTATTTACAGTAGTCTCTATTTTCTTTGTGTAGTTGCCTGATCCCCAGCTTAATGACTCGAGAACTCTCAACACCAATCAGAGGAGCTCAGAAACTAGATCTAAGGATTTGTCTTGTTTGTTGAATCAGGTGTGTCTCTTTTCAGAGCTCTTCTGTCATAAATGGTCTTGGATGCTGTCTTATTTTGATGTTTTTCTTGCAATATAGCTTTCAACACTACGAGCTGAAACTGAAACTGAAATGCTTTTCATGTTCTTGTGAGTAAGATCAGATCATCAGCATGATGGTAAGTCCAGCCTCTCTATCTTGGCGCTATCTTGTGGTGTACTTCTTTTGTGGTAATACATTTTATTTGTGAACAGGGAGAGGCGGCCTAGGGTTAGTAGAAATACTTTGTGGACAGTGCTGAATATTATAAATGTTCAGTACAATTTCCATTATTGTGTGATATTCACTTGAGTTGTTGAACTTGTGTGTAGATACTGAACGGAACTGAGCAAATGCTGGTTATTTTTCATGCCTTTTCCGTTTTTTAGATTTGTCCATGGCATTGTCTAAACTGAAGTATGAAATATCTTTTTACAATGATGTTAAGTTTTGTTTTCATTGTCTTTTAACATGTCATCTTAATGACAAGCACATGTGTCAAACCACATACATTTTAAGTGTAAAAAAGGAACGATTCTTTTGGATTGAGTTGTTGAAAAAGCTACATTCAATCAACCATATTGAATCAATTGAGAAATTAGGTGATTGAGGTGCACCTAATAATTTAGTTTAGAAATGTCTCACCATTTGGATTCAAGATAATCTTAACTTAGAACAGGCTTGATGGGTCATTTTAGGATTGAGCACAGTTAGTTGATAGAGTTGGGAAAGAGAACAAGCATAGGCAAATTCAATGGTTTGAAGGTACTGTGTAGGCATGTGTCAGTCTTTGGCATCATATGCCTAGGTACTCACATCATTTCCCATCTATTGCCATCATGCCCAGAGAGAACCATCATATTTTTGGTATTGTTTTGATATGCTCTTGTAGTCATATCATATCGCAGGAACTGTATCAAACACCTGATATTGTCATCAAAATACCATGTACTCACACCATTTGAGAGCTTTGTTTTCAAAGGCCTGTGTCCTCACATCGATACGAGGTTTTGCTATCAAAATCCCTGGAATTCACACCATTGTCAGCCCATTCCAAGGTTCTCACAGTATTGAGAAGGATATGTTCTTTCGGCATTGCAGTGCCAGGTTCTATTATGCTGAGTTAGCAAATCAGTGCCAAATTCAACTATGGTTGCCCGATAAGCAAAAACTAATTATGGAGGTATGTGGTGACGTGAATTTGATTAGAGAATGTAGAACATTGTTTCTATGTTGATTATTGTGGTATGGGCTATGGCTATGAGCAGGGATTAAGTAAGCATGGGTAAGGCATGGTTGATTGGAATGTTATGGGTTATTTTGCAGTGATGGCCCAAGAAATGAATCCCTCCTCAAAGAGTAGAATATCTCTGGCATTCAATTTATGATTCTTGGGATCAGTTTTCTTCTCAATGTAAAAACATAGGAGGTCATTACGGGTTTGGTGGTATAGAGTAAAAGTGGCAGTAATTGAATTACCGCCACAATTACCATTCCGCTGAATTATGAGTCTGCAGTAATACCACTGATGGTAATTCTGTCGTTGGTAACTCTGCCGACTGTAATACAGTCGGTGCAATTATCGTCAGCGGAATTACCACAAGAACACAAAAGCTGTATTACCATCTTATCACAAGTTGGACAAAAATGGCAGTAATACTGCTGGAAATGGGAGATAATACCACCAAAAACACAGCGCAGGGCAGACAGGCACCACAAAGTAAGTCACAAGTGCACGCAATCCACTCAAGTGCTCTACATGAGGCACACCCCTCTCCCAGACACACTTTCCAACACCATGCTGCCACTAGCTATGGCGACCTGCGATATGCTGCTGCTCATGCAGCACATGACCCACAGGAGCAGGAAAATCAGTACAGGGTGCAGAGAGGAAGATGAGGAGAAGACATGGAAGGCGAGCACACATACCCAGGGTCAGGCCCTAAACCTGGACCTTCACAGACATCCATCTGATAACCCTGTACCGGCTCAACAGGGAGACCATAGGTGAGCTGTTCATCGTAACCAGGGGGACATTGAGAGCAGAATTAACATCAGGACAGCTGTGCCCCCACTGCTAAAGCTAGTATCCATACTGAAATTCTTGGGACTTGGCACCTTTCGGCACTCCATGGCATGCTGCATGGCATGTCGCAAACAACCTTTTCAATCATTCTTGGGCACATTCCGGAAGCCCTCCTGAACCATGTGTCACGGTATATCTCTCTGCCCACTACCACGGCACAGGAACATGCCATGAAGGCACGGTTTTATGCTGTGGCGCACATGCCAAATGTCATTGGAGCCCTGGACTGCGCCCCTGTGGAGCTGGTGGCCAACAAGGCACATGAAGCAGTGTGTCGCAAATGGAAGCACTACCACTTAATGAACGTCCAGGTGACCTGCGATCCAGACCATCACACACCAGGGAATAGTACACTGCCTGGATACATGGAGAGGCACAGAGGACAACGGCCGTGGATAGTGGGTGAGTAAAAGTGCCATCACACAATGTCAATGTGCTGTACTACAGAGAAGCAAAGTGAAGAGGGGGGTGCATAGGCACAACAGAAACATGCATGACCAGACAATGCCATGTACATGCAGAACCTGCCATCTCACTGCAAAAATTGCAGCCCACAACCCACAGGACTAACACATGATGGACAATGCTGTATGAATTTGCATATGCACATTGGCACAACAGCCTACCAACACACACACACATGAATACACGTCCCACTATGCAACATGATACATCCCTCATCATAGAACGACAAAGTGCAACACAGCACCAAAGAACAGTAACACTGGCAGTTGTTCAGCCAAGTACTCAGGTACATGACGCCATCATGGAAGAGAAGCAGACACCAGAAATCTGCTAGGTACATCTAACCAAACATCAAGCACATGCATGAGAGCAAAGTACAACCCAAAGCAGGCACCATGTCCTCTTGCCATAATAATCATAGACCCTGAAAACGGCAACTGCTGCCAGTGAGCTGGGTGCATGGGGTAACACAACAATGCAAATACTGCTGAATTCCACATGCACAGACTGTCCATCAACATGCTGTAGTAATTGGAAACACATACACAGTACACTGTGATTTACACTGTTGGCCTTTCTCCAGGCAGGTGACGCTGGATACCCTCATGACACCTATGAAGTTCCTCTCTCGCTTGCTGAGTTCGGCATTGTTTCCTGGGCTCCAGACCCATCACATCCTCTGTGTGGTGATGCCTTCCCTCTGAGCTGGCTTTGCTTGGCCTTGCCGACTGTACAGCCCTGTGACTCATTGGTCATGTTTCTCGTTCTCTCAGGCTTCTTCCCTGTTTTCTCTCTGGGTCTCTCTACAGACCTTTTCTTAGGTCCTTCTCTGTGCCACCGCTGGTCCCGCTCGGAAGCACATCTCTGCCTCCCAATGATGTTGGTACGTCGGAGGCTTACCTCTACGTTATGCTTCTCCTTTGATTCCTCTCTGGGTCTCTCTCTCTCTCTCTCTCGACCTACTTCCAGGTCCTTCTCTGTGCCACACCTGGCTCCGCTCAGCAGCATAGCTCCACCTCCCTCTGCCATTCAATGGGGAAAGTCCTTTCATTCGTACTACCAGATACCCAAGGGGTGTGTTTAACTCTTAAGGCCATTGACAGGCCAGCATTGCCTTGAACCAACTTTTCAACTATATGTTCTGAATTGTTTGGAGTACCACAGATAACAGTCAGATCCACTTCTGGTATTCCTATAATGTCTCAGTCAGTTACCAGAATGGGAGTCCCTGGCCATGGGTGGGGAATCACTCCCAATGGGGTCCTGCTTTCCCAAACCCCTAGGGAGGGTTTTGCTTAGCAGGCTCACCTCCCTAGCCTCAAAGAGGATGCCTCCCACAAGGAAAAATGGTTGAATACTCCAGATTTGTCACATACCCCTCCTATTAAACAGGCGCTCCCCTTTTCCAAGGCTGCTGTTCCTCTGGGTGTATCATTTTTCCAGTGCCACAAAGATTGGTCCTCCTTTTCTGCAAAGATTTCCCTGGATGATAATGGAGAGTACTTCTGTGGAGGGTTTCCTGGAGGAGCATGGGTTATTAAATAATAGAAGGTAGGGAAATCTGTACCTATGGTGATCTCTTCCGGTAGGCCTGGTGTGGAGGAGGTCCCAAATAAAGGCTGCATGCCAATCGCCCATTATGAAGTACCAGGAACGTTCACACCAAGATATGTGATGTATGATGAGCAGATAAACCAGCAGAGAGCCGTGGTAGGGCTCTGCCCACTGCCTATTATAAGAACAGCACCTATTGACGAACCAGTACCAAGGAAACCATGGACAGTGAGATATCCATTGAGAAAACCATACCAACAAATTAAACGAAATGAAGATCGTCTGTGTACAGTCCCTGAAGAAACCAAAAAGGCTTCAATGGAAGATGAATGGTGACGTCACAAGAACCCGGACTGACTCACAGATAGAAGAAATAACAACCAGAGAATGACACAAAGAGATGAAACGCTGTGAACAAGGATATCGTGAACCTAAAGCAAGATGAAGGTATTCGACCATTTTACACCTGTAAATATGCTTGGAAACGCAAGAAAGCTAAGAAAACAATGTGGCTTGCATAGAAGAATAGTGCAGCAAGCGCCACTATACATAATCTACCTCAAACAAAACTATTATAAGTGTATTTCCACTTTGCACAAGAAGCAGAATCAACCCAGGTCACTAAAGGCCACACGAGAAAAGCTTCACCTTTAGCAAAAACGAGAAGAGGCTGCTGAAACGAAACTCAGCAGAGGTAACTCGTGCCAGGAAAGCCAAGGTCATACCAATAGAAGAGATGAACAGTAGCTACATTTAATTGAAACTAAGAACAGAATATCCTGCCTCTTAAAGGTCAAGATAAGAAAGCGAAGGCAGGCGGTGGGTGAAACGAACATCAAATACACAAATTGATGAAAAAGAGGCAAATTCAGGGTGTCCGAATCACGTGACCAGCCGAGCAAGAAGAAGCGAGAGTTCACACCTACGCATGGCACCAGGCCAAATGAAGATATCAGAACCTTTTCAAGACAGAAGATGCAGTCTGGAGGCCAACCACAGTGAAATAATTGACACATAGCTACTAAAGTGATGATTGATTGTTACAGTAATTGGAGGAAGGCCGGGTAACTGAGGGACACCCCGTACCTGGCCGACCATTTTGCGTGCTGCTAAGCAAAGTGGAAAAGTATACATGGGGTTGGTGCCAACCCAATCACAGTGGACCAAATAATCTAGGGTCCTATAGTTAGTAGAACCAATGGGACGTTGTACTTTTAATGACATCAACAGTAGCCATTTTTGAAGGAAGGGCTTAGATGCCCACCTGACAGTATTTACCTAATCCCCTCACTCCGTTACCATATACAGATACAGTACGTATATTAAAGTTACCTTTTCCTAACCAATAGAATTGCATGCTAACTTTTGAGTGTTACACGTCAATGATGACGAGTTTTTTGTATAAACGTTCCAATTTTTATGAAGTTCGTTGGAGTTGAAGCGAGAAGGAAGATCCCACCATTGCTTATATTCATAACTCCCCGTTTTTTGTACTTGTCATTAAACAGACTCCCTTTGCCAAACCATTTGAGTTGTCCTTATTGATTGGTGTTGAAGTATAAATCTGCACCCCCCTCCATCTCACGGGTGCTGCTATCTTGTCTTAAAATGCTTCTGAGCAAACCCTGACTCTATGAGACGGTTGGGGGTCTCGGAGCACACTTGGTAGCAGAGATTGATGGTTATCGATTATCAATTAAAATAAGAAACCCATTGACTGTCGACATAAATTAACTCTAGGTCCTTCGCAATATCATTTGTCCTTTGCCATTCGGCTGAGTAGACCGTGAAGCTCCCCGTAGACAGTGGTAGATTAAAGATAAAAAATCTGCAGAACAAGGTCTGAAGGGACCCGTGTTACCCACCTAACCCCTTCCCACCCCTAAGGGCAGCTAAGCGGAAGAAAAGCCGGAGAACGTGGTGACGAAGGCAGTGATCTCGAGGATCCAGAGAGGAAACATGCGAACGGTGAGTGAAAAAGACTAATGCTTTGGCAAAAGTGCATGCCTTAAAAACAAGTAAGGGAAAAGGTAACGGAGGGAGGCGGGAGTAGTAGAGAAGAATGTATATATATTGTGGGAAGGAATAATGACTCAAGAATAATTAAGTAGATAGAGGGAAGATACTGGGGAGGACACCCGAGAAGAGAGAGGTTCCTGGGGAGGACACCCGAGAAGAGAGAGGATTCGCCTTATTCCTATGCTTTTTATATAAGCAGCTAGAAGAAACTTGTATCCAGAGTCCCAAATAAAGGGGAACAAATAGGCTACCACAGCGATTAAAGACACTGTGAAAGGGATAAGTTTAAACTCCATGTCGGGGTAATATTAGAGGCAGAGGTACATGTGGCCAGCTGGAGTTCGTCTAGTCTGTTAACGTTTGTCTTTTGTGTTGTTTGTTGTGACATCATAACTCAAAAAAAAATCTTGAACGAACCGACATAATATTTGCGCAATTAAATTACTGAGATATTGTAGTATATGAATTGGTGTTTATTGAGTAAAAATAGAGATATAACATTTTGTGGAAAAAACGGGATTGGACCTTGCAATGTTTGGTGCTCGCTCATATTGTTGGAATTGTTTAAGTGACAAAAGCTTTAACAAGTGTCACAGTAAAGTGAAAGTGAACAATGTTTAATATGGAAGGCATAACCCCCTTAGCACACTTGTGCAAACAGTTGCAAAACATGCACCTAAGCTGAAAAAATACAGTACAGAATGGATTAAAGGAACCGCCCACAAGATGTGTATGCCTTGGCCACAGGGCAGGTCATTATCTAAAGCTGTTTTGCAGCACATGATGACATATTTGTACGCCACATACACAGGCAAAAAGTTAGACAAACGCCTAGCTATTCTAGAGCATTGGAAAATGTATGAACAGGAGATAGGAAGAGGAGCCGCCATCAGATTGGATAATTAACGCATGCATAGAGGGGGGTGAGACGCCCACAGCACAATCCACCCCATCTGAAATGAAGATTGAAGGAAATAAGGACAAAGTGTTATACCCACTGAGAGAACTTAAAGCAGCCACGGGTATAGTAACCCAGCGTATGAGTCACCTGCGCAAAGTAGTGACGAAAATCAAAGTAAAGATAAAGATAAGTATATCACCTCCACAGAGTCAAGGGACAAGGAGAGACATGATGACAAAAGAATGGACCAGTCACAGACAACGAGAGAGAAGGCAAAAGATGTAAAGGAAGCGAGGATAGAACTGATGTGATATCATTCACAAAGAACAAATCGATGGGAGGGCAGATGTTATTGAGACTCGATGGCAAAGGCATTGATGACGCAAAACAAAAGGAGAGATTAGATGATGTACAGAGAAAGGAGAAGGAAAAGGAAAAGAATTGAGAGATGAAAGAATAAGGAAAAAAGATAGGCAGAGACAAGAACAGTTATATCGTGAAGAGCAAGAAAAGCAGCTTGATCATAAACAGAAAGCAGCCAATGATCAAGGCAGACAGGAGCAGCGTAAGTTAGAGGAAGAGCAAAGGATACTAGAGAAAAGAATAAAGAGACGAAGGGATGAGGAAATTCGAAGGGCAAATGAACATAGAGACACAAAGAAAGAGGAAGACGATAGTGTCAGAGAAGAAGCGAGGAAGCACAGAGAATTCAATGACGATGTAGAACGTAAGCGAAGACAGAGAGCATGCGATCTTGAATATCTGGAAAGAGAGCTTAAAAAACCTGAGCCAGTAGCAGATTGGGAAGACATAGAAGAATTCTTTCCTGAGTACGATTGAGTACCAGGCACATCTAGGGCGTATATTGAGGATGACTTCGACACCAGAAGCATCGGAGAAATGATCGATAGAATATATGACGAAATGGGGCTAGAACAAATACCTCAAGGGGAGGGGAAAGATGAGCCCTTAGAGAGCACTCAGCTTTACGACACTGAGGATGTCTACCGAAGTAGTGGGAATAGGGAACTATCCCTTGACAGATAAGAAATAAGCAGGAACAAAGAAGATGCAAGAAGTTTCACGAGTTGGGGACAGACAATGTCTGAGACCGAAAGAGAGGAGCATGAGGAAAAGGAGACAGAGAGGAGATGCGAAAGACGAGTTTCGAGGGACAAAGGGATAAGATGGTCAGACACTAGTGAATCTGCACCAAGGACATGAGAGTCAGTCACACAGTCAGCCTGACGCGAAGAAATATCTTATGGTCAGAGGGTTGGTGTCACCACCACCCTATGTGAGCCGGCTTAGGACATTTCCAGGTAGGCGGCGATGCGGAAACACTACCCCTGCAATAGACAGGAGAACAATGAGAGAAGAAAGAGAGGGCTATGCATCCCAATTTCCGTTACTCGTGAAAGGGAGAGCAAGACCACAATATATTCCATGGCCATGGATTGAGAAAACTTGAAAAACAAGCTTCCAATGTTGACATTGAAAGCCGGAAAATGGATACACGAGCTAGAATAAATGACAGGAGGGAACACGTTAGCTATAGGGGATATCAAGGGTTTCTTAATTGCCATACTTGGTGAGAGAGCCGACGATGTGTGGACACGGGCAGGTTACCCTGGTGTGACCACAGTCAATACCGTGCATGACGGAGCTCCATTTAACAATTGCTGAGCCGTGGTATGGAAAGCATTATGATTGCTATACCCAGATACTTCCGACATGGGAGCTATCATGACACATAAAATGAAGGAGTCAGAAGATCCGTTACTCTACATACAGAATTTTCAAGACGTGTGGGTACTCAAGACTCATGAATATGCTTCAGGGCCTAAAGAAGGCACAAGTGACGAAAGAAAAAGATTGAATGGTCTGAGGCCATGGAGGAAGGATTTGCTGAACTCAAAAAAGCAATTTGCACAGCACCAGTTTTAGGAATGCCCAATTATAGAGAGGAATTTTTCCTGTTCTCACACACGAATGGCAGTGTTTTGACGGCAGTGCTCACACAGCAAACCACATTGGGGTACAAACCCCTGGCATATTATAGTGGAAATTTGGACCCAGTGATGAGAGGTCATTTCCCTTGCGAACAAAGTTTAGCTGCTGCAGCGTTCGCCATTGAGAAGGCTACTAACATTGTAATGGGATGCTCCATGACGTTGTACGTCGAGCACTCGCTATTTGCTATCCTAGAGAAACCGAAGGGCACATTGACATCTCAGAGAGCTTCTGCTTATGAAGTGATCATATCAAATCCATCAATTAAAATAGACTGATGCAAAATAGTGAACCCAGCTATGTTCATAGCAGAGCCAGTCACTGAAGGAGAGCCAATACATGACTGTGCGAATTATGAAGAATTCTATGATGAAATCCCCAGAGTGAAAGAAAATGCATTGGCAAAAGGAGAAAGTGTCTTCATTGATGGTTCTTCGAGAATCGATCAAAGCGATGGGCAAAGATATACAGGCGTCACTGTGATAAAACACACAGCAAATGGAGAATTTTTAGTACTCCTTAGTGCACGAATACCATCTCATTATTTAGCACCGGCTGCAGAATTATTGGTGTTGATACTCGCCATTGATAATCACGCAGCCAGGAAGTAACTGTGTACAGTGACTCCGCCTATGTGATGGTGACAGTGCACGCCCGCCTAGCGTGCTGGGAAAGAAGGGGCTACCTCCAAGCAGACAGCATGCCAGTGCAGCACGCAGCCTTATTGGACAGACTGATCAAGGCACTACAGCTCCCAGTGGGCATAGCAGTCGTAAAGTGCGCCGCCCACATGAAAGGGACAGATTTTATCTCACGTGGAAATCAAGCAGCAGACATGAAAGCCAATCGTATGGCAAACAAGAGTGAGATGATCGAGGAAGTGCAAGTCATCGACACAAATGAGAAAATGATGGTTGCACAGATTGCAACTGAAAGTTATAATAATCTGGGACAAACACAGTTGATGGAACTCCAAGGGGAGGCACCACAAAAAGAGAAAACCTTATGGAAGCGGCAAGGGTGTTCTTTAAACCCCTCTCACAGTTTGCGGCTACAAGACAGCACTGGTAAACCAGTAATGCCTATAGCCATGTTAAAATTAGCGCTGGAACAGTTACATTACCCAGCACACATGACAAAAGAGAATCTAGCGACAACGCTCGCAGAAGACTGGTTCATACCGAACTTAACCGAGCACGTTGCATTTTTTATAGTGAACTGTATAATCTGCCAACAATTCATAGGTGGGCACACATTAAAGGTAATGAGCGGAGTCATCCCAAGGCCAAATGGGCCTTTTCAGCACTTGCATGTCGATTACGTCGACATGATTCAAGTATGTAATGGGTACAGATACCTAATCGTTGTGCTGTGTGCATTCTCTAGATAGATAGAGGCAGGTCCATGTACACACGCAGGCTCTACCTGTGTGGCCACATTTGTAGTGAGGGAGGTATTTCCCAGATGGGGAGTATGTGAAGTCATGAGATCAGATAACAGGACCCACTTTGTAAACAAGGTTTTCAAACAGATTACCTTGCTGCTTGGTATAAAGCACAAGTTCTCGTCGGGGTACCACCCACAAGGTAACAGGATCTGTGAGAAGCTCAATGGCCTATGCAAGGAGAGGAGAGCCAAGTTGAAGCTTAGTCTAAGAAATGGATGGTTGCACTGCCTTCCGTTGGCACTGTATGCACTGAGGAACCAACCCGGTTCCGACCATCATTTTACGCTGCACAAAATAGCCACAGGAAGAAGAATGCACACTCCCCTGACACTCCAAGATAGAGCTAGATGTGATGCCCAGTCAACAGGAGAAATCTTAGGGTCTGAAATGCAAAATTGCCTGAATTGCATGACATCTTGCCTTACTGTAATTTCAGATTAGCTGCAGCGACGACGAAAAGGATGCAGGGCAGCACAGAACACAGAAGGTGGTACTACTACAGGCACAGCTCAAGGACTTTGGGTACCCTCCGTTTTTCCTGGAGATACCGTCCTGGTAAAGAACCTTACAAGAAAAAGGTGGGACGAACCAAGGTTTAACGGTCCCTTTACAGTGGAAGACTGCACTGCTTCTGCAGTGAAACTACAAGGCAGAAGAGCTTGGATTTTTCTGGGCGATATCAAGCCATACATCAGAAGAGAAGGCCCCCTGCTTGCACCCCAGTGCGAGGAGACTACGAGCGTCGGGGATGAACCACAGCACGTACAGACAAGATCCATGAGGAGGAAAAAGGATGCATGAGCAGCAGCAAAGTAAAGAAAAAGAACTTTTGTGAGATACTTGTGGTTTCACTTTGGACATTCCTCTGAGCAATAAGGAGGATAAGGACATGCAAAAAGGACACTCTGTGCATCCTAGTTGCAGGGTGAAGAAGAAAATTGCATCTATAAACCACAACATAGTCTGTTGACTTTGAACTTTGGACTGAGGCACACTAAAGCCGTGACTAGAAAATAATATGCCAAATTTTGATCGAGGACACATACATTGGAAGAAAATACAGTATCCAGATTTCTTCCACACAGAGATTTTGTTCGGAATCACTTATGGTGTCCCACAGTTGCAACATCACCAAAGATGTGGTGACATACTTCAATCTAGCGCTAAGATCGTACCGGTCACTGGTGAGGAGGCTCACCAGTGTCATTGACTTTCTTCAAGATCCTGAAATCGAAAAGATTATAAAGCAATTGCTTAGTGTGATTGCTGAGCAATTCCTCCTACTTCCGGAGTACAGCAAGGAAAAGCCAAATGTCCCAAACAAAGAGGGAAGTAAATGAGCCTGTCAATGTATTGTTCTTTCGCCTAATTGAAGACTGTCCAAATCTTGTCGGGAGAAGGGCAGACGTACTCACATTTCTTCGAGATCCAGCAAATACAGAACGTCTGAGCATACTCCTAAATAACATTGTGATCTTAGTTGCACTCCACGCAAAAGGAACATGCAGACACTGTTCATAATGAAGTGAAAGCATACAGTCCTGAACCTCAGCAAGACAAGACAAATGTCCCTGTCACCAGAAGACAGTAGGTTGGCCAGCAACTTTTTCCGGTTAATCACAGATTTTCCAGAGCTAGTGGGGAGACCTGTAGATGTTGACGTCTACACATTCATCAGAGACCCAGCTAATTCTACACAGATGGGCATGCTCTTGCAAGGAATAGTGATGCAAATAGAACTCTCCAACCATCAACAGAACTATTTGAGAAGATTTTAGACTTTCCGCCGAGGGACAGATCGAGAGAACATTGTCAGAGATTTAATTTCTTATTTTTATATTGACCAAGACACAACATGCCTTCGGGAATGAAGCAGATCAGAGTCATAGACTGGGAGCTGACATATTTTGAACATGCACAGTAAAGAAACTTGCTGAATTATTGCTTGATTTTGACACTTTCCATAGCCTAGTAAGAGAACTGTATCCCGAGATAATAGACAATTTATTATTCAAACAAAGGGGGACAATTGTGTAATACCTGCAACTCACACACAGAATCCGAAAGACAAGTTTAAAGGATTATATTAAAAGTTAACATTGTGGCGAATGATCGAGATGGGGTTCCAGAGCATCAACATCGTCCTCCCCCAGGAGGAAAGACATCCACATTTTTCTGGAAGTAAATGATGCCGCCTGGCCTACAGGGGCATAATGTATTTATGTATGATATTCATCATTATCTTGCTATCATTGACGATCAGAACTGCATTCTTTATTGGTGCACAAAGCGTTCCTATCCCAGTGCACTCACCTAATGATGCACACATTAAACCTACGAAAGTACCCAGACCTTACATAGTCATTCAAGTCCCTTGAAGAACTGATGATGGAATGAATGAACTTGAGATGGATGTGATCAGCAATGATACACACACACTTGTGGTAACAGATACATCAAAAAGCCAGAGACAGGGTCGGCAAAGTATGAATGTGACAAGGTTACTGACAACCACACGCATGCATAGACTGAACGCACATACACTAGACCTAGAACCAATGAATGCAGAACCACAATCCAAAGCATGGGAGAAGAAAAGGCTGCCTACTATGAGAAATCCCACTACAAGCGAAGTGAAAAGACAAATGGAAGAAGCTGAACACCTGAAGAGACAAAAGGAGTTAGAGAATCGACCAGCAGAAACAGCATGGACAACCCCATATGTTCCAGTGAAAGGGAGAAGTACAAGTTCCACAATACAATCATATACAGAACCAATGTCAAAATGGATAATAGGAGCATTTCAAACCAGAAGAAAAAAGATGCAAGAGAACAAGGAGAGAATCGCCAGACTTTTGTCCATGCAAATGGTACAGATGAGAAGACCTGCACCATGGACCGGGATACCTGAGAATGCTCCAGCAAGAAGGAGCCATACAGATGCGTTCAGGGATGTAGTTATAGCGAACTATATGAAAATATAGAGGGGCTGATTCATGGAATTTGTGTGCCGAAGAACAGGGATTTGGCGCCATTCTGGCCGCAAATCCCCATTTGTTAAACAGGGATTTGCGGGCAGAATGGCGCACAAATCCCCATTTTTCGGTGCACAAATTCCATGAATCAGCCCTAAGAATCAAGAGAAGCATGCATGTAGATGACAGTGAACTAAACGATTACTTGGACAGCACAGCACATTTGGGAAACAACATTTGGTACCAGCACATGAAAGAAGTTGGAATACAAAGTTCAGAAGGGGAATGCTTTGTTTGTGCACTGCTGCCATACAGCATGGGGAAGTCCAAGAACTTCGTAGCTGTAGAAATTGATGTCCAGACAGTGCACTGTCTGTCACATGTAGCCATGTGCAAAGCCAGAGGCCAGTTCATGGGTAGTGATGCCTCACTGAAATGGGCAACTGAAGAAACCGATCCAAATGAAGACGATTATGTCCAGGACATAGACAAGAAACAGTGTGAAGACAAAACACATTGTGTTCAGGTATGGGAAGCCTGGAGTTAAAGGAGTGGAGATAAGAAGAGAAGCAAATCAGAAAATGAATGTCCAGGGAGGCTCAAAATTGGAAAAACAGAGGCCAGATGCAGATTTGGGGAACAGCTTTCACCAGACGAATGGAAGAAAAGAGTAATGAATTTCAGGGCCTGGATGGTCCTTGGAGCCTGCAAAGAAGCAATTGAAAATGTGAAAGGGTTATGCAGGCCATTGTGGCCAAAGCTTGCAAATCTGCTGACATGGGTTGAAGACAGAGGAAGACCCCTGCAGATGGTACCACTGGAAAGCTCAAAATTGTGCTTCAGGAATAATGGCACAAGAAAGATGCGAGGGAATCAGAACTGTGGACGAATCTTTGACGCCCCAGGAATGGTGCATGGAACTGCGGTAATTATGGATCATTACTGGGCATGTGTATCCAAAGCATACATCAGATTGCCGAGAAACTGGGGAGGTATATGCACAATAGTGAATGTTCACATTCCAACTTTGGTGATCCCAAAAAGCGACTTGAGTATTGACAGTTTCCTTAAAGCAGATGCTCACCTGTGGAAGAAGAGATCTGTGGAACTGATGACTCGAATGAAGAGAGAAAATTACTTTTCTGCCAAATCTGAAGAAGCCTTTCATGCAAATCCCATATGAACATAGCTGTTTAGCCTCACTTCATCAGTATTCATGACAATCTTCATGCCAAGATGTCAAGTTGGATGGCGTCCTGCCACTTCCTTTAAGTCTCTTTACCTATATATTTTGGTAATTATTCAGCATGCTAAATATGGCAGTAGCTATTTCATTAAGCTAACTGTCACATGTGTTCTAAAAGATGAGCAATAGAGCCCTTCGAGAGTGCACTGTAGCTTTTTTATTTGGCCAGTGTTAATGAGTGCAAATCAAATTTTATGCATTTAGGTTTGACAAGAAACTTTTTCGTTTTCCAGTGTATATTTGGATCAAAACACATTCATCTTATTCCACAAATGCATTGAAGAAAGAGTAACAATCATTGTTTAGCAAAAGTTAACAAATACAATAAACAGATACACCATCATTAGTGTTTTGTCTCAGTGAGCAATAAATGCAAAGAAACATGGTGTATTCTTTTGACACAAGGCAAACAATTACATGGAGTGTGTGAAATCAAGAACCATGTGTTAAAGAAAAGGGCATTATTTCTTTCTGAAACTGGGTGAATTTCTTGTTGGCTCTTGAAGAAAAAGGGACCTAGTCGTTGGTCAACGTCAAGAAACAGATCGAGTTATGGAACGGGATTGTGGGAATGGAGCCCTCAAAATAATGTGGTCCCATGATGTTTCGGCGGGAAGCCTTCTTCATGGGCCTCGACTTGATCTCCCCTGTGTAAGAAACAAAGGAAAAGAAAGAAAAAGTAGGGCTCAAATTTTTGTAGAGCTCATCTAAAAAGGGAATAGATCTAGTGATAGTGATACTGGCATGCATTAAAATCTAATTGGGACCATATATGGGTGCAACGGTGGCGTTGTCCATAAGCTTGCTGGCACTTGGTTACTGACCTGGACGGAAGTCTGGGATTCGTATTCACTTCCAGTCGTTGTTGACAGGGAATTGGGAGTAATGTGTGGCGGACCTCTTCAAGGAGATTGCTGCAGGTGGATGGCAGATGTACTGGGTGTACTGGATTGTGAGGTGAAAATAAAAACATATGGATATGTATAAGCAGAGTATATAGACCAAAAATTGGTAGTCACATAAGTATAGTGCTGTTCTGGACTGGACAAAAGGACAGCACAATACCTGATTCACAAGGTCTTGCAGCCGTATGAAGGTACTTGGCTGTGTGCACTTGGGAGAAATCCCTTTGAGAAGTGACTTGTAGGTGGCGTGCAGGCAGAGTCTTGCGTGTTAATCGAGGTCTCAGTTTGCTGGGGTCTGCCTGTGGCTGTCCCTTGATGTGGCTGTGGGACCCTGGATTAAGCAAACCAGGGTAGAGTTAAAAAATATTGCTCATCTTGTGCTAAAACTGACACAGAGCATGGTGTGCAATAGCGTGCCAGCCCGTGCTGTATAAATCTGGTCTGAAAGTGGGAACGTGGGACTGGGGACGCGGAATGTCTCCAAGGCGGGGGCAATCCGTTCCCAGCCACCACGTGACTTGCCCAGCAGGGTGCTCTTACCTGCGGGTCTCTGAACGAGTGGATCGTTTTCTTCGGCTGCGTGTCCCGACTCCTGAATTCGGCATAGCTGCAGTGAGAAAACAGAGCTGTATCTGAAATGCACACAGCGCAGGCGCGGGTATCGAGTGTCTGTGCCCCTGCGCATGCGCACTTAATCAATGCCTGGGGGTTGACATAGCATCAGTTCTGTTTGTTGCGTGAATGTCCATGGGGCGAAGGAAGGAGGGGTGCCGAAGTCGAATCAGATCGGCTGCGATCAGGGCTGAGAGAGGAGGGGAGCATGTAAGTGGAGATGCAAAGATATAAAGTGCTCCCTCTGCTCATAGATTCGAGTGGGGAAAATGGTATGGCAGTGTATAGTCATACTAACTGTGTGCCTCGTATTATAACAAACTAACACACAATTACACAAACTTAGTGCTCCTCACAAGTGTTATGCATGGCATAAATTGGTTTGAATCTCGTGGTTGGGTGTGTAAATGCAAATTCACAAATAAAGTTGAACAATGGCACATCTAGAGAGAACAAAGTTGGTAATGGGGGAAAAACATTGTAAATTCACACTTTTTTGCACAACATAAATTAGTTTGCATTGAAACATCTCATGTGCATTTTCTCAAATTATACATACGGAGGCACATGCTTAATTGATACTCTGCTTTGCATGAAGATGTAAAGCAACAGGCACCAGGTGGTTATGTTATGTTTTTGTATTGTGCTACAGCTTGGGTTACTGGCAAGTGTAGTTGGCACGCTTGGCTAATTGCTTAAATATAGTGGCACAGTAGGCTCTCCTGTTAGTATGGGGGCAAAGGTGTAGTGGTTTGCCCAGGTGCCAGGTTGTAAGGGTAGGGGTTGTCTGCTCATCCGTAGGTGGTTGGCATGGCCTCGTTTAGGCCCTTCATTGTGGCTTTAAGTTTGAAAATCCACCATGATTCCTTATAACTCAGTGCATTGGATGCGTTGGTGGTATTAACTACTGTATCTGCAATCCACCAGTGTATGTCGTCTGCACTGTGTTGGTATTCCATATAGTGCGAGACTAATAGTGCTGAGTGGACTCTGCATCGAATCCTGGAGCGATGTTCGTCAATTCTTTTGTTGAATTGCCTCTGGGTCTGGCCAACATATCTGAGCCCGCAAGGGCATTCAATAATGTATATCACATTTGTGGTTTTACAATTTGAGAAATGTTTGATTTTCCACTCCTTTCCTTCAATTTCGAATGATGTTGTTTTTCTGGTGAACCTGCACACATTGCATGTCCCACATGGGTGGTGGCCCACTATCTCTCGCATATTCCAAAGTCTGGTCCTTTGGGACTTTTTATTGAGCCTGGCATGGGTCAACATGTCTTTAAGATTCTTGCCTCGCTTGAGTGCCATTCTCGGGGTTGGTTCATTCGGGAGGCTCAATTGCACCAAAGGCCAAAATGTCTTGATGATGGCCTTGAGTTTAGTTGTATTGGGGCCAAAAGTGGTTACACATGTCATCAGTTGTTGGCTCTCCATATTGCGTGTTTTGGGGGTAAGTAGAGTATCAGGTGGAGTGTATTGTGCTTGAATGGTATTGCGAATTCATTCTTTGGGGTATCCTCTGCTGAGAAGTTTGTTTTTCAAAATGCTGGCGTGTTCTTTATATTGTTCCAGTTCTGTGCAATTGCGTTTGAGCCGTAGGAATTGGCCAAATGGTAGATTATTTCTAAGGTTCCTGGGATGGTTGCTCCTATAATGCAAGAGAGTATTTCTATCTGTTTCTTTCCTAGATAGGGAGCAAATCAGTTTTTCTTCTTTGGCACTAATTTCCAAATCCAGAAAATTAATCATCTGGTTGCTTTTGCAGAGTGTGAATTGGATTTCTTCAGTTTGTTCATTCGCCCAGTGTAGAAAGTTCTCTACTGGGGTGTCAATGTCCTGCCATATAAAGATGATGTTGTCGATGAAGCGGCACCAATGCAAGATCTTGTCTATGAATGGGTTATGTAGGCTAAGAATATGTTGTTGTTCGTATTCTGACATAAAGATCACAGCCAGGCTGGGGGAAAAAGCCGCTCCCATTGCGGTCCCACTGACCTGCAGATAGAAATTCTCATCAAATGAAAAAAAGTTATTCGTCAGGGCCAATCCAACAGTTCCACGATAAAGTTAACTGGACCCGCCTTTGTGTCATATGTTGTGTGAGGTAGTGGCGGATGCATTCCAAGGCTGCATCTTGTGGGATGCTAGTGTAAAGGCTAGCAATATCCATGGACACCAAAAGTTCCCTTGTTGGGTGGAAGGTCAGATCCTCAAAGATGGCAATTGTAGCCATAGTGTCCATTAGATAGGTAGGGGTTTCCTGGCTCAAAGGTTTAAGAAAATGATCTACAAACTTGCATACTGGCTCGAGAATGGACCCACAGACCGAGACTATGGGTCTGCTTGCGGGGTCTTGTCGGTTTTTATGCATTTTTGGTAGGGCATAGAATGCCGGGGTTGTACCCTCCGAGGTGTTGAGGAAAAGGTCCTCCTTTTCTGATATCCACCCTCGCTCAGGGACCCGCAGGTAAGCGCACCCTGCTGGGCAAGTCACGTGGTGGCTGGGAACGGATTGCGCCCGCCTTGGAGACATTCCGCGTCCCCAGTCCCACGTTCCCACTTCCAGAACAGATTTATACAGCACGGGCTGGCGCGCTATTGCACACCATGCTCCGTGTCAATTTTAGCACAACATGAGCAATATTTTTTAACTCTACCCTGTTTTGCTTAATCCAGGTTCCCACAGCCACATCAAGGGACGGCCACAGACAGACCCCAGCAAATTGACACCTGGATTAACACGCGAGACTCCGCCTGCACGCCATCTACAAGTCACTTCTCAAAGGGATTTCTCCCAACTGCACACAGCCAAGTACCTTCATACAGCTGCAAGACCTCGTGAATCAGGTATTGTGTTGTCCTTTTGTCCAGTCTAGAACAGCACTATACTTAAGTGACTACCAATTTTTGGTCTATATACTCTGCTTATACATATCCATATGTTTTTATTTTCGCCTCACAATCCAGTACACCCAGTACATCTGCCATCCACCTGCAGCAATCTCCTTGAAGAGGTCTGCCCCACATCACTCCACCATACAGCCTTGGAATGCATCCGACACCACCTTACACAACATATGACACAAAGGTGGGTCCCAGTTAACTTTATCGTGAAACTGTTGGAACTGGCCCTGACGAATAACTTTGTTTCATTTGATGAGAATTTCTATCTGCAGGTCAGCGGGACCGCAATGGGAGCGGATTTTGCCCCCAGCCTGGCTGTGATCTTTATGTCAGAATACAAACAACAACATATTCTTAGCCTACATAACCCATTCATAGACAAAATCTCGCATTGGTACTGCTTCATCGACGACATCATCTTTATATGGCAGGACATTGACACCCCAGTACAGAACTTTCTACACTGGGTGAATGAACAAACTGAAGAAATCCAATTCACACTCTGCAAAAGCAACCAGATGATTAATTTTCTGGATTTGGAAATTAGTGCGAAAGAAGAAAAACTGATTTGCTCCCTATCTAGGAAAGAAACAGAAAGAAACACTCTCTTGCATTATAGGAGCAACCATCCCAGGAACCTTAGAAATAATCTACCATTTGGCCAATTTCTACGGCTCAGACACAATTGCACGGAACTGGAACAATATAAAGAACACGCCAGCATTTTGAAAAACAAACTTCTCAGCAGAGGATACCCCAAAGAATTAATTCGCAATACCACCAAGCGAGCACAATAAGCAAATTTGGTTAATACCCTGGCATTATTGCCCAACCAAATTCTGTGTTGCTGGCCACGTATTTGAATCACACTTTGACCTGTCTGCAAAAGTGAGTCCCCAGAAGTGATTAAGTTCATGCTATTTTGAAAAAAACTCACAAACAAGGCAGCAGATTTAGCATAATTTTCCAGAGCTGTAAATGAGGAGTAAAAACCACGCTAAAAAGATAAAATCTACCTGAGCTTAGGGCACTTTAGGAACAGGAATGTAATGGATGGGATCACACAGAATAACTCAAGTCCAAATTACCTCCAAATTATCGAATCATCTCAGGAAGATGGAACCTCCCGAATGAACCAACCCCGAGAATGGCACTCAATCGAGGCAAGAATCTTAAAGACATGTTGACCCATGCCAGGCTCAATAAAAAGTCCCAAAGGACCAGACTTTGGAATATGCGAGAGATAGTGGGCCACCACCCATGTGGGACATGCAATGTGTGCAGGTTCACCAGAAAAACAACATCATTCGTAATTGAAGGAAAGGAGTGGAAAATCAAACATTTCTCAAATTGTAAAACCACAAATGTGATATACATTATTGAATGCCCTTGCGGGCTCAGATATGTTGGCTAGACCCAGAGGCAAGTCAACAAAAGAATTGGCGAACATCGCTCCAGGATTCTCAGCACTATTAGTCTTGCACTATATGGAATACCAACACAGTGCAGACGACATACACTGGTGGATTGCAGATACAGTAGTTAATACCACCAACGCATCCAATGCACTGAGTTATAATGAATCATGGTGGATTTTCAAACTTAAAGCCACAGCGAAGGGCCTAAACGAGGCCATGACAACCACCTACGGATGAGCAGACAACCCCTACCCTTACAACCTGGCACCTGGGCAACCAACTACACCTTTGTCCCCATACTAACAGGAGAGCCTACTGTGCCACTGTATTTAAGCAATTAGCCAAGTGTGCCCACTACACTTGCCAGTAACCCAAGCTGTAGCAGAATACAAATACATAACATAACCACCTGGTGCCTGTTGCTTTACATCTTCACGCACAGCAGAGTATCAATTAAGCATGTGCCTCTGTATGTATAATTTGAGAAAATGCACATGAGATGTTTCAATGCAATCTAATTTATGTTGTGCATAAAAGTTTGAATTTACAATGTTTTACCCCCATTACCAACTTTATTCTCTCTAGATGTGCCATTGTTCAACTTTATTTGTGAATTTGTATGTACAAACCCAACCACGAGATTCAAACCAATTTATGCCATGCATAACACTTGTGAGGAGCACTAAGTTTGTGTAATTGTGTGTTAGTTTGTTATAATACGAGGCACACAGTTAGTATGACTATACACTGCAATACCATTCGCCCCACTCAAATCTATGAGCAGAGGGAGCACTTTATATCTTTGCATCTCCACTTACATGCTCCCCTCCACTCTCAGCCCTGTTTGCAGCCGATCCGATTCGACTTCGGCTCCCCTCCTTCCTTGCCCCCACAGACATTCACGCAACAAACAGAACGGTTGCTATGTCAACCCCCTGGCATTAACGAAGTGCGCATGCGCAGGGGCACAGACACTCGATACCCACGCCTGCACTGTGTGCATTTCAGACACAGCTCTGTTTTCTCACTGCAGCTACGCCGACTTCAGGAGTCGGGACACACAGCCGAAGAAAACGATCCACTCGTTCAGGGACCCGCAGGTAAGAGCACCCTGCTGGGCAAGTCACGTGGTGGCTGGGAACGGATTGCCCCCGCCTTGGAGATATTCCGCGTCCCCAGTCCCACGTTCCCACTTCCAGACCAGATTTATACAGCACGGGCTGGCGCGCTACTGCACACCATGCTCCGTGTCAATTTTAGCACAAGATGAGCAATATTTTTTTACTCTACCCTGGTTTGCTTAATCCAGGGTCCCATAGCCACATCAAGGGACAGCCACAGGCAGACCCCAGCGAACTGAGACCTCGATTAACACGCGAGACTCCGCCTGCACGCCACCTACTAGTCACTTCTCAAAGGGATTTCTCCCAACTGCACACAGCTAAGTACCTTCATACGGCTGTAAGACCTCGTGAATCAGGTATTGTGCTGTCCTTTTGTCCAGTCCAGGACAGCACTATACTTACGTGACAACCAATGTTTGGTCTATATACTCTGCTTATACATATCCATATATTTTTATTTTCGCCTCACAATCCAGTACACCCAGTACATCTGCCATCCACCTGCAGCAATCTCCTTGAAGAGGTCTGCCACACATCACTCCCAATTCCCTGTCAACAACGACTCGAAGTAAATACGAATCCCGGACTTCCGTCCAGGTCAGTAACCAAGTGCCAGCAAGCTTATGGACAACGCCACCGTTGCACCCATATATGGGCCCAATTAGATTTTAATGCATGCCAGTAGCACTAGCACTGGATCTATTCCCTTTTTAGATGAGTTCTACAAAGATTTGATCCCCACTTTTTCTTTCTTTTCCTTTGTTTCTTACACAGGGGAGACCAAGTTGAGGCCCATGAAGAAGGCTTCCCGCCGAAACGTCACGGGACCACATTATTTTGAGGGCTCCAATCCCACAATCCCGTTCCATAACTCGATCTGTTTCTTGACGTTGACCAACGACTAGGTCCCTTTTTCTTCAAGAGCCAACGAGAAATTAACCCAGTTTCAGAAAGAAATAATGCCCTTTTCTTTAACACATGGTTCTTGATTTCACACACTCCATGTAATTGTTTGCCTTGTGTCAAAAGAATACACCATGTTTCTTTGCATTTATTGCTCACTGAGACAAAACACTAATGATGGTGTATCGGTTTATTGTATTTCTTAACTTTTGCTAAACAATGATTGTTACTCTTTCTTCAATGCATTTGTGGAATAAGATGAATGTGTTTTGATCCAAATGTACACTAGAAAACGAATAAGTTTCTTGTCAAACCTAAATGCATAAAATATGATTTGCACTCATTAACACTGGCCAAATAAAAAAGCTACAGTGCACGCTTTGAGGGCTCTATTGCTCGTCTTTTAGAACGTGTATGACAGTTACCTTAATGAAATAGCTACTGCCATATTTAGCATGCTGAATAATTTAGCCTTTACCAAAACATATAGGTAAAGAGACTTAAAGGAAGTGGTAGGAGGCCATCCCCCTTGTTCCAAGTATTATTAGCTCCTAAATCCTCCCACTTGTTTATGAGCTTACCCTCCAGTTATAAAGATTTCAAGTTGGAGCAAATACTAAATGGTTGCAGATAACCAGATGGGAGTTACTGCAGACCATCAACACAACCATAAAGGGATTCAACGCAATCAAAGAAGCGTTAAGAGCCATCCGACTGATGACTCTCCAGAACAGATATGTCCTTGACATGATCACAGCTATGGATGGAGGTGTTTGTGCAAAAATCAGAGAATCCTGCTGCACATTTATACCTTCTCATGATAAGGAAAATGGAACTCTAACAGAAGCCATAGGTATGCTGACAAAACAACAGAATCAGATGATTGATGAAACTGACGAAGTTGATGATGACAGTTGGTTTGGATCACTGTTCTCAGGGTTCCACTATGGATGGCAGATGCATTCAAGTTCCTGGGAGCCATACTGGTGATGATATTGCTAGGACTCTGTGTTATCAAGATAATAATCTCTCAGTGCCAGAAAACTGTGAAGAAAGCCATAGGGATGAAGATCATGATTGACGTCAAGCCAGGATGGAAGCCCAAAGACCTGACTGATGAAGAAATAAGAGACTTTGTGAAATCTAGCATTCATGCACCTGAGGGAACAAAGTTTGTCTACCCCACGAAGCATCGAAATTATGTGGGAAGATGGGTTTACTGTAGCCCAAATGGACAATGTCAACTGATGACATGTAATAAAGACAAACACGTAAGGACAGCAGGAAGTATGAAAGGAGCCATAAAGATATGGACTCCAAAGAGACATTTCTTCAGACCATCATGTATAGACCCAGACGATGAAGAAGGAATGAACACAGGCAATGAAGTAAAGGTGAATACAGGAGAACAAAAGAAGACAGATCCAAAGAAGGAGGTGAAATTGGTTGATGAATCGCCCAGAGGGGGGAGTGTAGAGGAGGTCCCAAATAAAGCCTGCACTCCAATCACCCATGTTGAAGTACCAGGAACATTCACACCAAAATATGTGACATATAATGAGAAAATAAACCATCAGAGAGCCACGGTAGGGCTCTGCCCAGTGCCTATTAAAAGAACAGCACCTATTGACGTACCATTACCAAGGAAACCATGGACAGTAAGATATCCATTGAGAAAACCATACCAACAAATGAAACGAAATGAAGAGTGTCTGTGTACAGACCCTGAATAAACCAAAAAGGCCTTAATGGAACATGAATGGTGACGTCATGAGAACCCGGACTGACCCACAGATAGAAGAAATGACGACCAGAGAAAGACGCAAAGAGACGAAACGCCGTGAACATGGATATCGTGAACCTAAAGTGAAAGGACGATGTCAAAATGTAAGAAGCTTAAGCTGTAAGCAAGGTGAAGGTATTTGACCAGTTTAAAATGTAAATATGCTTGGAACCGCAAAAAGCTAAGAAAACAGTGTGGCTTGCTATGCTTAGTAGAAGTATAGTGCGGCAAGTGCCACTATACATAATCTACCTCAAATGAAACACATTATTATAAGTGTATTTCCACTTTGTACAAGAAGCAGAATCAACCCAGGTTACTAAAGGCCACACAAGAAAAGCTTCACATTTAGCAAAAACGAGAAGAGACGGCTGAAATGAAACTCAGCAGAGGCAACTTTTGCCAGGAGAGCCAAGGTCATACCAACAGAAGAGACGAACAGTAGCTACATTTAATTGAAACTAAGAACAGAATATCCCGCCTCTGAAAGGTCGAGATAAAAAAGCGAAGAAAGGTGGTGGGTGAAACGAAAATCAAATGGACAAATAGATGGGAAAGAGGCAAATTCACGGTGTCCGAATCACGTGACCAGCCAAGGAAGAAGAAGCCAGCGTTCACACCTACGCATTGGCACCTTGCCAGATGAAGATATCGGAACCTTTTCCAGACAGAAGATGCAGTCTCAAGGCCAACCACAGTGAAATAATTGACACATAGATACTAAAGTGATTATTGATTGTAAAAATAATTGGGGGAAGGCTGGGTAACTGAGGGGCACCCCACACCTGGCCGACCATTCTGCGTGCTGCTAAGCAAAGTGGAAATGTATGCATGGGGTTGGTGCCAACCCAATCACAGTGGACCAAATAATCTGGGGTCCTACAGTTAGTAGAACCAATACGACGGCATACTTTTAATGATGTCTACAGTAGCCATTTATGAAGGAAGGGCTTAGATGCCCACCTGACAGTTTTTACCCAATCCCCTCACTCTGTTACCATACACAGACATAGGGCCTCATTACAACCTGCCAGTCCGGGACCGTGCAAAATCCGTGACGGCGGTAAAAACGTTTCCGTGTCCGCAAGGTTGCGGAAAAACCGTCCGATTACACGCTGTCTGTCGCGCGCACCACACGGACTCGGAAACGTTGTCACCGCCGCCACGGAAAACCCCACGGAAATGGAAATAACGAAGCCACAAGTGGCGCTAAACCCGTTTCCGCCTCCGCCACCACGGACACGGAACCGGAAATACCATGATCGCCAAAACAGGAAACAGAGAGGCGGCCATCATATAAAAGCACAAACCATTGCCATCCAGAGCCAGCACAAGCACATTCCTAACTCTGAGAAGCCAAAAGGGACCACAAGCATGTCTGCCAGGATTCCTGCTGAGAGGCAGCGCAAACAGCGCTTCAGCGAGGCGGAGCTAACCGTCTTGGTGGAGCACATTGTGGACAATGCTGAGATGCTGTTCAGCGCCGACCAACGGCGTGCCGCACAGCAGCGGAGGAAGGAGGTGTGGGCCGAAGCTGCACGCAAGTGCACCGCCGTGGGCGTGGCAGTGAGGAGCGTGAAGGACTGCCACAAGCGTTGGGACGACCTGAGGCTGAGGGTACGCAACCTCATTTCCACGCACCGCCAACACAGCAGTGGGACAGGCGGAGGACCCCCTTCCCCACTGAGGCTGCAAGCATGGGAGGAGCGTTGCAGCAGCGTCCTCCACCTAGAGGGAATCCATGGGATCGGGCAGGCTGAGGCAGGAGTGAGCCCACCTGCAGATGCCGGTAAGTGCACAAACATTAATGCCACATGTAAATATGCAGTTGTGAGTACTGGGCCAAAGGACCCATTAACAACCCCCCCCCAGGCAGTGCATGTGTGGGCCAAAGGACCCATTAACAACCCCCCCCAGGCAGTGCATGTGTGGGCCAAAGGACCCATTAACAACCCCCCCCCAGCCAGTGCATGTGTGGGCCAAAGGACCCATTAACAACCCCCCCCAGGCAGTGCATGTGTGGGCCAAAGGACCCATCATGATCCGTATGGCATGTGACTAACACTATTCAATGTACAATCTCAATGACGCATGTGATGCACCCATCTGCCACCACAACAACACTAATTGCATGCCCTTTGTGTCCCCACAGCCGTTTCAAGTGACAGTGATACTGCACAACAGGCCAGCCAATCTGCATCGGCAAGTACACTAGCCACCGCCACCACACAGGAGGATGCTGCCGGCAGTTCTGCACCTCTGGCCACATTACCAGCCACTACAGATGTGCGGCACACCACCACCACCGACATCCCCACCGTCTCCACACTGCCTGAGTCTAGACAGGTGCCACGGGAACCTATCATGGACACCCAACACAACACCGAAGGCAGCAGCACTGCAGAGGGGGCTGCCTGCAGTGATAACAGTGCCCCGCAAGAGCACTCGGAAACGGGGCCACAGGGGGAGATGCCCACATTGGAAGACCTGTGCTCCTTCCATGAGCTGGTATTCAGCCCCACTTCACTGGGGAGTCCCATGAGGTCGCCCACCCCATCCATTGCCGAACTGAATGCCCGCATGCAGCGGATGGAGGACCAGCAGGCTACCCTCACCCAGCTGGTGGAGAGGCAGCTAGAGGAATCCAGGCTGCAGAGGGAGAGCTACAGCGCCTCAGTGCGTCGCCTGTCGAGGTCCATTGGACGCTTTGCGAGCACCATAGTGACCCTTGCACGCCATGTGCGGGAGGGCAACGACCATACCTCCAGGCTTGTGGAGGCCATGTTGGTTGGCCAACAGGCAAATCTGGCACGGATGCCCTCAATCCCAGATTCTGGCCCATCAAACACTACCACCCCATCCAGCTCCACTACTGCCAGTCCAAGGAGGCGCTCGAGTAGGCTAACGGGTCCTTCGGGCAAGGTTGCACAGGCACAGAAGCGCACGCGGAAGTGATGGCATGTGTGTGGGGCAGTGCAGGACACATGTGGACTACAAGGGTGTGAGAGGGGTGGGCACGTTTGGGTGGTGGGGTAGGTAGTTTTGGGGGTTTGGACAATGGGCTCTGGGTGGGGGTGGGCACGTTTGGGTGGTGGGTGGCCCCGGGTGTACAGCTTCCCTAACCAATGCACCTTCTTCCCTGTTGTTATCACATCAATACATCACCATTTCAAATCAAGACATACATGTGTGGACATTGATCATTTATTTAGCAGTGCAACTATTAATTCATTGTCGTCACCATGTTTGTGCATTTCTGTGAATGTGCTGTGACTCAAAAGTAAATGCCAATCAGGGCATCCCGTGCTCTCTGGCCATCATGTGGACCCCCAGGGGGAGGCGGTGCCATCCCATCCCCATCTCCATCCCCATCCCCATCCCCATCCCCATCTTCCTCATCTGCGTCTGGTGGCATTGGGATGTTCCTGCGCAGGCATATATTGTGCAGCATGGCACATACGAGCGTGATTTTGCCCGTCTTCACTGGGCTGTACAGCAGTGATCCGCCAGATCTGCTCAGACAGCGGAAACGGGCCTTCAGCAGTCCAAATGTCCTCTCAATCATTCCACGTGTGCGGATATGTGCCCTATTGTATGCCTCTTCTTGCCTGTTCCTTGGTCTCCATACAGGTGTCATCATCCATGGCGTGAGTGCATATCCCGCATCACCTACATGGGATGTAGATGGGGGAACATGTCAGTGTTTGTGGCATCATGTCCTCATCTGCTGCTGTGCATTCTTGTATCATCATTCATTCATGCATATGTACCATGCAGTGTATGGAGGTATGTCTTGGGCATCACGAGGTATGTCGCTGACTGCATATGGGCCTACACATTAACTTGCATGTTTACTGTGCCCTGCGGGTGAAATGTGATTGTGTGCATGTCATGGTGCAGTGCTGTCCACACATGGCAGAGTGACTCCACTGTACGGAAGTAGTAAATACACGTCGTCTCATTTACACGCCTCCCGTGCTTTTTGGGGCAGTGTTTCAATTGAGGGTGGGTGTCTGCAGTGGCACAGGGTTAATGGGACAGTGACGGGATTGGCTGTGGCAGCGTGTGCACGGGCACATTGTGGTGCCCTGTCATGTCTTCCTTCATGATGTTTGGCATCCGCTGTGTATTTGGTAGATGGAAGGGGGGTGATGCATGTGCGGTCACAGCGGCACACTCACAATGCTCATTGGCCTGGACACACACACACCACTCCGACAGGGTTGTAGCATCGTCAGCTGTACTCACCCAATAGCCACGTGTTTTGTCCGGCATAGCGTTCCATGTACCGTGGCAACGTGGAATTCCGCAGTACCATTGAGTCATGTGATGAGCCTGGGAAACGTGCACAGCAGTGTGTAATCAGTTGCATGGCATCACAAACCATCTGGACATTCAAAGTGTGATACTGTTTCCTATTGCGGAACACCGCCTCAATTGCATGTGGTACTGTCAGCTCGACGTGGGTGCAGTCAACTGCGCCTATGCAATTTGGCATGCCTGCTATGGCATGGAAGGCCAACTTGGTGGCAATGACCTCGGGGAGGGTGCGGGGTAGGGCTATGTGTTCCGACACATGGCGCAACAGGGCATCCAGTACCTGTACCAGGATTTTTGAGAAACACGGTTGTGATATGCCGTGCAGCTCACCAACCGTGTGTTGATAGGTGCCAGTGCCAAGGAAATGCAGAACTGAGACAACCTTCAAGAGGGGGGGGGGTGGCGGTGGGGGTGTCAATTAGGCTGCTGATGTTGTCCTCAATCATGGCGGTGATGTGCAGGATTGTTGCACGGTCCAGCCGGTATAGGGTGTGGATCTGTCCTGGGGTGAGGTTCCAGGGTGAGGCCCTGATGCGTGGTATTGGTGGCTGGCGGCGGGGTCGGCCTGGCTGGGCAATGGGGTTTGCCATAGCTGCAGGGTTGGCTGGTTGCCGCCTGCGCCTTCTCCGCCTACGCCTCCTCCTCTGCGCCATTACTGCCACCATGTGCAGTACTGCCTGTTGGTTGAGTAGGCCCAGTCCCAGTGCTACTAGACCTGCTGCCTGCATGGTTCTGTGTTGTGTTGGGCTGGGTGTGGCCCTTTTGTATGCTCCCAGTGGCCTGCTAAGTCCAGCTGGGATGATTTGGTGCACCTGTGCCCTGATTCAGTTCAGCAGACAGTGTATAACGCCATGTTCGCGGTGGCGGCGGTTCCGCCACCGTGATCACGGTCTTTACGCCATTTTTTTCCCTGTATTTCCGTGTCTGTGCTAGTTGTGATGCTCACGGTGTTTAGTGTTTCCGGTAACGGAGGGGTTTCCATGCAGACGGACTTAAGGGGAACCCTATTTCCGCGGTGGCGGTTTAGGGTGGTGCTATTACCGGGGCCGCGGGTCATGATTGCGCGGACATGGAAACGGTGCCGGTATGGTTTTACCGGCAGTGTTAATTCCGGACCGGAGTACTTGTAATGAGGCCCATAGTACCTATATTAAACTTACCTTTTCCTAACCAATAGAATTGCATGCTAACTTTTGAGTGTTACAAGTTAATGATGACGGGTTTTCAGTATAAATGTTACAATTTTTATGAAGTTTGTTGGAGTTGAAGCGAGAAGGAAGATCGCGCCATTGTTGATATTCATAACTCCCTGTTTTTTGTACCTGTCATTAAACAGACTCCCTTTGCCAAACCATTTGAGTTGTCCTTATTGATTGGTGTTGAAGTATAAATCTGCTCCCCCATCCATCTCACGGGTGCTGCTATCTTGTCTTAAATTGCTTCTGAGCAAACCCCGACTATATGAGCCGGTTGGGGGTCTTGGAGCACACTGGTACCACTGCTGCTCTTACCATGGTGGGGCACCCTCTAACTTCTAGGTTAAGGGGGATTTTTGAATAGGTCTCTACATCACCATGCATGCAAGTAATTTGTATGGCTCCCTCCCTTTCTAGATACTCAGGGTAGACTACGTCTGAGCGTATGGTGGTTTGTTTGCTCATTAAGTCAATTAGAGCTCTCACCAAGATGACATTAACTCAGACAGTTTCTTGAATTTAGAAGGGCTGAGGGGTGCAGTAACACATCTCTGCCTCTTCTGGACCTTCTTCCCTTTATTCCCCCTCTCCTGACCATTCCTCTGCCCCTACCCATCCTATTTCCATGGGAACCTCAATTAGGTTTTTGGGACAGGCTCAGAGGAAATTACCCTTTTCACCATAAAATAAACATGTGGGTATGGTGGAGAAAAGAGGGTTGACCCTTCCAGTGTCATCCCCTCGATATATTTCTTGTTTTAACACTGTGAGAGACAAGGCTGTCCAGGTAATTTCGTCCTTCAGGTTGGATCTGATAGAGAACGTTTTTTCCTGACCATCTATAGGCTTCTTCAGGAGGGGTTCAGTTGGATGTTTTAGGTTCCCATCTTAGTTCCCCTAGTCTCTCTACATTTTTTAAATATTGAAACGCCTAGGAATGTGCCTGGACTATCTTTCTTTTAAACTTTGGTTTTATTGGCAATTTTTCAGAAAAAGAAACAATGACAACACCGGGAGCAATATGAATATCACATTTAAGATCATCATCAAACCCCCGGGGTCTACTTCCCCTCCCATCCCCCTCTTCCCCCTCCCCAACTCCACCCCTCCCCCCAGATCAGTGTCCCATCGGAAAACCAATCACAGGAGTTGTCATCAGTACTCGTAGTTCAGTGCCTTGGAGCTGTGCTATACGTTCACGTAAATGCTGGCTTAGACGGATCCGCTGTCTCCCGGGCCGTGGATTACATCATTGTCCTTGAGTGGTACTCTCTGGGCTCCATCGCCCTCATGCCCCATGTTGTCTACATAATGTCAGTGAGCATCCCACCCCCATGCCTGGTAAACCCCATACCAATTTGCCTGGAAGGCGCTCGATTCGTTGTTTACCATGGCTGTCAGTTTGTCCGTGAGGAACATGTTCTTAAGTTTTTTTAGCCAGTCTTCCTTAGAGGGGGTCTCCGGGCTTTTCCACCTTTGCGCTAGGGCCACTCTTCCTGCTCGCAACATGGTCTGACACATTCTTGGGTACCTATATATTTCCGCCTCCTCTGGTGGGAGGCCCAACAACATCGTCAACGGATTGAGTGGGAGTAGTTGCTCGGTGATCTCGGCCATCCATCCCCGTACCTTCTCCCAGAACCCCTGTACCTTAGGGCAGAACCACCGCATGTGACCCCTCGTCCCCACTTGGCCACATCCTCTTGGGCATCTGGGGGACACCCCCGAGAACATCTTGGATAATTTCAATGGGTCTCTATGCCATCCCTGTAAGATCTTAAAGTTGTGCTCCATGTCCGACGTAAATAGGTTCCCATGGAATGCTATTTTAAACACCCTGGACCATGCGTCCTCCGAGAGAGCCTCTCCCGCCAAGTCCTTCCAGAACCCACGAAACCCTCTCCTCCCTTCCAAGTTAACAGTGTTCAATATTTGGTACATTTTGGATACTACCCCCTTCCTTGTTGTGGCTGTGTCCAGTAACTTTTCAAAGGGGGTCAACTGTCTCCGCAGGTTCGGGCCCCAAGTCTGGTCACAGAGGATTTCCTTCAGGTGCAAGTATTCAAAGACTGAAAGAGACCCCCGCTCAAGCGCATCTCGCAGCTCCTCGTATTCGAGGAACTCGCCCTCCTTGAACAGTTGCTCCGCCCATTCCAACCCCCCATCCGACCAGGACTGGGCATTCCTGAATCCCCTGCTACCTAGTTTGAGCGGGTGGCCCCAGAGCGAAGACATCGGGGAGGGCCATGAAGTGAGGTGTGCGGTTTTGGGTCCTTCTTTCCAGATCGACCAAAGTATTCCCAGGTTTGGGTGAGTCTGCAGTCTATTCGGGATGTGTTGACGCGGCAACCACAGAAGGTCGCGTACTTTCAGAGGGTGGGCATCCATGTCCTCCAGATAAGACCAATAGGTGCCCATCCCCTCCTTCATATGCTCCAATAGGACCCTTAGCTGGGCGGCCCGGTGGTAGAGAAGGAAGTCCGGCAGCCTGAAACCACCCTCTTCCCTAGGTAACGTTAGAATGGCCTTCCCTATCCTCGGGTTCCGCCCTTGCCATACAAACTCTCGGACTGCCCTCTGTAGTTCTCGAAACATCTGGTCGGGGACCCCCGTTGGGAGTGCCGTGAAAAGATACAGCAGTCTCGGGAGGATATTCATCTTCACCGTTGTCATGCGCCCATACCAGGATAGGATCATACCTCCCCACCCCCTCAGATCCGATTTAATCTCTGCCATAATGGGCCCATAATTCACTGAGGCCAATTTTGAGAGATCCCTCGTGAGGAGCACACCCAAATACCTAATGGAGTCCCCCACCACAATCCCCACACACCTATCCCGTCGGTCCAGCCCCGGGTCCTGAACCCTTATAGGGAGTAACACTGATTTAGATGTGTTTATTTTTAGCCCCGAGAATTGCCCAAAGGTTGTCACCAGGGACAGGAGGGGGGGAAGCAAGGAGCTGGGCTCCACCAGGTATGCTAGAATATCGTCAGCAAACAGGGAGAGCATGAACTCCATCTCTCCTCTTTTAATCCTTTTAATGTTGGGGTGGGCTCGGACCGCTATGGCCAGGGGCTCCATCGTCAGGACATATATTAAAGGGGAGAGTGGGCATCCCTGCCGCGTCCCCCGTGTGAGAGGGAATGAGTCGGAAAGTTCTCCATTCACCTGTACTCTCGCCATTGGGGCCCTGTATAGTGCGGAAACCCAGTTCCCGATGTGAGCCCCGAAGCCCATTCGACGGAGGAGGAGTTGCATGTACCTCCACTCTACCCTGTCAAAAGCTTTCTCGGAGTCCAGGGAAAGCAGGCTTGCTTCAAGGTCTGATTCTTGGGCATGGTGGATTAGGTCTATCGTCTTCCTGATGTTATCAGAGCCTTGCCTGCCCCCTATGGAACCCACTTGATCCGCGTGAACCAGCTTAGGCATTATCCGCTCCATCCGTTTACCTATCACCTTGGCCAGGATCTTAACATCTATATTGAGGAGTGAAATCGGTCGATATGAGGAGCAGTCAGTGGGGTCTTTACCCTCTTTGGGCAGGACCACGATTATGGCCCTCATCATGGTATCCGGTAGAGAACCCCCCTCTAACATCACGTTGAACACCCTCACCAGGTGTGGGGCTAGGATATCTCGAAACCTCTTGTAGAAGTAAACGGAGAAGCCGTCTTCCCCCGGGGACGTTCCCACCTTCATCCCACTGATCGCGTGCTCCACCTCCTCTTCCGTCACCCTCCACCATTTCGCCTGTCAAGGACGGCATCTGGATGGAGTCCAAGAAATCCTCAATCTGGGTGTCATCCCCGTCATATTCTGACGAGTATAACTTTTCATAATAACAGCGAAAGGCGACTCCAATGTTTGTGGTGTCGTGATCTAATGATCCTCGATTACTCTTCACTGCCTTCACCGTTCTGTTCGTCTGAATCTCTCTGAGTTTCCAGGCTAGGATTTTGTCAGCTCTGTCTCCCTTATCATAATATTTTGTTTCACTAGTTGGGGGCTTCGCTCAGTCTTATGTAACAGGAGATCTTTCAACTGGAGTTTATAGTTTTCTAGGGAGGCAATCTGATCCCTTTCCAGGGGTGCCTCCGGGAGGTCCCCCGGCTGAAGTTGGGCTATCTTTTCCCTCAGGGACTTTTCCTGGGCCTCCCTCTTCCTCTTTTTCTGGGCTCCCATTCTAATGAGGACACCACGTAAGGTTGCCTTGAAGGCGTCCCACAGCACGTGTGTGCCCACCTCGCCATTGTCGTTCAACTCGAAGTACTCCGAGATGCCGTCCTGCACTTCCTGTGCCAGAACTTTGTCCTTCAACAGGGAGTCATTACATTTTCATCGCCCTCTACTGCCACTCCGCCATCCCCCTACTATGGTGGTACGGACCAAGTCGTGGTCCGACCATGGAACTGGGTCAACCCTATGGCCAGAGACATGTGGAAGAAGGGGTTCATCTACCAGGATGTAGTCTATATGGGAGTATGATGTGTGGATTGCTGAGTAGTATGTGAAGGAGGGGAGCCCTGTCCTGGGAGTCGGAATGGTGTCCACCAGGCCCACCTCCGCGTTGACCCTCTGGAAGGTACGGGCCATGGTTTCATCTGCAGCCCTAGTGGGCTGGGGCCCCAAGCGTTTTCTATCCGTGGTTGGGTCTAGGACCATATTAAAATCCCCCCCCACCACCAACATCCCGTGAACAAACAATTTCAATCTGTCCTTCACTCCCTCCCAGAATTGCGCCTGGCCTTCATTGGGGCGGTACACAACTGCCAGAGTCAGAGGGGAGCCCCGTAAAGAGCCCCCTGCCAACAGACATCGGCCCTCTGGGTCTTTCACCATGTCTTCCACTTCAAAGCCAACATCCCTTGCTAGCAGTATGGCTACCCCCCTTTTCTTGGTTCTGTGGGATGCGCTGAGGACCTCCCCGATCCCGCCTCCTCACAGTTTCAGTTCCTTCCCCCGAGCCCAGTGTGTTTCCTGAAGAAAGAGCAGATCAACCTTTGCCCTCCTGAATTCCCTGCAGACTAAGGATCTCTTGGTTGGGGTGTTCAACGCCCGCACATTAAGGGAACCCACGCCCAGGGCAGGCAGATCCTCAGCCATTGTCTAGGATCAACATCTTACTGGATAGCTGACTCTTGGCACTTTTCCTTTCCAGCTCCTTTTGTGTTATGACCTGATCTCCCTTGCCCCCTCCCCCGCCCCCCAGGTGGGCCTTAAACCTGTGCCCAACTGCCCCCTGGTCCCCCATCCGAACTGAACAACCCCAACTATTCCTTCAACCCCCAGCCCCCACCCCGGCATTCAGCCAAATAGTTCCACCATTGCTGGTAATTGGCCGGACCACCAGCCTACCGCCTCCGGCTGGGCTGCTATCGGAAATCACTCCTCCTTGAGCCCCCTCCCTTTCCCCCCGGCACTCCCCCAAGCACCCTCCCCCAGGTAGCCGACATACTTGCTGTACTGGGAGGCCCCTTACGTCCTTGGACCCCATGGTCCTGGAAGTCAACTCGTCTTTGAGTCAGGCCCAAGTCCTCTGCCCGGTTTCCCCGTACCCTTTTTCACTTCCAGATTGGTGTTTCAGCTACCGGACTACCCCAGGCCCAATCGGCCCGCTCCTCCATGTCCGGGGTCAGCGTCCTCCCTGTCCGTCGTCGGGGATGGAGGGTTCTGTTTCTTACATTTCCGTGGACCCGTCTTCTTTCTCCTCTCTCCTTGTGGCCTGCGTTCTCTGGCTCCTTCCGCTGCGAATCCCGTGGGTTCTCTCCGCGGGGACGGGTCCTACACATACTCTTGGATGGCTCCCCTTATGTTCTCCTCTGTAATCAGGGTCGACCGTTGACCCTCGTACTCGAATGTGAGGGAGAAGGCGTACCCCCATCCATAGCGCACCCCCTTCTCTTTTAACATTTGTGTTAGAGGACGGCACATCCTGCGTTTGGCCAGCGTGTATGAAAAGAGGTCCTGGAAAATGGACACTTGTGCATTGTTATAGGTTATCTCCCGTGTCTTTCTGGCCTCCTCCAGAACCTTCGATTTCTAGGTGTAGTAGTGAAAGCGGACCAGAATTGACTGGGGGCCCCCAGCTCTGCCCCCCACTCTGTGGAGCCAATCAAACGTTGGTTCGGTCGTCATCTCGTCCGAGAAAAGGAGGGTGATGATGTCCCTCACCACCCGGTTCAATTCTCTTTCCGTTTCTCCCTCCGACTCTGGCACCCCAAACATTCTGAGGTTGTTCCTCCGTTCCCTATTTTCGAAATCGTCCATTTGCCTGGCCCTCTCCTCATCTCTTTTTTCTAGAGCAGCTATTCTCAGGGACATGTCCATCTCTTGGGTCATTGCTGGGTACTGGTTGGTCTCCAGCTGCAACAGTCTGTCCTCGACCTTGTCCACCCTACGGTCCATGTTCTCCATTTTCTGGGCAATGTCCACCCGCATGTCTCTGATCTCCTGCAGGACCGAGGCAAAGCCCTTTTCCATTGTAAGGGTGGGTGGGAGCGAGGTCTCGGGCTGGGACATTCCGGTCGTCCGTTCCTGGCCGCTATTCTCCCTCCTGGCATCCTGGTAACGGTACTCCTGGAGGGTGTGGCGCCAGCTCATCCGATCTCCCTTCCTCTCCCTCCGGCCGGCGGTCCTCAGGGGCCAAGAGCGATGACCCTGCTGGGAGACTGCCCTCTCTCCTTCAGGCAAAACCGCTCTGTGGGGGGCTATCTTTGAGCGGGCACACACCCCACCGGTCTCCAGTGGGGGCCTCACACTCTTTACACACCCTTTTCTCGCTGCTTGTGGTCATCTGTCCCTGTGGTGGGGAGGTGGCGACGATGTGTGTCAAATTGCGATCGGATGAAGGTCCAGGCTAGGTCCCGGGGGAGGGAGGGCGCAGCGCCCATGGCGTGCTGATTAGATTCTATCGGCCATGTTT
Source organism: Ambystoma mexicanum (assembly GCF_040938575.1). Classification (NCBI taxonomy): domain Eukaryota; kingdom Metazoa; phylum Chordata; class Amphibia; order Caudata; family Ambystomatidae; genus Ambystoma; species Ambystoma mexicanum. The sequence continues at coordinate 501,856,632 of NC_090928.1, read as the reverse complement.
TCTTCAGAGTTTGTCTCCAGGCGGGCACTCGCCCTGGGAAGGAGCCCAGGGGCCACCACCTGTGTAGGTCTCCTCCTGCCTGGGCCTCTCACCTTCCTCACCAGCCATGTCCCGCTGTTGTCCGCTGTCCACCGCTCTGATGGCCCTCACCAGGGTCCGTTGGACGGGGCCTCAGCGCCCCTGTTGCTCGACTCCGTGTTCGGGAGCTCGGGTCAGGCGGGCTGCCTCTCCTTTGGCAGGTCCGGATCCACGGCTCGAGTCGCCGCCGCCTGAGGCTTCCGCTCCACGCTGGTATCGTGCCTTGGGGCTCTGACGATGGAGTCCCCGCCGGAGCGCTGGCGTGCTTTGTGACTGGGGTGGGGTGGAGAGGTCAGGCGCACTTGCAGGCCTCAACGGCTACCGCGCACCACGACTCCCCACGCAGATCCAGAGGCGGGCAGGGCCTCTCGTGGATCCTATTGTTGGGCTGTGAGGTCTCGTTCTCGGGTACCCGAGGGTCTTTCGGTGTCGCTCTTTCGCCCAGGGGGGTCCCCCGGGGTTCACTGCCACCGAGAACCGCAGATGTTCTGTGGGGGGTTGCGGGGGGGCTCAATCCCTCAACACGGCCCAGTTTCGGCGAGAGCAGCGTCTTTAGGCAGCCATCGCCTGTGCGCCCCCTGGTGGCCTCCCTCGCCTGGACTATCTTAATAGCCGTGTTGAGGGAAGGTTGGGGTTGTTGGAGTACTGCCCTCTGGAGAGATGGAGGTAAAGCGTTACTAATTTTCTCCAGTGAGATAGCCTCCAATATTTCTGGTAATGTCTTCTTCCGCAACCATTTTCTGGCTAGGTTTTGTATCCATTCCGCTAACTCTATTGGGCTTTCACTGGGAAGTGGTTTGGTATTCTGAAATTTTTGTTGGCAGAAGGTTTTGGAGTGGCCCACCTTTTCCAATGGGGATGTTTTTATGTATTAAATGGAGGTCGTCTCTGTGTGTTGATGCTTTGGTATGTCAACTGTAATTCTCCCCTCAGTAGAGGTGCCCAATAACACACTTTAGGGATATCATCCCATTGGAACTGGCCAGCTAGCATTTCAAAGTTTGTAAAAAAGGTGCCAAGGTATTCTCGCTTATGGTATGGTTGTAGGACCCATGTGGGAGGACTCTGCAAACTAAAACTAAGGGTGCTGGTCAATATTTGTCAAAATAATACATCCTGTCATCTACCCAAATCCTAGCTTTTAAACTGGCCCTACCACTTAGAAAAACAACTTAAAAGGGGAAAGGGCAATACAGGTTGGCCTTGGTGTTCTTTTCTCTGCCGTTTCATAGTAGTTCCAGGAATTTTTCCTAGTTTCAGTTCTCAGTTTTAGTCAATAGGATAAAGGTCTCTTGATTATATCAGTTTGTGTCCATTGTGTTGATGTTCCAAATAAAGAAAAGGTTGTCCTCAGGTCAATAACATTGTGACAAATTGACTTCTGCCCTGCAGGAGTACAAGGATCAGTAGAGGCTAAAATGCCCACTCAGCCCTCACATTTCTACAAACCAAGAACCAACAAGACAGTAAAGGTAAAACAGGTACAGTCAAGATATGGGGCCTCATTACACTGAAGGTGGTAGCCATGGCACTATTAGCGCCATGGCTACCCCCTTACCGCCGTCGAAGTCTGGGTTCCCGGAATAGGGACTTACCGGTCTATTCCGACCTTTGCGGGACCAGTAAGTCCCCATTCCGGGAACCATTCCCCATTCCCATTTGAGCCCCCATAGGGCTCAATGGGAATAGGGAAGGAGCTAATAACGGGCCCGCAATTATCGGGCCCGTTATTAGCACTGAAGTCCCTCAACGGGTCCCGTCCTTAACGCCTGGGAAAACCAGGCGTTAAGGTAGGGACCCGCTAAGGGACCTCGTAGTAGGGCGGTAGGGGATTACCGGCACCGGTCCCTTACCGGTGCCAGTAATCCCCTACCGCCTTCCATGTAATGAGGCCCATATACTTCATTCGCATTTGCGGTAATTTGGTCTGAGGAAGGCTATACTCTTATGAGGTGTGTGAATGTGGTTCAGTAGCAACCCAAAAAGCTAAGTATAACAGGCCAAAATAATGGAACGTCCAATCAAGGCTCTATTAAAATAGATGCTTTAATTAGACACGCCACATACAATACTAACTAGCTAGAAAACACTGTAAAAACCCACCTTTGTAGAAGAGACACAGAATATGCACAGATAGAATAGATGCCACAATGTGTGAGACAAGGGGGAAAAGGCATAAGAAAATCACAATGCTCAAAAGGATATTTCTTCAAGTTGCATGAAGGGATAAAAAGGACCTACCCAGGCACCAGGGCGCAAGGATGGACCTGGGGGCAGCTATCAATAGATGTAACACTCTGGGTGAGGAGAGAAGGGGGAAAAGGCATTCAAAAGACCACAATGTTCAAAGGGATATTTCTTCAAGTTTCAAGAAGAGATCAAAATTACCAGCCAGTCTCTGGGGTCCAAGGATGAACCAGGGGGCAGATATCAGTCAAATACCTTCTACAAATGTCTTGGGGGTTTGGCAGCGTCGACACAGGTTTCTCGATGTCGGCTACGATGACTGCTCAGGTCGCAGATAAGCCAGTCACGGTGGTCCAGCATCAAGAGGGCATCGAGGCAGGGTCAAATGGAAGGTGAGATGGGGTCTTGAAACACCTACTAGAGCTGTGCGGATTGAGTGGTTAACAGGTCTGGTTCTGCAGTCAAAGATCGATGGCAGTCGAGCAGGTACCAAGATGCGCAGGTGAGTCGGTTCAATGCAATGACTTGAAGTTCATGGTTTGAGGAACACTAGGGTCAGGCCGATCGACTCACAGGAGCAGTGAAGATGCTGGCGTTTTGGACGGAGACTTGAACAAGGCACGGCAGTGGTACTTTGCAGTTCGAGCCAGGGCAATGACGTGCTTTTGCTGGTGTGGTACGGAAGCGAAATCTGTCGAACAGCGAATGGCAGTTCGAAAAACAATGACTCCAAAGGGCAGCATCGATAGGTTCTGGTGGATCAATAGGCAGCAAGGCATGCTCAAATTACGGTTTGTAGTGGGTCCTCGTTGACAACAGGGATCTCGGCTGTTCTGGCTTCCAGAATGCTGTGAGTACTTCTCCAGGGTCTCAAGGACCATGTCAGTCCATTCTTGGTCTCCCAATTGCGGGGGAGGTTGACACGCACCTTCAGTGAACCAGCAGCACAGTGAGGTCCTATGCACAGGGTGACTGGCAGAGAGGCAGACTTCTGGTATAGCAGCAGTGTTCACCGCCAATGGTCCCTGGGGATGGTTAGGAAGCAGATATTGCTTTTGCTTTTGTAACCTCTGCCTTCACCCCACAACTGAAGAAATTTAAAAAATACTGCTCCCTCAGCAGGGTCCAACAAAATCTTCAGGATGGTTCAAGATGCATCCAGGTGATTCAAAGTAGTGCTGGCAGACCCCTTCATTTATAGGTAAATGTCCCCAGGTGTGTGACGAATCAATTCTGAGGCACCAGTGGTCCAGAGATCAATAGTTCACCAGAAGGGAACCAAACAGATTGGAAACACAAGTCAATTATAAACCTCCATGTCCAATTTTGGAAACACATGGACGGAACAGCAGACTTATCTCCAAAAAGGTTGTGGATCATTGGTTAGTTGCAACAAAGTGAAAATACAATTATTAACCAATGATAGAAGGGACTGTCCAGACAAGGTTGTATAAAAATATCTACTTTATTATTATCACAACAGACAGTTGTAGCACACTACAAAATACAACCCATCCCGTAAAGCAAATCAGAGGACAGTTTCAAAGAAGGAAAATGGATGCACTCTGGATACTGACAGTCAGTATAGAAATTAATCACAATAATTCAAGGATTCTTGGTTTCAACACAAAGGGAGCAATGGGTTGTAAATTGTCACTAGGGGCCTTCGGAAAAGGACCAAGGGATAGAACCACAATGTACCCAGTGTTGTAGAAGTTTTTGGTGCTCAACAGGGTCATGTCGGTTTCAGGGAACTTTGCACCTTCAGCGACAGAGTTCAAGATGGGAGACATCTGCGGTTATTAGGGGACAGGCAGTTCGGCAAGCAAAACTAGACATATAGCTGCAGGTTGTCCTACATTGCAGCTCGGGATCAGGAATCATTGTTCAGTGCTGTTCGACAGTTCTGAAGCACTGGTCAAGGCGTCTCAGATTACTTTAGAGACTGCGGCATGATAATAGTCAGCATTGCAGTCGATTGCAGCTCGAGGGGCTCGACTGGCTTGACAATGGGCCTCATTATGAGTATGGAGGTAGCCCTGCCACTTTTAGCGGCAGGGCTACCCCCATACCGGGTACCAGGTACTGTGTCTGGGTTCCTGGAATGGGGAATTACCGGGCCATTTCGACCTTGGAGGGCCTGGTAATTCACTTTCCCGGGACCCAGACCCGGTACATCCCCATTCCCATTTGAGCCCCCATAGGGCTCAAAGGAAATGGGGAGGATGCTAACAACAGGCCCGTTAATGACAGACCGTTGTTAGCATCCTGGTCTGCTAGCGGGTCCCGCTAAGGACGCCTGGTTGTACCAGACGTCTTTAGCGGGACCCGCGAGCAGACCTCATAATGAAGCGGTAGAGGGTTAACGGCACTGGCAGGTCTACTGGTGCCGTTAACCCTCTACTGCCTGGGTCGTAATGAGGCCCAATGTCCTCTAAGGTAGACGTTTGTATATACATGTCAATGGACTCCTCCTAGCTTCTTCACTGGGCTCATGTCGTCCTTTAAGGCGGATGGCCCAAGGCTGAGGCGAGAGTTGCAGGCTGCTTACTTATCCTTGGTCTGGTTCAGAGATGCTCTGCCACTTCCCACCTAGGAAGCTTGATGCAGAGCCTAGCAGGTCATGTTGTGTGGTGTGCTGGCTGGGTACCGGTCGTGGAGCTGCTAGAGGGTCCTTCTGGATCGGTATCTCTGTTCCCTGGGATATGTTTAGGGGAGGGATCTTGCTTCCCTCTTGGAGGTCCTGACCTTCCTTCACTGGAGAAAGATGTAAGGCAGGATCCAATGCTACATTCTTCTTGTTTCTGCTTGAAAAGTCTTCAGGCGATCTGCTCAAAAGAGGGGCTTAAAGCCAAATGGACTACACGGATTGGTGTAAGCAATGCCACCTGAATTAACCATTCCTTGGTCCCTACCAACATTCTCCTGTATGCATAAGGTCATAACCAGAGTACTTTGCAACAGAAAAAAAAGGGGTGAAAACATGTAACACTAAGTCCCACCCATCTTCCTCTCTGTTGTGGATCAAAGGGTCTCTCTTATTAATGGAGCTCTCTGTGGTTCCTGATTAAAGCGGCAGGTCTTTCTTGAAGCTGTGGCGAGAACAGACTTATTGTCTGTCAATCCACATACTCGTAACTCCTGAATGGGGTTCCCCTCTGGGGATGACTACTGTAAACATCAAGTCCCAGACATTATAATTCCCTGTCAATCGATACTGAAGTCGGGAGCTGGCATCAGGTTGAAACATAGCATATGAAAGTTTGTTGGGGTTTCCTGTCTCCTTTGTTAACATCTGCATCCAGGACCCATGTGGGCCTGTTTGAAGTATGCTCTATTAGTATGCTAATTATGTGAATCACTGCCACCATTTGGCAGGGATGAAGAAAAGGACAGGGTGGATACATGGATCTTTTGATAGTTCATTAGACTGGCCATGGCAGGGGGAAGGTTTTGCCCTCCCCTTTATGACATGTCATGGTGTAATCCTGGCTGTCATATCTCAACTAAATATGACAGGAGTGACTGAGCCTGTGGGCTCTGTCAACCCAGAGTACACCGGTCTATGTGTATGTTGTGCAGTGAGCATAGGAAAATGTATGTGGATTATCCCCACATATTTTCCAGAAGTTTATCTACCATCATTCAATTTCATGTAAAATTTCAAAAAACCAAGGCGAGTGGATGGTCAAATTCCTCACAAGGTGATTAGACTAAAGCTAATCTACTTCCTGCCCTTGAAATAAGTGGGCTTTGCCTTTCTGATGTCACACCCAAAGTGCTTTGCTCCAGAGGAAGTGGGGGGTGGGGACAGGAAAGAGAAAGAGACATAGAGAAGAAGATGCCAGGACCTTCCAAAAACTGTACTGATCACTAGCTCTCTATCTTAGCTCCACCCCCGTCCTTTCTCAGTAGGATCAAATGGTCTTTATAAATGCAGTCCACTGGTGTGAGGCCTGGCTCTCTGTGAATGGGTTTGTCTCTTGGTTCCGGCTCCCATGACAGCATCCTGTGGAGTTGTTTTCCTGGGGGGAAAGGGTGTTGCCCTTCCAAAGGAACAAAGAAAAGCAATTCCCCAAGGCTAGTCCTGTGGACAGGAGTGGGCCTTCTCTGGAAGGAGTACACATAATCCATCCACAGCTGAACTGGGACCAGGGTTGACACATGTGCAAAATCAATTTAATGTGGCTGGGATAACTCTGAAAAATGCTGCCCACCATACGCTAACTCAGGTAGGGTGTATATTTACAGTTTCATGTGCCACCAGGACAACATTGTCACGGTTATGATGTTTTTGTAACAGGAAGACATATTTTAAATGCATCCCCTGCGCAGCAGAGACTTGGGTGTCGCAGCAGCTGTCAAGAGGGCACCTGTGGCCTCTGAAACTGCTCTGGGTCACTGGTAGAACAGGCGTTGTGAATCAGGATACTGATGCAGCAAGGCACAAGTACACACTGCGCTTATTGCATGGAGCTTATGAAAGGGGAATCTGCTTAGCAGATTTCCCTCTCAGAGATGGAATTACCCACATTATTTTATTATTTAATAAAAATCAAAAAAGCCAGGGCTTTCAGACCCTTGCCAGATGGCAATTCATTACAAACATAACATGTATAACATAACAAAACAGGACATGACACGGAGTGCAGCTCTGCCTCCCATTGATGTTGGTGCATCGGAGGATCGCCTCTGTGTATCACTTCTCCGGTTTCTCTCCGGGTCTCTCTCCAGAACTCCTTTAGGGTCCTTCTCTAATCCAAAGACAGCTCTGCTCAGTAAAATCTCCCAATGATGTTGTTATGTCAGAGGCTCACCTATGTGTATCGCTTCTCCTCCTCCATTAAAGGAGGATAAATCCTTTTATTCTTGCTACCAAATACCAAAGGTGCGTGTTTAACTGTAAAGCCCATTGAGAGGCCAGCATTACCTTGAACCAACTGTTCAAATGTATTTTCTACATTGTTCAGTGTTCCCCAGCTGATAGTTAGATCCACTTCTGGTATTCCTATTTTCTGGTATTCCTATATAAGCAGACAATGGGCCTCATTATGAGTGTGCCGGTCGCGGTAACAACGGTGCCAGTAAGCTACCGGCACCGCTGTTACCGGACTGGCACAATCTGAGTTCTGCGGGTAGGTCTGACCTGGCGGGTGGAAAGGCACCCGCTCGCAGACTTTGACAGATGCACCAGCACTGCCGCACACAATGCTGGTGCATCCGTCCTCCCCATTCCCATTGAGTCCTATTGGACTCAAATGGGAATGGGGAGTGACATTTTCTGGCGCCTGGCTCCGGGGACTGCTGGGGCTGTAATGCCCCTGTGATTCCCCATTGCCAGGTGCCGTAAAAAAACAAAACTCTGGCGGCAGCCATGCCATTTTTAACGGCGCAGCTAACGCCGGGGTTGTAATGACCCCAAATGTCTCTGTTGTAGGGAGTTCCTTATGGGAAAGGAAGTCCCTGTCCCCAGATGAGGAGTCACTCCCGGTGAGGGCCTGCTTTCCCAAACCCATTGGGGAGTTTTTGCTTAGCAGGCCCACCTCCCTAGCGTCAAGGGGGGGGGTTCCCCACAAGAAAGAATGGACAAAACATCAAGATTCATCACATTACATTCAATGCATAATTAAAAGTTGAAAACCACCACACTGGTGATTATAGTGAGCTGTGGTCTCAGTCAGGTAGCAGATGTTGTGTCAAAAGACAAGCTGTGCGTGTGGGCTCTCATTGGCAGATTTATGGTTGTTGCATAGTTGAATATCCAATTGCTCAATGTTATCAGATCACAACATTCGCAGAATAGAATAGCATACCTGAAATCATCAAAAGCATATTCTGCCATTGGGAAGTGTACTTATTGTCACAACACAAATTATGGATCTGCAACCTGTGACTCTCCATATATTTTTGCTTTCAGTTCCCCTATGCCCCAGTCATTATGGGCAATGGTGATGGGAACTGTAGTTCAAATCATCTGCAGAGTTAAGGTCCTAACTTTTGCCACTATAATATTTGCTGATTCCACATGTTATACATCAAATGGAGGGCTTTAATGCCTGGTCTCAGAACCAAGGGAATCCATTGTGTAATACTGAACTGGGAGCTACAAAATACACAGTTATCACAGTTCAAAGTGATTTTAACTTATGTCACTTTGGTAGTACAACCACCCCTACCAAGTCCTTTTAAAACTGGTCTTTATTGAAAGGAGGGTTAGGGTGCTGTTGCTTCCTGGCTCTTGGTTGTATATTTCACTGACATACAGGTGCAGACCTGTACATGTTCCTGTGTGTCTATTCTTCACTTTTCAAAGACATGGTTAATATGGTGTTGTGTCAATTTAATAATATTTATTACTTTTCTTGGTGCATTTATTTTTACCACAGATAACCTTTTATAGCTTTTGTGACTTTTCTAGGATTTGCAATTATTTTGCAGCAGTAAAACGTTTGGCCTTGCTTTTTTCTAGGGTTTGCAATTATTTTGCAGCAGTAAAACGTTTGGCCTTGCTTTACAATGATATCACACAACCTATCCTTGATGGTGTAACAGCACATTAAAGTCATACCTTTTAGGATGTCAGGGAATAATTAACATTTGGGGTTAGTGGGGGACATGTAACCGTGCTGAACAAGGGCCAATGGGTGTAACTGGAGAGTGCACTGTAGAGGACTGAATGGGTTCGGGAGTGTGTAGTTTATGCCGTGTGAAGGTACTTTTGAAATGGCCCAGCATGTGACAATCTCTCCTCGGGAGGTTGGATAAACCTAGCCCATCACCCAGAATCATTCTGTACATTCTTCCTATCCACCTTCACACAGACTCTAAACTGCTGGGCAGATTTCAGTTACTATTTCAAAAACAAGTCTTTCACCTTGGGCTGGGCCTATTCTATGAAGATGTTTTCCTATCTTCTGCACTTTGGTTTCACTCAGGAGCCCTGCTAGGATAAAGTTCCTATGTTTTCTGCACATGGTCTTGCTGGGCCTGGATGCCTGAGACACTCATAGAGGGTCCTGGTATATTTGGAAATTCAAAGGACCACTCACCAGGGTCCCAGCCAACGGTATTTTCACCCATTCCTGCTAGGCACAAGAAGGGAGAACCACTATGTATGGTGTGAGTTTCTTTATTTTGTATTTTTATTGTGTTGTGGTTCAAATAAACATCTCATAAATCAAACAATTTTACTAATAATCCTTAGCACTTACAGCAATCACAAATTTCAACACAGAGTTATAACATTGATACATTAAAAAATAATCAATTAATCATTCGGCAAATGTATCGTCGGTGTGAGATTTTTTGCACGTGAGATTCTTTGCACGTCCATCAATCACTTGCACCTTGTGGCTATTTATAGTGGCTCAGAGGGTGAAGAAATAATGGATTTCAGGGGTAGGGCTTTCAGTCCACCAAGGTCTACCCAATACCAGGCACAATCAAGATGTAAGGAGCCCAAGTTTCATGATATTTATGAGCAAATAGGAGAATCCACAGCAGCTGTGCTTGTCTTCTATGGTAAATAATAATGAACGTACTAATAATAATGATAATATCCACAGACAGGTGAAATGGTTTAGGCTGACGGGCACTGCCCCCCTCAGAACATGTACACTAGGTACAATTGCCCAGTCTTAATTATAAGGGCTGCAATTACAAGCTTTGCAAAGATGGGCTGAACTCCTTTCAGTCTTTGCCTTCAATGCAGTCAGGTGGTCTGCTCAGGATATGGGCAGTTCAGTGTCTGAGAAATGGAATGTGTACTTTTGTGACTGTAGCAATCATTCCTCCGAGAAGGCAGCTCCCCTCAAGAGTCCCTTGTATAGGTCCAAACATTGTGGGGATCAGTTTCAGGAAAAGGTGCACAATGTTTTCAAGAAAGAAGGGGAACATGCTGGTCCACTGACAAAGATAGCAAGGAATTTGGGAAGGGGCAACACACGCCATTTTTACATCTTTGGTGCAAGCACTGTTCTCCGTGTGACGAGGCAGAATCAGCTGCAGGGGCATAACAGATACAACTGCAGCATCCAAGACTAAGTCACCTCAGGTCTCTAAAACTCAGAATTACTAATTGCACTGGCAGCTCATTGAATTGTCCCATGGGTGACTACTTGCACCACGTCTGTGTCAATTGGGAAACATTCATTCAAGGCCAGCAGGTACTCAGTGTCATCCAAAATGGTTATGAAATCAAATTCTCTAGCCCTCTCCAACTCCAGTGACTTAATGGGGAACCCTCCTTCAGTGCAATCAGGACAAAGCAAAAACTCTTATGCTAGGAATCAAAGAGCTCTTGTCCAGGGTCCCATCAGACCCATGAGATCAGGGGCCTACACCCTCATCCTTGTAGTATCAGACTCGAAGAGGGGGTTGCCTAATAGCGAATCTTAAGGAGTAAAATGTACTTTTTCAGCATGGCTCCTTTCAAAATAGACATCCTTCAAATGATCATTCCTCAAATGTCTAATGATCTCTGCTTAGCATATTTAGACATTGTGGGTGCCTATGCACAGCCCTATGAGAAGCACTCAATTCAAGTGTTGGAAAGTAGGTACATATAGTGAGTTAAAGGTGCATTTTTAGTGAGATGACGTTGTTTGCATTAGGGAATAAATAGCTCATTTAAAATCAGTGTGTGTACACTAGCATTGACATACGCAATGTTCATAGACTTTACATGTTGTAACCTTTGTATTAATTGCTTGAACACTAATATTAGCATGCCCAACATTTGGAGATATCACCGTTTTAAATAGCCTAACCTTAACACTTTTTTTTCATCACCTTAACACTTCTTTAAAAAAAATGTTGCCGCTGATGATTCCCACTTATTTGTGTTTTGTGATGTGAGTGTGTGTAATCCAAACATTTAATCCATGCTTACGTGCATTTTTAATGTATTTGCATATTATTCGTTGGCTTTGCCTATGAATAGTAAATGTGCATTGTCTGCATGTTTCCTGTGGGGTCTGTGGTTTATGTGCACATATACGTATTTCTAACTGGTGATCTGTACTTACACTAACTCTGAACTTTAAGACCTCTATGTATTTCAATTTTGTCGGATTGTCTGTATGTTGTGTGTGCATTGTTAGTATGTGTCCTAAGGGGTACTCGAAGCATTTATTTGCTCAACCATGTTCTGGGCATGTCATCAGTGCACATGTGCTTTCTGAGCGTAATGTACATGGATGTTGTCTCTATTACATCCATCTATTACTCTATTAGTGTGTGTGTGTGTATTCTGAGTGTATTGTATGTGCTCCCGTACATTAGGGGCATATTCCAAACATCGTATCTGTGTTAACATTCATTTTAGATGTGTGTGCATATTACGTGTTGTCTTTACTTATGATCCGTGTGCCACCTGTGTGTGTGTGTCCGAGCTTGTTTGTGATGATGCTTATTCCTAAGCTGTGATTGATGCTTACTCTGAACGGAATATCTGTGCATGCTGTGTGAGTGCGTTAGGTGCTTATTGTTTGCATATCTCCTATGTGTGCCACAAGCATGTATATGTGTATGCATAGTCTGAACATGTCATCCATGGTGACGTGCATTCAGAGCATTATGTGTGTGTTTTTTGCCTCTTATACATGTTATGTGCGTACTGCATATTCCAATCATTTGTTCTGCACTTACGTGCATTCTGTTCATAAAATATAAGCATATTTTGTGCTCCTTGTGTGCTTTGATATTACGGGCCTAATTTACAAAAGTTTAAGGAAAGTGTCGGTGTTACTAAGTGACACAGCGCCAACCAAACTTGTAATTTTACTTAGTTTGATTTGGATTAGGCTACACTGGCTGCAACTACACTGGAGATGCCCAGAACACCTAACCAGTCAGATAAACAAATACAATGCACACAAGTATCTCCCCACAATAGTGCACTCGGTGCCAATTATTTTTCTATAAAAATGCACACAATATAGTATGTCTCACCAATATTTGGCTTTCTTAATAATGAATTAATATTGAAGCCAAGGAGAAATCACCACCAGGAATACAAGGACTATCCTTGTCATAAGGAAGAAGGGTCTACATAGACAACCGGAAGGAATAAGCCATTACGGGGGACAACTTTTCTTCCACACAAAGCGCAATTACATAGGGATGGAATCACAGAATGTCCAATCTCTGGGGCTCCTAGGATGAATGCTTTGCCCATAAAGAAACAACAAAGACAATTACATCTGAGACTTATCAAGATGGAATTCAAAAATATATTGTATCAATGTTCATGAAACTCATTACGAGGCAGACGCTGACGGAATGAAGGGGGCCGGTACGGGACCGATTACGAGGTTCCCTTCACGGGACCTGGATCAGACGTCTGGTAAAAGCAGACGTCTTTTCTGGGTCCCGCTAGGGGAAGAGGGAGGTAACAACGGGACTCCTGTAATGTGCCCGTTGTTACCTCCATCCCCATTCCCATTGAGCCCTATTGGGCTCAATGGGAATGGGGAATGGTTCCTGCAAGGAGGAATTACCGGGTCCTCCAATGTTGGAATGACCTGGTTATTCCTCATTGCAGCAACCCGGAAAATGAGCCTGATTTGGTGGCATGGCTACCGCCAAACTCGTAATGGGAGCCTACGTGTTTAAATCTCTTATAGAACAGGAATTGGTTAATGTATACACAAAGGGGAATTCTAATTGTAAAAGACAAATGAGTTTGAATGCAGCAGTGGACTAATAATGTGTTTAGTGTTCTGGTACAGACCAGGGGCGTTTGACTTAGCCTAGAGGAAGCCAATGGACTGGCAAAACAATAGGTGCATGCGCCAACAGGTTGTTGTTGTCTAAATCACAAGTGGTTGCATGTAACAAATGAACTCAATATTCTTAGATTACAGCCTAAGCAGGTTGTATTAAGTGAATATAAAGTAATATTCTCAGAATATCAACGTAATTAAACAAAATATTGCTGAGACATACTATATTGTGCGCATTTTTATTGAAAAATAATTGGCACTGAGCGCACTATTGTGGTGAGATAATTGTGTACATTGTACTGATTTTAAAAAGTCCTCTCCTATGGGAAAGCCCCACTGGAAAACAATGTGTAAATCAAGCCCTGTGTGCCCCTGCATTGCATGTTTATGCATGCAAGTACATATGCATATTTCAGCACTTCTTCCTCGCTTGTTTGCATTCAAACTGTATGTATACATTCCCTGTTACCACTGCATATGTACAGTCTGTCATGTCACTGTCGTTTGAATGTCTCTTGTGTATGTGCCAAGCTTGTTTATGCGTGTTCCAAACATGTGAATGGTGCTTATAACCATTGCCAACTTAATGTATCTGCGTATTGCATGTTGTCTGAGTGTATGGGCCCGATTTGTGGAACTTTTAGTGCGGTGTAAAGTGACTTTGCACTGGTGCAAAGTGACTTGGCACTGCCAACAAACACCCTGATTCACAGAGCGGTGCAATGTGTATTTTTGCAGTGCAAAGTGACTTTGCGCCACTTTTGCATCAGGGCAAAGACACTTTGCACTGCACAAATACACTTTGCACCAATCTGTGAATCAGGGTGTTTGTTGGCAGTGCCAAGTCACTTTGCACCAGTGAAAAGTCTCTGTGCACCAGCTATACATTCCAAGAATCAGGCCCTATGTATGTTAAATGCATGTAGTTTATATGGCTCCTGTGTGTGTTCCAAGCGTGTAGGGGTGAATGCATAATCTGAGATCATTCCTGATATGCATTCCGAGTGTGATGTATGTGCAAATTCGGTATTGTCTGTGTGTTCATATTACATGCATATTGCATATTCTGAGCATGCGGTTTGTGCTTGTGTGCATTCCGCATGTCATGTTGCATTCCGCATGTGATGTATGTGCATGGTTCATCTGTGTTTATACATGTTATGTGTACTTTTTTGTGTCTATATGAGTTGTAATCATGCATCTATGTGTATGCATATTCGGATCGAGTGATCTGAGTTTAAATGCTTGTTTTTGTATGCATATTGTTTGTGTGTGTAGACTGTGCCTATTTTGGTCTACTGTCATTCTCATGTATTGTGGGTACATTTGTTGTTTCTGCGTGAATTGAAGGAGATGGTGTGGGTGTGTATGCACACTGGTTGTGCACAAATGTGTGTGTGTTAGTTGTTAGAAGGGACTACTCTGTGTGCAAATCTAACATTCTCATATATGTGCACCAGAAACGTGTTTTTTGGTTCCATGAAGAACCCAATGCAAAAAACAATCTTTCTTTGACACCATTTTTTAAATGAGAATAGCATGATTAGTTCATCAATGTGTGTGAGGGTTTGGTTGTGCCCAGGTTAAAACGTATAGAGAAAATGGTTTTATTGTGTTCCTATACAAACGGTCATGTAACCTTAACTATGCTGATGCTATCTCAGCGGTATAATACAGGCTGCCTCAAAAACAAGTGCTATGATGATTACCTCCCTTGGCCCCCTCTTCCCATACTTAGCCTTTTCTCTCCCATTGCACCAGATGAGATCTCGAGAGTTGTCCGCTCTATGAACGTCTCCTCTGAACCGGTGCTCCCCTGCTCTTCCAGAACCGTCAAGGACAACATCTCCTCTCTTGCCTCATCCTTGGCTAACCTCTACAACCATTCCTTTGCCACTGGCTCCTTCCAACAACCCCTTAAGCACTCTCTTGTGCACCCTCTCCTAAAAAAAAAGCTGCCTGAAGACCATTCCTGCTTGGCTATTGCCCTATCTCTATCACCTCTTTTTTGGACAAACTCATGGAGCAGCTGGTCATTCCCCAACTGAGCCACCACACCAAATTGGCTGGCTGCCTCCATGACAATCAGTCTAGGTTCAGGGCATCCAGAGGTACGGAAACTGCTCTCCTGAACACCCGCGAAGACCTGCTCTCTAACCTGGATTCTAACAAACCCTCTGATCTGATCCTCCTCGATCTGTCTTCTGACTTTGACACAGTCAACCACTTCATCCTCATAAACCGTCTCTATGATACCCTTGCCATCACAGACCGGGCACCTGCCTGGCTGGCCTCCTTCCATCCAAACAGACCCTGCCAAGTGCAAATGTGTCCTTTTCTCTCCTCCGCCTCACTCTTTACCTGTGGCGTTCCTCTGGGATGTATCCTATCGCCATGGCTCTTCAATATCTAGCTGGCCCCTCTAGCACACTTGATCTCTACCTTCTCCCCTCATATTCAGTGTTACGAAGACAATTCTCCTTCAAGCTGCCATCCTCTACCTCCTCCTCCTCCTCCTCTCTCATACCTCACTGCTATTCAGGCATGGTGCTCTGCCAATGATCTCTGCCTTAATGCCAGTAAAACAGAAATCCTTCTTACTGGGACGCCTGCTCCTTACTTTCACCCCACTGTCTGGCTAGCCTCCCTGGGCCCCCTCCCTACACCCACTTGTGAGGCAAAAAACTGTGGGGTCACCTTTGACTCCGCTCTCTCTTTCTCTCCACATATCAAGGACCTGTCCAAGAAGACCAGCTTCCAGCTCCACCTCCTCAGGGGCATTCTTCCTTTCCTCGCCTTCCCCCAGAAGCTCAACATGTCCAGAGCTCTGGCTCTCTCGAGGCTGGACTACTGCAACAGCCTCTTCCTCAATCTGCCTCTTTCCTCCCTTCGCCTCCCTTCAACTAATCCAGAATAGGATTGCAAGATGTATCCTTGCCCTCAAGCTCAGGAACTGCATCTCTCCAGCCCTAAAATCTCTCCACTGGCTCCCAGTGACTGCAAGGATCAGATTTAAGACCCTTTGGATCCCCCACAAGGCTATTTGGAGACTGGGACCTCTCTACATCCAGCTTTCCCT
Source organism: Ambystoma mexicanum (assembly GCF_040938575.1). NCBI lineage: Eukaryota > Metazoa > Chordata > Amphibia > Caudata > Ambystomatidae > Ambystoma > Ambystoma mexicanum. The sequence goes on along the minus strand of NC_090928.1, from coordinate 501,840,564 downwards.
CTATAAATACCTCCCTGTCAGAGTCCGTCGGTCCGTAGGCTCCAGTTCTCTGTGAGTCAAAAGTTTTTCCAAACAGAGAGCGGGAGGTAGATCCCTTTCATCGGCTATTTCCGCCCTCTTGTGGCGGCCTCGCTGTCCCCCTCAGACCTGAACCGGATCTTGTTAAATTCCCAGAAACTACTCAAGACTTTCCTTTTCTCCTCTTCCTGCCCTCTCCCCCTCCCGTGCTAAGGTTCCTTCTGCTGCTGCGACTGGGGCCTGGCCCCTTCAGAGTATACAGGGGCCAGACCCCTGCCCCTACCTGTCCCCTCAGCATCCCTTGCCAGCACTGCCCTTGGGCTCCCTTTGTCAGACTACCCTAACCCTAGACCACCCTATCCTCTACACTTACCCTCCCCCCCTTTTCCCATTGCACTTGCCTTCTTCGCCCCAGCACTTGCCCTACCCCCCTCCCTTGGGCACCTCACTTCTGCACTGCTCCCTCTACCCCGCCCCCTCACCCCCTGCGCTTACTACCTTCGTCTTGCACGTGCAAGGTAGGATTGCCACGAGGCCAATATAACCGTTAATGTTGATCTTCCTATTTTCGCCAGCCCCAATTTGTCTTATAGCGCTTGGAAACACGTGTGTATAGGCGCCATACAAAGGTACAATAAATAAAGAAAGACATGTTTCAAAATATTCATGCCTAGAACAAAAAATGTAATTCAAACGTTGTAGGCACCACCAATCAATTAATTCAGAAAGAAAATAAAATACACATGTTTTATGAAAACACACATAGATAGCAGACATATTTCAAGCTCCAAAACATCGCCCTTCCCCCGGTACATCACATCATTTCTAAACGTTCAGAGTAAGCCGGTACCTTTTTATTATTATTATTAGTTTGTACTTCTGAGCTGGATGCCACCCTCCATCCCCCTGACGGCGGTATTGTTTTTCATTCAAGGTCGTTCGCCATCAGCCTCTGAGTTTGCAGATGTGTTTAAACGGTGGCGTTGGCCAGGGCCATCAGAAATGCTAATCGCCCCGCCGCCCGCCGGGCTCGTGCAAATGACAGCTCTGAAACCGAGCCTCCAGTAAACCCGCGCTTACGATTTCGCTCACGGACGCGGAGCTTGAATTGTTGGACTGCCCGGACCATTCCGGCGTGGCCTGGAAGCGCGCGGAACAGCAGGGCCCTAACATCATCCCCACTGTATGTACACTTGGTCAGGCTGTGCAAACTTTGACATGTGGATGTCGATCTTTCTCATATTTGCAGATGGCTTTATCAGAGCGTGATTAGTTTCCAGAACAAATTTGAGCAAAAGAAAACATTACCTACAGTATGTAAGCCAACAGAGCAGCTAGTTTTCAGATTTGTCTATTTACATGGGCACTGGGTGTTTTGCTAAGGCTCTCTAACAGGGATGGTAATTGAACAGTGCCAGTATGTTAGTGGAAGCTGATGAGTTGTAAAGGTTTTACAAACAACCAGGGTGGTTTTGGACACAGCCCTTTTTCTAGTAATGTTTGTTAATCTCGCCGGAGCAAGTGTACACCTAACACAGTGCAAATACTTCAGAATTTGGAGGTGTCAATAGTGTAACTTTTCTGCTGTTTGTAAAATCGCTCTCCGATATCATCACAACGTTTGCTAAGTTTCCCATGGCCAAATAGAATAACAGCTCTAAGTAAGCTCGCGCAGAGGCGGGGGGTAAAATAAAGTAACGGGGATTTTTTTTTCTTTCTCCTGCTGTGTTTGTCAGAGGATCACCGTGATAAGGAAGGGGGTGGCTAATAAACACTGCAATGTCACTGCCTCCGTTATGTGTGGAGAAGGGGGGCTGAATGCCTGGTGAGTTTGGGGTGCTGCCTACATGTTGGTTTGAATAATTAGACTCGGTTCATGTGTGTTGTTTGCAAGGGGCTATGGAGTGGATTCTCAATGTTGCTGTTGTTTTCGATAATGACGAGCACGTTGTCTCTAAAATATCTTGTACAGTTAGCAACGAAATGCCCTTCTCTTTCGAAGACTTTTATTTTTGTACAGTTAGCAAGTAAAGGCCCGTTTTTCACAATGATAAACTCTTGTACGTGGATCGAACGCCGGGGTGTTATGGTCGAGGGTGGCCATTTTAATAGACCTTCAGCTGGGAATTAGGCAGAATCTATCACGCCAGAGACCACTAGAGGGCCTAAGGAGTTTATGGGGGGAAAACATTATTTCGAGGAAACGGGGGTTGGGGAGAAGGGGGTGCACAGTTCTGCGATGGATTTGAGAATGTGACGCCTACACATTTACCTCAAACTTCACCTTGCGAATGGAAAGCGACCGCCATTTTAAGAGAAAGTGAAGGTATCTGGCTCGTTCAAAAACAGCGAGGTGCATGTTTTGAGGTTAATGCCAAGAGTTACCATATCAATGGTATTCGATGCGTTCGTTCAATTTTCATTGTAGGTACACTTTAATTTAATAATTTATTCGGTCCCCCACGCGCTCTAGCGGCGCCAGAGCGCGCCGGGCCTATGCATAGGTGAGCGTGTACCTCAGGAGGAGTTTGGGGTTAATAAGTAGACCCCGCCGCTCGCAGTATCGACGGCCGCGGGAGATGAAACGCCGGTGACATTTTAAAGAGGAATTTGTGAACCACAAATATGAGCATGACTGACATACCCCGGCAGCACATAAAATCAATACAAATAACCTAAACCTAATACCTTGATCCCGCGGAAGAGGATTGCATTTTCCCGGAGTCCTCGAGGAGCGGCCTGGGCGCGGGATCCGGCTGCTGCGCGCTATTGACCGTCTCCCGAGGAGGCCCCGGGGCAATGACAATTAAGCCGCGCTTTATTAGGAGGCGCTCGGGAGGAGCGGAGAGATGCGGGCGCGGATCGCCTTCCAAGGGACTGGACTTGGACATTCTCTTTTGGAATTCTCCCCGGTACAGAAATATCCATCCTGGAATGTGTTGACAATATTTATCTGGACATGCAAAGCCAGAATATAAGGGGGGCGGTCTACAGAAGTACAGAAGAAAAGGAATCAAATCTAGGATAATTTTGGAATAAACCATTCTTAACCAGCCTACGCGCGCCACATCTGCCGCTCCTATGGTTATCAAAATAAATCCGTTCGCAAATAAACATGCACGCGTCCCTACTTTTCGGTTCATGCTGCAGAATTGAATATGTTGAAATCGTATGTGTTTTGGCACTAGCACGTTCGACTATTACGTTCGACTATTATTTATGACCAAAGAGGTCAATAAAAGAGACTTTGATTTAAACTGCATAGATTTAACTTTAAAAAAAAAGGCATCAGCATTGTATGTGCTCGGTGGCCGGTTCGCTTCTTATTTATTTTATTTTTTTAGATGGGATTAAGTGATCTTTTGTGCAAATAAAGGTTCGGATCCGTCTCAGTCCGATTTTTACATTTCAGAAATGCACGTTATGATGCTGTTTATTGGTATACGTGTAAATAGTACACAGGATGGTATCACGAAGGACCTTTCCAATTCGCGAGGACAAAAGAAAGCGCGTGCATTGCATCATTCTAGAGAACATTGTTGACTTAGTTCAATAAAAAGGAATTAACACAATTTGGAGTTTTAAGATAAAATAAAAAAGGGAGCGAATGGAAGGGCTTCCTTGTTGAAAGGCACACATTTTGCTGGCACATTATTCCCCCCTGACGGCGCATGTTATTAAGGCGTCTACCCGCTGTGGCGTGTATTCAATGAATAATCACACTGCGATAATGCTGGGAATAATCTTCAACGTCACTGCATGTTTATCTGATTTTAGGGAGTTGTGTGTACTCGAAATACGGCACTTCAAATAATTCATTAAAAAAAGACTTTTTTTTCAGACGAAGCATAACGAATGTACATCAAAAAACGGCATTCAGTTCAGAGCAACAGCCAGTCGGGGAATTTCATCCATGGTCGCTTTGAACAGAACCAGGCGACAAAAGCAAGGAAGCTCGGGTATTTTCCTGAGAACGTTTTTACATATGTTTATTGCCCCTGTAAACTAGTCCTCGGTGGGGAAAAGAGTGCAGTTCACCAGCCGGTGGTTGCAAGGGCCTATAAGGATGTGTGGGGAGCGCTTCCTGGCTCAGCAACACAACAACGACCAAGAATTGTGCAAAGGGACACGCGGACGTCCACTGACAGTGGCAACTCGCACAAAGACAGGCAAGGTAGAGCAGAGGGAACACAGACCTCTGCAGGTGAGGGGGCCGCAGCAACAACATAACACAAGCCTAGCAGACACACACCCATGGCTAGACGAGTACCTTCTTCATTTTGGCAGACAGACTGGCATTCCTGGGACCAGAGACAGACACTTTCTTTGAACAAAGCACGCCCGTGAACCGCCAAACAGTTCTCTCGATATTTCGGAATAAATGGCCACCCCACGTAGCTCAACGCAAGCTCCAACTTCTGTGTTACGGCGGCTGCAAAACGCGTTAAAAAAACACGAGGGAAAACAAGCGATGTATTTGCACACGAGGTTTTGGAAACGAAGCGTTTCCTTTCGTGCGCCCTCCCAGCTCCGAGGCAGTGAAAAGTTGAAAGCAGCCATCATCGTTTGCGTTGTGCCCGGTAATGTGTGTACAGAGTTACTCGCCTTGTTTGTAGGTCCTTAGTAGGAGTGTGTCTGCTGTTGACTTTTTGAATCTAATATTGTTTGAATTTTCTATCAAGAGTTTAAGCCACGTTACTAGAGTGCTTTCTTTTTCCGGCGGTGTTTGTACATTCATTACCTTTTTAAAATGTCTCGGGTGGTAAACAGTTGGGGCAGTGTTCGCACAGCCAGCCGCCCCTCCCCCACCCCCAGGCGCGGGCGGCAGATGCAATGTATTCTCCTCATGCCGGCAGGAATCAATATTCCCCTCTCCAGCACAGCGAGTCAACAGCCCCGCTCATCATCTCCCAATCAACGTATATTACGCAACTTGCCCCGCTCATCATCTCCCAATCAACGTATATTACGCAACTTGCCCCGCTCATCATCTCCCAATCAACGTATATTGCGCAACTTGCCCCGCTCATCATCTCCCAATCAACGTATATTACGCAACTTGCTTTGACATTTAGTTTTGCCTCATTTGACTGAGAGGGTGCCCGATTTTCCGTTCGGGTTGAAGCAGAGAGGCACTGTAGCTTCGGGGAGAGGGGGCCTTTTTGTTGTTGTTGTGATTTATTAATTTATGATTGTAAATTAAATCGGCAATGTTCACATTTTATTCAAAACCCCCCAAAGAAGTAACGTATTATTAATATTATATAATTAGTATCCTCATTATTATCACCATCATCATTTGGTGTGCAGTAACATATCACAACTTTTATATATTGTTGCATACTAAGCATGCACTTACAGTTTCAGAAATGTAACGATCGACTTGGAATATTGAGTCAACTCGCAAAGACAGGTTCAAATTACTGGGACCTACTCAAGGTAATGCTACTCTTGAAAAAATAAAACATGTTCAACATACCCTAAAACAGACAAAAAAACATGTTATTCACAGTCCAAGCAACGTGCACGAAAAAGCAAAAACACCACGTTTCAACTTTATCAGAAAACAAGACACGCATGGCCTGATTTACTAACGTGTTCACGGGAAAGTGCCACTGAAAACATGTTTGCAAATCAGGCCCTTACTTGTATTGGACTCTATGGTGCCTGTGTGAAGAAGATGAGGAGGCAAGGGCAGATGAGTGCAGAGAGGATAGTGCGAAGGGAGAAGAGATTTTCAAGTAATCTGCCACGTTTTTAAGATGCCTCTAGCAAATGAAGGTGCCTGAAAGGCGGAGAGATGTTACAATCTATTTCCAGGGCCGGAAAAGTGATCTCAATTTAGCAATGAGAGTGTGCGAGTAGGCGGAGACTGCATAGTTTAACCAAACCTATGAGCTCCATAATTAGCGCCAAAAAAGCGACAAAGGATTTCTAGCGCCTGAGGAGAAATCACCTCCTCAAAGCATAAGCCTGTGGTACTTATTACTCTGATTATTTCAATGACATAAACCGAACGTGCCCACATTTCTGCAAAAAACGAACAGCGTTTATCAGCAAAGAAACACATTCTGTCAACCATTACCTCGAACGCAATTTGTCTTTTACTTCATTTTTTTAAAGTGCTTTACCAACGTCGGAGAGGGGCCCTGTACTGTGCACACTTTACGGAGATTGTTCACTGTTTAGAGTATTTGTAGTACCTCCACGTTCCTCTTCCTTGAACCAGTACTTAGCTTTGAGGCTCCGCTTCCATCCCAGGATCCCCCTTTTTTTCTCGTTTGCTGTATAAACCTTCCAATTACTCCTAACCCCTCATTTCAAAAAAATGTCCTGTACTCTGGGCAGAATTCAACCTGTTTCTGGTCTGGGGCATTGAAGAGCACAATTGCTGGTCCCTCAGGTGGCGCAACCCATCCAGGATGGGTGTGCTTTTGGATTTCCTGTGGAGCAGGGGGTTCATTTGTGCAGTTTACTGTGAGCCGCTAATTCCCAACCGATGGAGGGCCCGGCATCAAGGTTAGCCCTAGGCTAACGAGCCTGGGGCTCACAGGTAAGGTGTGGCCTTTACTGGGGCAGGGGTGTCCTTTCACCACTAAGGAGGCTGCAGAAGTTTACCAGTGGGCATGGCGATTGGTTTTATAACCTCAGATGGTGCAACATACAAGAATGTCTACCGATTTGGTTGGCACAGGTTTGCTTGGCAAGCAGCAGCAACTTATTTTGTCAGGGGAATGAGGGAAAGTGGGTTGCTCTGGCACACAGAAGCACACAGTGAGTGGTCCCCGCTAGTGGAGTAGGGAGCTCAACTGTTAGGGATATTAAGTAGAAGGTGTGCTTTCAAATCATCAACTCCGCTCTGTTTAACTTTGGGAAGACACTGTTCGCTCCCAGCACACAAAAACCCAGGGTTTCATTTAATCATTTGGAACTTCTCTGCTTTAAGGCAGGGTTCATGGGAATGGGAAGCAGTAGGGAATTTCGTTTTTAATGCACTTAAGGGAATTTGAAGGTTGGCAAAAATAAATAGGAGTACCTAATTACTTTACAGACTCTATTTGTATCCACCCTGGATCGATGTTTTCAACTTCACATTTTAACAAAATTACCCAGTGTTATTTGGCTATTAACTAAATTATTGTTTTGTAAAAATACCAAGGATCTGCTTTATGTGCCCACCCAGTCAATAATGGGAAAACTATTGAATCAAACAGATCCCCCTTAGACTTGGTTTTGTTGGACAAGTTTACTTACATAAATATCTCTGGTTCTCTGCTCAGGGAAAAGGATATCAAGGCTCAGGTCATCAAACAGGTACTGCACAGGGGCCATTAGAATCCAATATCAGACATGGATATTCTCAAGGGTCCATTCCTCTATTTTGCCTCTCCTTATTTATAGGCTCCAGCCTCTGTCCACTCTCCTGGTTTTATCCAGCAATCTTATCAGCAGTTGCAAACTAGGTAATTTCAAGCACTTACCTGATTTCCCTTTTGTGTATCCTGTTAACACCCAAACCACACCCCAAAAATGTCTAAATGATGAGATGCCAGCTAATTGGCTTTTGACCAGGATTAGACAACTATTTTCCAACTGCTTACCCAAGGCCCACCCTCTTCTCTTTGATTGGCCCATTCATTTACCAAGGCCAAATTCTGGAGTTAACGTTTCTACACATTTCAATTGTACACTTAAAACTTTAACATGACAAATATTTTTGTTTTTATAGTTAAGCATGACAATATATATGGCTGAAATGGTCTGCCCAAGCGGGACCAAATTTGTATGCAAGTTAAATGAACAGATATGCCCGTTCATCAGTTTTTTTTAATGATACATGAACCATTACTGTGTTACTTATGGTTCCTGAGAAAATGAACAACATATGATTGTCTATCCAAACTAATAGCAATCTCTAAACATACATGCACATTTTGACTTCAATTGCACATTACATTTTGTTTCCCCACTCCACACAAGATCTGGACATCTTGTCTCTTTGTTGGCTTTTCCTGCAATTAATCCATTAGCATTATGAGAGCAGGCCTCACCCACCGTAAATTCCTTCTTGGTCACTGCTGTGGCTTCAAAAGATGTTTTAGACAAAAGACAGGTGCAGTGTCAGATTTTGAGTGTTCTGAACAGAAAACAAAACCATTTCTCCTGAACAGAAACTGATCCCAATTCTCCAGAACAGGAACTGATCCCTTAGGTGTTACAACTGCTTTTTATAGAGGAGACCTTTTAATACTTGACCTGCAATAATTTGCAGATTTCTCCTGCACCATGCCATCAATGTTAATCTTTAAACAATATTTTATATTAAACTGGCACAGGCACTGGATGTTCACTATTAAACAATTCCTTACAATCCCAAATGCAAATGTCTATATTTTTCCATGCTGCTCTCCTTTTATCCAAGGAAACATAATTTTCCTTGTTTTGCAGCTTGAACATGAATTTATGGCCTTTCGGTCTGACAGTCAAATGATGCTTTCACCTTTCAAAGACAGTATTTCTGCATTTGTATACCCATTTAATTTGATTTTTCTGTAAACAGCATGTTGATGTGTCAGTTGGGAATTAAATGCTGCCCCTTTCAATTTGGCAGTCATTCATCTCTGTGTGTTTTCAATGCTCTACATTTTAGGCCCAATGTAGCGCAGGTCAGTTTCCTTTTTTGCTTGGGGCTGCATTTGAAACCCACAAATCCCCCACCCCTGTCCTTTATTCTCATAACGTAGCAGGTGTTAAAGGGCAGGGGAGAGTGGTGTTTTTCTATCGATTGAAATGCTTCAATGGAGGATGTCCCGTTCTCTTTTCTTCCTCCGGGTGTGAGCAGTCTAGAGTCCACCTCTTGTTCTTAGGTCCCCTGGGTACGGTAATGGAACCACTCTCCTTTTTGCCCCTTGGTTTCTTTCCAGGGTCCCTGTGGCCCTGCTCGGACTCCAGTTCTTCCGGCCCCCAGGTTAGAAGGAAGAATTTTACTCATTCGAAAGAGAGGAGTAAAAAGAGTTGATAAGTATTTTTGGTCAATGAACAAAACAAATTAAGGTGACGCACACCGTATTCCACCATAAGCAATGAAAGTTAAAACAAAAATTTTATTAGTATTATTAGTTTGTTTAAAGGTGCAGGGGAGAAAAAGCAGCTCTGACACCAAAAGTCACCAGAAGTTACCAAACTGATTGCAAAGCATAAAGTGCCCTCACTTGATGGACACTCCCATCCCCTGCACACCTTCTATGCTGTAACCCAACAAGTCAAAATGTGTATAATTGGCACAAATGGATTACGTGCATTTAATTCAATTATCCAAAAGATGGAGTTTTTTCCTTAAAAAAGTCCATTCATTAGATTTACAAGAGTCGAATTTAATCAAACTTTCATTGCACAGTGTGTGTTTAGCAGACAAACAAAACAATTCCACCAAATACATAGTAGAAAGCTCTCAATGATTCTGACTTGTGGGCAGATTTGCAAAGACTATTGAATGGTAATTATGTAAGAACCAGAAGAATGCCTATCTCTGTGGTTATGAACGTACAAAAAATGTATATCAATCGAAGTTATGGGCAATGTTGTGCTATCGTCATGGTTCGAAATTCAGCGTGACTCATTTTCAAATCATCTATAAGACATAAAGAAATGCGTACAAAGCGGCCTCATGTTATGTGTATAGCACTACTTAATTAAATTGCTAATATAGGAAATCAAGTTGCCTACCTCCTTGGTTTAAACACTGTGTGAAACGGAAGCTTCAATTGCAGCTGTAGTATTTAAAGTAACCTTGGTGCTGGGGGAGTCTTCCTGGGGCAAACTCCGGATAGGTCTAGAAAGCATCAAGAGTGTTCATTATTTAACGTCTGCCATATGGGCGTCTGCTGTTATTTTTCATATAAAAAATAGTGTCTGATCTTACCCTCTTCTGGAGTGTGAGTGGTTCAGATGAATTGTCAGTATTCAGTTAAACGTAGTTCTGCATCTCAAAACATGTGTTCTACAGATAAAGAAAAGTAAATGCATGTGCTGGCGTCCTTCTAAAAGGCTGCACAATTAGTGAAATGGGTTAGACACACTCCCGATAGGTCTAGGAATCATAGAGAGTGTTCATTATGTAACGTCTGCCATATATGTGTCTCCTGTTATTACTCGTATGAAATAATAGTGTATGACTTTAACCGCTTCTGGAGTGCGTGTGGTCCAGATGAAATGTCAGTATTCGGTTACACCTAGTGCTGTGTCTCAAAACATCTGTTCTACGGATAAAGAGAAGTAGATGCGTGTGCTGGCAACATTTGAAAAGGCTGCACCATTAGTGAAAAAGGTTAGAACTATACATTGAAGTCCTCATGATTAGGAGGCACTTACCATCAAGGAGCCAGCAGAATCCCATCTGTGCACTGCCGAACGTGGAGAAAGCTTATTTTCCAAAATTGGAAGATGGAGTTAATGAAGGCCAGTGCGTTCGTATGGGTGCACTGACGTCATATGTAAATAAACATGCAAGGGGCGTTAGAGTTGACTTTGGAGCTGCTTGAATCATACTGTGTATGTGGAAGACACACACGTATGTGTTTTTTTTATATGAATACATCCATAAGTTAAAAGAGGTTTCTATATTGCTTGAACTGAGTGAAGCTCGTTTTAAATATTGGTATCCAGCGATCATGTATAGCTACACATCCGGCATAGGCAGGTGCCCTATTCTTAAAGCGGGAGGTGTTCTCATAGCACTACAATGCCTATATAACGATATAGGTGGGTTGTATTCTATGCATACTATTATGTCTATATGAAGTTGTTAGTGGGTTGATGCCCCTCTCTCCACAGCGGGATGTATACTGATTAATTCTGAGTGTATCAAGGCACAAATGGTCATCTTGTGCCATCTGATCTATAATAGTTTACAGGGGCCTGATAATTGCAAGACCGTACAATTCATTCTTTTAAATTAATTTTGTACTGAAGGTGCATCACATATTATACATTCAAACACATATAACGTATTTGTCACCTCAAGATAGATAATCAAGTTATTTCTATGTGGGGATAGAAACATAGATGCATTTTCATACCATTAGTAACAGACATTCAAGATGCAATGAATGATATTGAGTACAGAGACACATTTGCACATCTGCTGGCTTTGCTAACATATGCGTTATTGAATGGAAACGAAGGTAATTATCCATAAATGATAATTCAATTATTGGAGAGAACACTAGGTTACGAAGATAACCTGATTATGAATCGGGCGAATGTTATGAAACTTCTTCACTCCCTGGACCACCCCGACCAACTACAATCAAGGGACATAGATTGGATCGAATTCCACAATGATCAGCGTCACGATGGCGTGATTCCCCATACAGGGGACCGGAATACCAAATGCTCAATCTTAGAGTTGGGTTCAAAACTCAACCTGTGTGGGTTTGTGCTCAAGGAGTTGGTGGAGGAAAATAGTATACAGCCAGTAGGCCGAAAAGATTTGAAATACCCATTAGGGAATTCCCTAAAGTCAACAACCGAATCCAAAAAGGTCCAGGTGGTGCAAGTGGGGAAAATGGGCAGGGGTGCTCCAGAGGTCGACAGTAGAAGTGATCACGTGTGCACTCACTTGGACAAAGCTGGACCAAATTTGGAGAACAGCCTAGAGGAGTGGAGTTGGTTGGCGGGGTTTTTAGCAGCCAAATCATAATGCCATCAGCCCCCCTGAGTGTCCAACGCAGTCCCACTTCAAATGGTATAAAAATCATGAGTTGGAACACAAGGGGCCACTCACACCTCCTTGGAAATTTAGCAGTACATCTGACAACCTACAAACTTTTTTGCCTGCAGGAAATTTGGCTGTGTGACCCCCCCACTCCTAGACGGGTTCGAGATATTTTTAAATCCAGCAATAAAGGGTTGGAAAGGGAGACCGAGCTCAGGCCTCTTGTTAGGGGTAAAGCGCACGAGCGGCTTAAAAGTGCTCTCTTCAGTAAATAGGAACCCTTGGATTCAACTTACTACGATCTCAACCACGACAAAACCCTCACTTCACATTCAAGAGTGGAAGCTGCTCATATGCAACGTATATTGGGGTCCCACGGCACGTGTAGAGGACAGATTTATGGAAGTTCTCTTGAAAGCCATAGATGACGCTAGGATTGATTGCCCTAAACTCGAGATTCTTCTCTGCGGAGACTTTAACATGGAATGTTATGATAAGAAGCGGAGGAAAATTGAGTTCCTGCCTCTGACTGCCTCAAAAAATATAACAAGAGGAGTGAATATGGAGAAGGAACTTATAGCGAGGAACATTCACATGGTAAATGGAAATCTGCAGGGTGACCAACCGGCCGCCCCAACTTGGAAACGGGCTAACCAAACCAGCACGTTGGATTACATTTTTGTATCGGAAAATCTTATGGGGAAACTAACATCGTTGAAAGTGGTCCGTACGTCACAGAGCGATCATAACATTCTGGAACTCGAAAGTGAGGCTTGGGACAAGGTTCCATTTACACCTGCCCAACACCTACCAAATCATCTCCTGGAGTTAGTCCCGGGGGTAAACAGACTACGCATGGGAAGAATAGAGATGGGCTTGGCCTTGGACTCAGTAATCAAGCTAAATTGTGATGATAAGGATCATGGTCCTAAATTCATTGAATACGCAGAAGTACTGAAGATCTTTCGTACGAAGGTGGTGGCCAAGGGAAGTCAACAATGTATTCGGCACACCTACGATCATCAAGTAGTGACCAAAAAAAAAGCTGTAAGAAAAGCCAGGAGGCGATTTGTCAAAACCAGCGCACCAGTTGATCTACTCCTGTACAAAAAATGTAGAAACAACTACAGAAACTGGCTTTTGCAATATAAACACCAATTAGTGCAACAAGACAGTGAGAAGATGCTAAAACTCATAACTACTAAAAACATCACTGGCATCTGGAAATTGATCAACGAGACAAGTACCCCTCCTGACTCTAAGATGGTAAACCCCATAGCAGGAACAGTTTGGGAGGCCCACTTTCGTAACCTTTATTCCACAGGGAAAATCTGTGTTCCACAAAAAACTTTATCATCAAATGAGTCCTGGGACATTAAATTCGGAAAACAGGGCATTCTAGATCTCATCAACAACTCTAACTCTTCTAGGGCCGCGGGGCGGATGGCCTTACAAACGACATCCTCAAGAAGGATCCGGAAAAATGGGCCTCATTTATGTTGAGTCTGTTCAACGAGATAAAGAGATTAAAAAAGCTACCCCATTCTTGGACGACGTCCATAATTGTGCCGATTTTCAAGAAGGGGGACAGGTCTGTGCCCACGAACTACAGACCGATCGCCCTCTTGGATGTCGTGGGCAAAATATTTGCAGCAGTAATTCTGAAACATCTGAACGACTGGAGTCGGTTGGCAAACCACTTGGACCCTTGGCAATCGGGTTTCCGCAAGGGCATCGGGACATCCTTGAATTTCCTAATTATAAACATACTAAAATGGCTGGTCAAGGAGAAGAAATATAAAAACATCTACATCGCATCTATAGACTTGGAACAGGCGTTCGACTCCATCGACCGTAGCATTCTGTGGCACAAACTGAGGAAATGGGGTTGCCCGAATAATCTGAGAGAACCATTGGAGGCACTACACAACAGAACAACTCTCAAAGTCAGGTTGGACAGACGGGGTACCCTCTCAAATAGTGTGGAGGCCCAGAATGGGCTGAAACAGGGTTGTCGGTTGGCTTCAGCGGTATTTTGCCTTTTTATATCCAACATGCAGGAAGCCTTCGAATCGGTGAGATGTTTCCCCCCTAAGATCGCAGGGACTTCTGTGGGAAGGTTGTTGTTTGCAGATGACCTCCTGCTATTAGACCAGACTGCAGTTGGTCTACAGCGACAACTAAAGGCACTAGAGTTGTATATACAAGGAAATGGCCTCCAAATTAACCCAAAGAAATCAAAGATCCTGAGACTAGGCCCAACCATTGGTGTTAAAAATCTAAGGTGGTTCCTGTCGGGAGAAGTTGTACCAGTGGTCCAGGCCATGGTCTACCTGGGAATAACTTTAAACAATAGTATCCAAGATGGTCCGGGCATCGAAAGATTCAGAAGTATAGTCACAAATCTAGCTTCCCAAGCACTGTTAATTAAGCGACGATACTGCTCTTTTTCCCTCCGACCTCTCATAAACTTTTACAGATTGAAAGTTTCGCCCATTTTGACCTATGTCGCTGAGGCAAACTTTTTTCTTACTCCAGAGGTTTGGAAATTGTTGGAGGGCTTATTTTGGAAAAGAGTGTTGAGCTTACCAACATCTTTCCCGATTGAAAGCGTTCGCAAAGAACTGGGTTTGTCTTCACTCTACATTTCCATGGTCTGGAAATTACTGACACTTTACGGCAAATGTCTGCATCCCCAGGAAAGAAGTGGTTTTTGGCTATTAACCAAGCTATGACAAGAAAACAGATCCCGGCCTTAAACAAATGGCAGTTAATCTGTACAGAAATTCTGAACAATTTAGCCATAAATCCGGATAATCTCATGCAAAATCCGCAGAGGGTCAAGAGGAAACTCTTGGACTGGGACTGGATAGTCACTTTGGACAGGCTTAGTGCTTTCCCGTCTATAACTCAGGGCAAGGACGAGCATTACTGTAGGGGTACTGTGCACCCGTATCTGGACAAATTTCCCTCAAGCACGGAAAGGCATTGCTTTCTAAAATTTCGTCTAAACCTCCTTCATACAAGAGAAGTTCTAGGGAGAAGAAATAAAAAGGAGGGGCAATCAAGTTTGTTGTGTCGCTGCTGTGGACAGGCGGTTGAAACTCTACAGCACTTGGTGATGAACTGTGGTTCTTTATTGAATCTTAGAGAAAAATGGTTGGGGACGCACTTTCGAAATCTAAGCACCTTATCTATGCAGGAGAGGTGGTCAATCCTAAGAAGGGGAGGAAAAGTATCCATGACTTTGGCCTTGATGGATTTCGTGAGAGAATTTTTTTTAAAACTGGACACTTAGCTATTTCCCTTTTCCTTGTTTTTACTTTTATTTCTCTTTCCTTCTTTTTTTAATTCTGTTTTATTACTTTTCCTCCCTATATATAGCTGATGTAATGTGTGTTTTCTTTTTTCTGTTAAACATTGATTTTAAGATGCATTTAAAGTTGTTTTGGAAACTAACTGATGCATTAAAAAAAGAATTCAGTACATTTCATCCTCTGACAATATGTTAACAATTTGTGGTTACCAGGCCAAGTTTCCTGTTTAGGTGATAATTTAGAATACAGAATCAACAAATAGTATGCAGATATCTAGACATCAACAACCTGATAATGTCGTCATGATGTTTGTCAATGATGTATGATTATGTATTTCATACTCAAAGGAATGGTGTCAGGGGAAATTTTCTATTTAGACCTATGGGGGTCATTGAGTCCATCTGTGAATCCAGACCATTTCTCTTTTGGCTAAGAGGGTATTTTTATCGCCTCCTCTTGGTGGAGGTTTTACAGTTTCCAGTACTATATACCTCAACTCTGCTACAGAGTGTCTCATTTCTGTGTAGTTTCTGCCCACTGGGGATTTTTGATGGTTTGTTCTGATGTTAGGTCTGTGCTCTGTTAGTCTTTCTTTAAATTTACGGGTGGTCTGGCCAACATAACATTTCCACATGGACTGATTAGACCATATACTAGAAAGTTTGAGTCATAATTGGCAAACTGTTTGAGGTCAATTGTTTGTCCAGTGTCTTATGTGATCGCCTTTTGGGATATTATTTCAGTGATTGTAATGTAAGCAAGGGATGGTGCCAAACATTGGTTTGCAAATTAATGTTTGTCTGATCTGATCTGACCTTTGGCATTCTCCAGGTTATCTCTAATATTTCTGCATCAAGTATAAGCAACCATTGGTGGTTTCGGAAATACTTTACAGAGTTGAGGACACAATCTCGTTATCTTCCAGTTTTTCTTTATGATCCGGTTGGTTTGACAAATCTGTTTGGAGAAATTCATCAAGTGTAAAAAGGGTGGATTGCTTTCACATGTTTTAGGTGTGAGGAGATACTTTATGGTCATGGTTGCACATCTGCTTTTAGCTTTTTCTAAAACTTTGTTGGGATAACCTCTGACTTTGAATCTGTTGGACTCAATTTCAATACTATCGCAGTAGTTCTGATCTTCTGAGATGATTCTCTGTATTCTCAAGTACTGACTGTGTAGTATTTTGTTTTTCAGATGGTGGGATGATAGCTTGTACAATGCAATGCATAGTCACATCAGTGCGTTTTTGATATATAGAAGTGATGAGTTTATTCCCACTCAGTGATATTAGGACGTCTAAAAGTGAATACTAGGTGTTCCAATTGCAAGTATGAATTTATATGTGGGTGTAGTTCATTGAGATATTTCAAAGCTGTTTCCAATTCCTCTATGGGACATGTCCAAATTCCAAAGATATCATCAATGTATCTTCTACATGGTCTTCCATATATGGTGTTCAAGTATGTATTGTGTCTCAAATGCATACATTAATACATTCACATATGCCGGGCCCACAGATGACCCTATTGAAGTGCCTGATATTTGGAGGTTGCAGTTTTTCTGAAAACAAAAATAATTGTTATACAAAATGATCTATGCCAACTCTATATATTTTTTTGGATGGAAAAAAATTCTTCATTTAAGAGAGCCCATTCAAGGGCATCCAAACTATTGCTTTGAGGAATGGACGTGTACAAACTCTGTACATCCCAGGTACATCCAATATTGATTACAATCAGTAAGTTGTTCCAGTATGTTAAGCAAATGTGTAGTGTAAGCAAGTAAGTAGTGGTCTTTTGTACAATCGGTTGAAGCAATGTATCCACATATCTGGCAGAAGGGTCAAAGGTGCTATTAGCTGCCGCCACTATTGGTCTCAAAGGTAGGGTGTTAAGATTCTTATGGCTCTTTGGGAGTCCATAGAATACCGGCATGATAGGAAGGAAATGTATGGACAGATAGGCCTTAGTTCTTTCAGTTATCCATTCTTCGTCCATAGCCTTTAACAATACTTCTTTGATGATGGGTTTGATGGTGTTTGTGTGGTCCTGATCCACCAGCAGGTAGGAATATTTGTCATTCAAGGGTGTTAGACAACTTTGATTGTAGAAATCGCTATCCATGATGATGGTTGCACAACCCTTGCCCGCAGCCGTCATTGTTATCAATGTGCCATTAGCAAGTTGTCTGAGTAACTTGTGTTGATGTCCTCTTACATTTTGTGCTTCGCTGACAAAATATTTTTACAGATTTCAGATCTTTGAACACGGAGTTTTCAAACAAATCAAGTGCAGAATTTTTGACACTGGGATAGAATGTGCTTTTCAATTTAATTTCCAAGTAGTCAAAGGTTCTAGGTCTTTCCTCTATTGGATGTACTGAGTCGAAAAATACCTTTAGTCTAATTTTCCTTTTGAGTTTGGATATGTTTTTGTATTCCTCAAAATAGAGGCATTGTTGGTTAGAACAAAGGATAGTCCTATATTAAGTAGGTGTATCTCTTGTTTATAGAAAATCTGATTGGAAATGTTGACCACTAATTTACTATCTTCTTTTTGCCCCTTAGTCCTCATGTGTCCTCTCCTTGATTTTCTGCCCCTAAAAAATCTGGTGCACCTGAGGATGGAGTTCTCAGTACCACTAGTGCCTATTCTCGGAATTGTAGACTGTTGAGTACCTCTGCTTCCTGATGTATGTCGCTAGATGTATCCGTTTCTGTAACAGTCTTTCTAGGCTGTCTCGGTTGAAAAGGCTGGTTTTGCTGATAAAACTCTTGCCACATGAATACAATATCACAAGAGTAGTCCAACGTGTTGCTTCCGAATTTCCGGATTTGTCTCTCTTCAATTTCCTGCTTGTAGGTATCTAACTTCCTTTTTGTATCCTCAAGTATCGTGGATAGTTCTTCATGGGATAGTAGTGTGTTCAGCTGTTCCTTGAGTTCTGTGATGTCTGAATCAATCTTGGATAATGATTTGGCCATTTTGTCTATAGTCAGAAGTATTAGGTCAATGGAGCATTTATTAAGAATTTGTTAAGAATCTGTTCCCATCTTTTTACAAAGGCACTACTCTCTTTTCATAAAGCAGGACTTAGATATATTCTAAGACCCCTTGGTATTCTTTTAGCCTTATAGTTCTGAGCTAGTTTAGAAGCATGAAGCTTTTGGGAGATTTCTCTCCTTGTTATGTTGTTGATCAGTTTGTCAGGGCTCTCTTTGGTAGTGGTTGCCCTCTCCGGATTTTTTATTAAGTAGATAATGCATGGTGATGCTTCCTCCTCGCTAAAGGCTAATGTCATAGAATTTCGAAATGTGAGTAGATTCATTTTTTAAAATGACATACTTAAATGCCAATTGGTTTCAATATACAAGGTGCCTATCCTGGTAGTTCCACTCCACACAACTGTGGCTAAATCGTACAATGAACAAAACTATTTAAGTTGATGCACACCATATTCCACAATAAGTAATGAAATCTCAAAAACTATTATTAGTTTTTTTGAAAGTGCAGGGAAGAAAAAGCGGCGCTGACACAAAAAAGTCACCAAACTAATTCCAAAGCATAACGTGTCCTCAATTGATGGACACTGCCGTCCCCTGCAACCCTCTATGCTGGTAACACAACCAGTCAAAATGTGTATAATTTGTAACGGATTACGTGTATTGCCTTCAACCATCCAAAAGATGGATTATTTTCAGTAAAAAAGTTCATTCATTTTGACTGGTTGTGTTATCAGCATATAGGGTGTGCAGGGGAGGAGAGTGTCCATCAAATGAGAACACATTATTTCCCTGGACAATGTTACATGTAAATTGTGACACATCGATTGTTTTACACATTTTGATAAACATTTTTCCATTTTCTATCAAATTAATTCAAATAATATGCATATTTAAATACATTACTCACCTGCTATATATTTTAGTTTCCATCCGGGGTTTGTATCTGATCTTCATTCCTCAGATTGTTTCTCGGCTCTAACTTCAGTGGGATCCTCAATCATTCTTAAAGCCAGTCTGGTATGACAGATTTTTGTCTGATTGCTATGGACCCAGTTGTCTTCTGTCTGTTCCCATTCAGGGATGCAGGTCTTATAGGCAATAGGTGAGATTTTGTCCACAATTTGAAAACTAATGCAAAAAGACGGAAGGCATTTAATTACCCAGGTCTGGTATCTCTGGAAATGGTACAGGTAAACCATGTCACTTACCTTGTACTCCTATTTCGTGGTCTTTGGTTCATAGTACGATTTTATCCCTTCAGCCGACTTCTCTAAATTGCGCTGGACATAAAGAAAAGTGTGCTGGAGGTGCTTCCTTTGGTTCTCAATGTACTCATTAGTAGTGAACTCAATGATCAGCATCTGCTCCTGAGTTCTATAATGCAGATGCTGAGGTAAGACAAAGGGGCCTCATTACGAGTCAGGTGGTCCGGAAATAATGGTGGCGGTAAACCCGCCGCCACAGTGGTTTCCGGATCACCTGATCTCGAGTCCTGCAGGCGGAGGTGTCATGCCTGCCAGGTCTGACCTGGAGGATTTAACACTGCCTGCCTGCAGGCGGACATGGAGACATCGGCACCATCACGAGATGGTGCCGGTGTTTCCATGGTCCCCATTCCCATTGAGTCCTATGGCACTCAATGGGAATGGGGATTTACCGAATTCCGCCTCTGGAAATTCCTGGGTCACCGGGGTTGTAATGCCCTGGTAATTCCGAGAATCACGGAGGCAGAATGGTAATAAGAGTCCGGCGGTAACCGAGCTGGAAAAACCGGCAGGTTACCGCCGGACTCGTAATGAAGCCCAATGTTTGATCCGGTCATAAACTCAAATGGAGCCATTTTAGTTGCAGAAGATGATGTAGACCTAATAGCAATCAGGGCAAGCAGTAATTGCATGTCCCAACAGGGTCCAGAGTCAGCCACCAACTTCTTCAGTATGCTTACAAATATTTTATTGTATCTCTCAATCCCTCCGCTTGATGCCCGTAGTAGGCAATGTGAAGGTTTCTCTTACCCCTTGAATCTCCCACATCTTGATCATCACCTTGCTGGCAAAATGGCTTTGTTGGTCTGACTCAGTACTTTGCCAGAGGCCAAAATGAGAGAAGATGTGGTTGATCATTAGCACAACAGCTGTCTCTGCCTTCCAATTCGGGACAGGAAGACATTCTACCCACTTTGCAAACTAACATGTCACAGTTAACATGTACCTGTTTCCTCAAGAGGAGCAAATCACTGGCACGATGGAACTTGGCTGAAATTGTGCACACATGAGACACCCCTTTAGATATATATTGAGGTCCTGGCCCTTGTATGGCCAGTATACAAACTCTCACAAGATTTCAAGTGTCATGTGAAAACCCATTTGACTGGCAGTGGCTGTGTCATAGGTGTGATTCAACATTAGACTCCAGAATGAGATAGGTACCAGCCAAAGGTTTCATCCAGATAGGGATCTCCATAGCAAAACACTGTCTTGTATTGAAAACATTTTGGAACATGTCATCAACATCCAGAGATCCTCTTTACTGGTATAATCCAATTCTGTTAGAAGAAAACTCACTGGATCTTCAATGTGTCAAAAAGAATTTTACAATGATAGGGTCCTCTTTTTGTGCAGTTATCAAATCTACATCCATGGCATCTTCACTCCACTGAGCAGTTAGGACCATACTGATGGCATGAGTTTGAGACCTTGTGACAGCTGTGACTTGCATTTCACCCAGCAAGAATGCTGTATCGAATAAATCCCCCTGCAGAGCTCCAGGTTTAGCCACTGATCAGCCAAGTCATTCTCAGTCTCATCTGGCTCCTCTATTTATGAATGACCTCTGATCTTTTTCCAATATATATTCATCCCATTAGAGGTTCCAGATCATCAATCGGCTGGATCAGTTTTCCATGTTTTACTGGTTTGTTGTTAGCACAAATGATGCCTTCTTTCAGTTTATCAGGTGTTCCAGGAAGCCATTCTTGACATAGTCAGAGGCGGGGATTATCACTAGTTCTTTGAGTTGGTGGTGTACTGCAGTGAGGGTGGCTTGATGAACGGCCCGCCATCAACTCTGCTACCCAACTACTTTGAGGTTGTATTTTGTAACGAGCTTAGGGCTCTGGGGTATCATTCACCCATGCATTCCCAATGCCAGCCACTAGTTAGTTTTCCCTGGTATTTCCAACAAGGTAGGAGCACACGTCCACATAAACTGTGGGTATCCCCTAGCAAATGTTTTCTTCATAGACTTTGCGTGGGGATGTTAGGTACACCTCCATATTGTCTTTGGTCCTTAGACTTTCCTTCTCAAGACAGTTTTCTTGAGCACAATACTGCAAGTCGGCCAATCCTTGCACTAGAGGACTCTTCTTGTTTTGCCCATATCTGACCTCCACAGGAAAGCCTTTCATGGACAGAATCCAGGAAGTTATTCTGGAAATACTTACATTTCCTGCCTGGATCTTGCCACTTTGTAAGTACGGCAAGGGTTGCTGAGGAGTCTCTATGATAATGTGCTCCCCCTGGATAAACAAACAGTAATTATTTCAATGCCCACATCACTGTCAGGAATGCCTTTTTGCAGTCATTGAATTTTTACTCCACAGAGGTCAAAGTTTTGCTCGTGTAAGAGATAACTTTGTTGACCATGTCATGCTTTTGGTACAATACCGCTGTTAGGCAGGTATCTGAAAAACCCTGTCTCCAAGAAGAACGCCTTATTCTTCATGGGGTAAGCCAAGCAAAAAGCTTGAGAAAGGCATCTTTACATTTATTTAACTGCCTTGGATGGTTCCAGACCCCAATCCCACTTGAATCCGGCCTTTAAAAAATCGACCAATGGTCAAGTGACCTCTGCATAGTCTTCAATTAACTTTTGACTATAATCAAAATTTCAGCAATAGGTTCTTCCACAGTTGATCTCTTGATCAATACATTATCAGTAGTTAAGGGGGGCCCTTTTTTCCAATGTAACATTTTTGACAGGTGGGAAGGCTCCTGGTTGCTCATAGTCCCGCACCCTTTTAATATGGGTTTGTTTGATTTTTGATATGGAATTTGATATCAATGAATTTTTTATATCAAAATGTTTTGATAACACATTTTATATTGCTTTGATATCTGTTTATATAAATGGCTATATAAAGTGTGTTTGTGTACTTTGATATGGTTTGAGATAAAGTTTATATCAAAATTATATAAAGTGCAAATCAAAATGTTTTTAATATGGGCGAACGCATGTGCGCTCTTGCTTGGTCGAGGACAAAATACGCTGTGGGGAGTTCTATGGTGAGTTTTAGGGTCAGATGACACGGCGATGATGAGGGAGTGGGTTGTGGCCTTGATGGTATGACATCATGATTTTATATAAAGCTGGCCTTTGATTAGCCTTTGAATAATTTTATGTAAACTTTATATTATTTCTATTTAAATGTGCTTTAAAAAATGTTGTAAATATTTAAAACATGTTGATATCAAAAACATTTTTAAATATAATTGTTACAAAATTTGATATCAAAAATGTACTTTTTATATCAAATATTTTTGATATTGTATTTTTATATCAAAATTATATCAGATCTTTTACATCAAAATGAAAGGTGTTTATTATCTCAATTCTTTTATATCAACATTTTAAACTAATTTGATATCAACATTACAAACATTTTATATCAAAAAGTTTTTATATCAAATTATTTTCATATCAAAATGTAAAAAAACATTGCTATAAAAAATGATTTTTGATATAAAAAATATAAAAGATAAAACACATTTTATATAAATTTTTTATATCAAAATAATATCGATTTTCATATCAAACTTTAAAAACACCCAAAACAAAATTGTGATATTAATTATATTTAGATCAAAATTATATAATGATCATTATATTAAAATGTTTACACTATTTTATATAAAAATGCATTTTTATATCAAAATTCAAAAATGTTATATTAGAAAATATATTGGCCGTGACACGCCAGTGTTGGGAACATATTATGTCAAAATCTGCGCTGTGTTTTAAAAAAAAACAGCTGTTTTGCAGGGCCTGTGAATATATAGTTTATAATATATGACAAAATGAAAAGTGAAGATCTAATTCCAGAGCTACAAAAAACACAGACAAATGTATGTAATATGCTGGGACACTGGATTCTACCATCCTTCTTGTTGTGCAGAAAGCAGTGTTCAAGCAACACAGCCGCAGCTTGCTTTTATGAAAATGCAGCGGCAGGACAGAGAATTCACAGATGATGACACACACACGTGGCCCAGAGTTCTGACTCAACTATTTTGGTTTCTCTGTTTATTACAAATGATATGAAGCCATATCAGAATGACCCAACCTTGCAATGAAACCTTGAGGCTATTGCAATCATGCTCCGCCATGTGCCTGGTGTGACTAAACTATATTTGCACGGGCCCATTCATTGTAAAGGAAGCGTAGCCCCAAGGCGCCTGTAATATTCAACCGGCATGTGACTGCTGTGCCTCAAAGACTATGCAAATGACCAATTGTATTCTAAACACCCCGTGACTTTTCAGAGAACACCAGCAGCATGCACAGGGAATAGGCCAGATGGGGGTGTTCTGTTGGGGGGGGCGGGGAGAGGGGTGGATCTCTTTAAAACCCATGCTTAGGAAACCTTCCAGAACATGGCTGCAGATTTCGGGACAATTGCAAGCCCCGGCTGGTCCTGAAGACACCAGGACATCTAAAGTCCGGTGACGAAAGAGGCATTCTACTTTTAAAAAGTGAGTTGATCTTATGTATTTACTGCAAGCTTGTAAATAAATAGCGGTGTTTTAAAATTGTACAATATTTTAAACAAGATGTGAAAACCATTTTAAAAGTGTATGTTCTAGAATCTAGCCCTGTGTATTTTTATTTAAAGGTGCAATCAGAGCTTTTAAAACAAAATGTGTGTATTCTTTAGCTGCTGGCAGGACTAACTGCCAGCCTGCATTTTTATATATTTAAGTTAACGTGTTGTGCCTGGAAAGGGGAAACCTGTCTCTGGAATCCCGCCCCGGTGTGATAAGGTCATTTTGTAATCCACATTTTATTTTGTTTTACCGGAGAGGGTCTTTGATGCTTTGGCTTTTAGGCAATTAAACTTTTTTTTAAATGTCAAGCTAGTTTACGAAGTTTGGATCAGCAGGGACATTCTTTGTTTAAAATGAAAGCCTTGGGGCTAGGGTCTATCACCACATACAGTGCTGACAGCACACACAGCGTACAATGTGACAAGTTGTGTAGTTATATACAATTACACTTTTTAAATGCCGATCTCTTTCCGTGCAAACAAGCGACATGAGGCGTTGTGAACTAGCACACAGCTCCTATCTGAATAGGCCTCTCTGTGAAGGAAATCCCACAGTTTTATGACACAGCCCTAAAAAAAAATGCTGCATGGTGCAAATGAGCACATTTGTAGATGAAAAAAAGCCATTGACAAACCCAACAGACAGGGCATTCATATAGACTCAGGGAAGATTGCTTAAAGCAGCCACGGTTTCATTTTATAACACATTTTTTATTTTAAATCAAATATTTGTTTTGGTTGGAGAGGGTATTAAACATGTATAAGTATTTAGAAAGTGCACAACACTTTTGGTTCTAGGAAAACCGCTGTGCACACACGCTATAGTCACTTTGTGTGGTGTTATTTTTAATTGTGGACCCGTGACAAAGCAAATAGGTGCAGTGAGACTTGATTAAAGTAACCACAGTGACCAAATGAAAATGATACATATGCACTTAGGGTCTGAACCTCTATGCACACGCTTACACGAAAAAGACATTGACAACGGGAATAGGCAACACCTTTTGTATAGTAATGCAGAAATGTATTCTGAAGTAGCGCTTATACCAAATATATTCACTGCAAGCTCTTTAAAATTAGCTGGAGAGCACAGTTGACCATCAGGGACAGTGAGACGATTTGGACCAGCAGGGACAGTGTGACCATTTGGGCCATTAGGTACATGGTGGCCCTTTGAACCGGTAGGGACAGCCATGGTATTGCAGCGACGATCCCGCAGCTGATCCTAATGGTCCAAATGGCCACACTGTGCCTGATAGTTACATAGTCGCTATTGTGTTGTTTTCTTAACAGTGTATCAAGATTTTAAAATATAACAGTGCCTTTTATAAAAGAATGTCTGGTTTGTAAAAGTTGTAAATGTGTCACAGATCACACACGCGGTTCACATTTTTTTAAGCCCCCGAGAGTCAGGATCTTATATTCTGACTCAGCGCACAAACATTAGCATTATAAGACACTGATTCTATATTTCTCTGTTTTTATAGAAATGGTCTACAAAACCCAGATGTCACAGGTGTCGCAATTACTGGATGTGAATTCAAGAGCTACTGATTCAGCAAATTATGGACAGCAGGATGGAGCGTGGATGGCACTTTAGGCAGCCGGTTCAACATATCTTGGATGTCCCGAGGTGAATGGAATGATGCAACCTGTTTCTACTGGGGCTTTTGAGGGCGCTGGGACGGGATACGTTCTGCACGGATCAGCACATTTGGAATGCTTGAACAACACCATAATGGGGAACACTCTTTTGGAACAGCATCAGCAAGGGTCATGGGATTTGGGGACCTTAACGCCACAGAGTTCTTTTGTAAAATCAACACTAGGCCTGCTTGGGTGTGGCGTGTTTGCTACGCCTGACACAGTGTCTGTGGGGCAGATGCCACATAGTTCTTTTGTAAATTCAACACTGGGTCTGATTGGGTCTGGTGTGTTTGCTTCGCCCAACGGAGTGTCTGTGGGGCAGACACTGCAGAGTTCTTTTGTAAATTTAAGACTGGGCACGCTTGAGTCTGGTGTGTTTGCTACGCCGGATGGAATGTTTGTGGGGCAAACACTGCAGAGCTCTTTTGTAAATTCAACACTGAGCCCACTTGGGTCTGGTGCATTTGCTATGGCCAATGGAGTGTCTGTAGTGCTATTGAGTGGTAAAGTCTCTAAGGCCCTGAAAGTTGTTTATGACTATTGTGCTGTTTCAACACTGAACCGTATGAGTGAAGAACTTGAAAATGGGCAGAAACATAATTCTACAACCTGGAGGCCAGTCACGGCCACTATCCCAAGGGGGTCTACCGGCTCAAGCCGGAATTAAACACGGTGCCACGGTCGAGTAAAATAGGGAATGCTCTGGTTATAAACCCTGATTATGGAGTTATTCCCTCAAAGCTGGGGGCTTGAGGACTCTGACGGATATTAGTGTCATTTAAATATTCAAACACCTGGTTGTGGTGCACCAGTGGGCATTCATACACTTTCAGACAGATTGCACACCAACCCCAGGCTACAAACCTCCTTTAACAGTGTGCAATCACAAGACAATACCAGTATGAAACCGGTTTGTAGGGTTTATGGTGTAATTTCTACATTTTTTAAGCTGCAAAATGCAAAGCATAATGTTGAGAATGATCTGGATGGGTTGAGACAACCATAGAGGTGCGACGGTAAATGGCGACTAAAGAAAAATAATGTCTAGAGGGTGGGGTGTGTAAACAGATCTGCACCACTGGGGGTTGACACGAGTGATAGGATTATGATGGCTACCGACAAGACAAATGTATCAGAATATGCGCTGCAGAATGTAGATTTTGTTAAAAAGATAAATAACGCAACCAGCATGGACAGCATTCAAAATGTAGATGCCCAAGCTAATGCAGTAGTAGGCCTCAACGAGATTTCAGTTTCCGGGCTTTTACCCCCCAAGCTAATAGTGGTTCTAAGGTTTATACATAAAACATAGTGCTGTTGGTGAGTACGGGCAATATGGCATATATGCTGGATGGGGCTACAGCGGCTATTGTGGATGCCACGATATCTGAATTGGAAGCGCGAATATTCGATATGCAGGGGAATCCAGACTTTACTAATGACCCTATATCTCAGAAGGCGCCTCTTACGTATGCGGGCATTGTTAATACGGCTGAAGAAGTGGCTATACATACCAATGTGGCTATGAGTCAAAATATTGGGGGTATTAATACACCTGCCCTTCATAGTCAAGATGTCTGTGTATACTGGGATGGAAGCGGATACAGTGTTGGCCCTAATAATATTTCTGTTGACGTTCATTCAGGGGTAACGCACAATGTTAATATTTCCAGTAGTGTCGCAGATGATGTTCAGGACATGGGTGTTTTTATTCTTGTGGATGCTTAAGCAGGGAGTGTGCACAGAGTGGGGGCTGGAACTTCTGTTGGTGTTCAGGAGGTGTGTGTGAATAATGATTGGGGCATTGTTAATATTTCTGATGATGAACAAGTGGGTGTTGTACACAATGATGAAGAGGTCTGCAATGCAAATGTTGTTAACATTTCAAATGTTCAGGTGCAGAGTGTTCAAACATGGCTCGCTACACCCACAGAGGGTCCATCAACATCATACACTAACACCAATATACCTGTTGAAACATGGAGCGACAAGCACATAATAATTCTGGATAGTGATACAGACACTGAAGGTGAGGTTGATCAGGATGTGTGGGATGGTTGTAGGATGATGAACGTTTCAAGCTCTGCCAGCCCTGATAATACTTCACTGGCGCTGTGTGAGCATGTAGCAGTTATTCAAAGAACAAGCAAAAAAAAGCTCACTTTAAAAAGAATTAGAAAGAATGACTGAACATCGTCAAAAGTTTAAAACCCCACTGTAAAAAGAAGCAGGTTGTGCAGTCTACGATTCGGAGTGCTTTTGAAAATGCAGAAGCGACTGTTTTGGATTCTAATAATAATGGCAGGTGATATTAAGGTCTTGACGGCGCCGTCGTATAGGGCAGTCACCTGGCTACAGATCAGTATTACGCCAGATGATGGCCCGGTTGTTCAACACACCGCATTAGTCGGGGAATGGTCTAGTGATGCAGCTTCTGAAACATTTGTGGGACCTAGTATATACACAGGTCTGCCATTGCTCCTGAAACACCACAAATATAAAACGTGTCAAGCGCATCCCAAATGTTATAACTATCAACTAATGACACCTGGCAAAGCCCGCCTACTAAAGAACAAAAAAACACTCACAAACAAACTTCCACAGATATCTGGTCTGAGAGATTGATTAAAATTAAAAACACAAACAATGGCTGCGTCATTGGCAGAGGCGGGATAGTTGTTCAAAGTGGTGGCAGACATCTGTTTCAACAGAACTCTAAAAACAGAAACCAAATCTTAAAATGGGCCATATCTTGAGCGCAGAGATGTCGACTATTTAAAACCTTGAAAAAGGCCTGATTTGTTATAGCCCGACATGATCAAACTTCCACACCGTTGCTGTCGCCGCTCCAGACACCCGATACACTGGTGTTTTTGCAAAGGGTACAGGCTTTTCAAAGAAGTTATAAAACATTTGCAGGCATGAAGCATTATGAGGAATTTCGATTCGTAACCCTGAACCACTTACGATCCCTAGGATATGGAATAACAGTAATAACGGAGGTGGTGGAAATGCTAGTTTGGCACATATTGGAAACTGTCGGCCCCAGTGATTTCATTCAAATAAGAATGGAGGCTGAGGGTTTAAACAGAACCTTGTTTATAAGGCGATCACATTGTGATACTTTCTGCATTTTTCAGTTTGTGGAGAATTTGCAGAGACATCTCCAGAGTAAGACTGAGATTTTGTGATTTGCCCTGCTGAAAATCATGGCGCTATTTGTCAGACCACGCTCCGGAGGTGCTTATCAGCCTTTGCGCCAGTTTCTGCACAGCCACATCATACAATCTAAAGTGCAGTGGTTATTACATTTTGATCACAGGCCCTTAAATCTCTGCCTGGTGTCTAGTATGATAGGTATCATCAAACCGCGCAGCATAACAGTATTACCCAAATTGTTTGTTTACAATTGGTCGAATGATACAATTGTTCGAATAACAGGGGTCCAAATTGACCTTCTGCACAATTGACCATGTGGCCATTTTTACATATATATAATGGATTGGGTTGGGGTAATAATAATATAAGGGGATTGGGTGGTGGGTTGGGGTGGGGGCTGTATTGGGTGGAGGGCTGCAGGGGGTTTCCCCCCACATATATGCTTCCGCCCTACATATATATCCTAATTGACTGTTTAAATTCGGTCAATTATGCAGAAGGTCAATTGTTATTTGTACATTTCGTATAGCACCAGCATAACAGATGCCGATATACATGCAAAAGCTTTGCAAGTGGAAAAAGAGTCAAAACTACAACTAGACACACCAATTGGGTTTGGACAAGTGAATCTCTTTGAGGAATATTTTAATAGACTCATCAAGATATTCTATTTTAACAACAGCATGTGATGATATTTTTCACTAAAGGCTAAAACACCCCTAAACATTTTATATATTTTACACCACGATATATTGAATCTAGAAGGTTTTTTGGGGGCTAAATATCTCGGTCATCATTGTCACCTCATTTCCAATAACAAACATAGACACAGTTGCCAATACCACTGTCAGTTGTGTCTGAGAGAAGAATGCCAAACGAATAAGGAAAAACCTACAAATGCCCTCTGTGTCGCGTGTACATGAGGTCTCAGGTCTGTCTAAACACACACAATCTAAAGGAGGCTTTAGGGGCTGTCATGCGTGAGCCGCGTGTTATAGTCCAGTGTGCCAAACATTTCTTCCAGAGAGTCACAGCTGTACAGGGCTGCGTTGTAACGTGTGCAAAGCTTCCATTGCTAATACGGCTGAACACCTGTGCTACTTGATGGTCGGGAGACCGCAGAATAAAAACCGAGAGCTACATAATATATGACATGGAGGCCCACCAGGACAATATAACCCACCATCCAAACTATATCTACGCCAGACATTTAACCAGTGATAGTTATTGAGAGTTTATAGAGGACACCTGTGTGGCTGCCTTCATGAACACTCTTATGAGTAAATTCAAGGGTTACACCTTTCTAGCCCATAACTTCAAATCCTACAATGGTTACTTTGTGTTGAGACAATTGGTTCGGCAAAAAATTAAAGTGAAACTTATGACCCAGGATGCCAACCTTCTGGCCATCTTTGAGGTAGCTCTACAGATATGCTTTATTGACTCCTTGAACTTTTCACCCATCTTTTTAACACTGCTGCTAACCAAGACTACATTGGCCCATTCCCATCCCCAGATCAATACAGGGTTCAATACATGATGCCTGTTAAAGAGCATTTCATGGCCTGGTACAAGGCAAATGAACGCAGTGTGTTTGACGTTCGCCAGGAGTTACGGGCCTACTGTCAAGAAGATGTCAACATTTTAAGGCAGGTTTGTAATCTGTTTAGTGATGGCATCATTCAAATGACGCATCGTAAAAAACACCTATAAAGGGTTGGGTGCACGTCTCATACATCAACCCTTTTCAAAGCATCACCCTGGCTAGTTGTTGTATGCAGATCTACAGACAACACTATCTAAAATATAAAACAATTGCCCTGCTGCCCCATGATTCATATCACGGTCGCCAAAAACGTTATTGCACACCAGCTATTCAGTGTCTCTTATCCATCTCAAAAACAGAGAACATTAAAAGGATTGCAGGGAACGCGGTAAGACGGATTCCAAGTTTTTATTGAATGGGCCTGCAGAGACCCATAAAGTTGTTCACAGCTCAACCAATCCGTCTCTCACTCTGGAATCTCAGTCTCCCGAGCCTGCTGGGTTCTATGAAGAGAAGGCTCAGGAGACAGATCATAGCACAGATCACTACATATATTCCCCCCTCACAAATAATTCAAAACAGATAAACTCAACACAAAGAGAACATGAAAGAAAAAATGTGAACAGAGATATAGTACAATGAAATGGCTTCTATTGAAAATAACCTTTAAAATGTTGACTATATAAGCTGCACTTATTTCACATGATGCCCAAAACTATTTAGCTGCAGTCTCCACAAGCATCCCATAACCACTATTCACGTACAAAATCTTGTAACCATCTGGGTTCCCATATTGATCTCTTGGGTGACATCCTTTCATTACCCATTCCACTCTCCCTCTGAACACCTCTGGACAACACCCTCCCATCACACCATTCACTCTGCCTTGTACCCCACTTTAACCATTTTCATGACCATTTTCAACTATTGCCAATCTGCCCATCGACCACACTTCATCTCCTTCCACAATGAAAACCCCCTTCCTCACAGCTGAAATCCTCTTGGGGCCAATTAATGTACTTTCCACACATTTATGGGTGAACCTCTGATGTTTTATGAGGACCCATTCTCCCACTATCCACCCAATATCCTTCACACTCCCCCTCCTGTCAAATGAATCTTTACACACTTTTTAGATTTGTCTAATATAGTTAATTATGTTCTTCCTGTCCACAAGTACCGAACCTGCTAAACCTAGCCACCCCAAGCCTAATGTAGTACCTGGTTCCCTCCCTTTCAGAGAAACAAACAGAGACATTTTAGTCACAGAATGTGGTGTGGTTATATAGCCCCACATCATGTGGTCCAGAACCTCTTTCCACGGTTGTCCTCCACGTAATGCCAATTAAATCCCCCCTTTTATGAATTTGTTCATCCTTTCCACAAGCCCATTAGCCCTGGGATGATATAGAGCTGTGCGTGTGTGTTTAATTGCATAACTGTTCAGAAATCTCTTCATTAGATCTGACGAAAATTGGACACCGTTATCAGAAATGATCTCTGAAGGAAATCCGCTCAGAAAAACTTTCTCCAAAAATGATACCATTCTTTTAACATCACTTCTCTGACAACACTCCATTCTACCCACTTTGTATGAACATCCACTATTACAAATATAAATTTCAACCCTTCACCTAAACCAGCTATTTGTCCCATTATATCCATAGCCACTTTCCTTCACGGCTGGTCGGGTACAAAATTAGGAATAAGCGGAGTTTCTCTCACAACCTTGCTCTTATCACTCAGGTTACAGGGAACATAATTCTTGACGAATCCCTCAGCCATTTTGTCCATTCCTGGCCACCAAAAGCTGTTCCTCAGTTTCCTTTTAGTAGCTGCTTCCCCTAAATGTCCTTGATGGGCCAATTCCACCAATGCTCTTCTAACTCCTTCTCGAGGCACAACACACATTCCTCTTCTGAGGCTCCCTTCAATTATGCTCTATTCATCCTTAACTTTTCACCAGACTTCAAACTTCATTTCTAATAATTCTTTACTGGGCAATCCCTCTACCATCCATTCTCTGATTGCTTGCATGTCCTCATTCATTTGTTCACTCTGCGCCTATTCCATTTGCCCCACACATCCTACATCAACCTCTGCTACAATATGTTCCTCGTCCCATTCACCCCACGCCTCCTCCTCTCCCCCTGTAGTGGGCATCCTTCACAGGCAATCAGCCACAACATTGTTTTTACCCGGTAAATAACACATCTCAAAATGTTATCCTTATATCCTTGTAGACCTAAACACCACCTGCTGATCGTGGGTGATCCTACAGCCCAGTTCCCGCTTTCAAACAATTGGAATAATGGTTTGTGGTCTGACCTCACTGTACATTTCCTGCCCCACAAGAGAACATTTAAAATGACTTATCGCCCAAAACATTGCCAATGTCTCTCGTTCAATAACTGAATATGTTTTCTCATCACCCTTCAATGTTCTTGAAGCAAATGCATTACTCTCTGTTTTGTTATTATCATATTGTGTGAGGGTTGCTCCTAACCCCATAATACTGGCCTCTACAGACAAAACACACCTGTCTCCTGGATCAAACTTCACTATAGAAGGTGCTCTCACTAAGTCTCCCTTTATCCTCTGAATTGCTTCTTGACACACATCTGACCACTGACACTTGCCACCCTTTTTCAACAATAATCTTAAGGGCTTTTACAAACTTGTGGTAGTACTCAGCTAGGCCTAAAATTTATCTTAATTGATCCTCGTCCACTGGGCTTGGAGCCTTTTCTATGGCTTCCACCAAGCTAAGTTTCAGATTAATGCCATTGCATGACACCACATGTCCCAAATATTCCACACTCTCCACCGCCAATTTGTACTTCTCCCTCTGCACTGTCACTCCTGCACCTTTCAGCTTATTCAACACTATTCTCAACAACTCATCATGTCTCGCACTCGATTCTGGATAAATTAGAATGGCATCCTGAACTATGACAACATTTGGCACCCCAACACCTTTTCCATAACTCTCTGAAAGACTACTGCTGCTGAGGCTAAGCCAAACGGCATACAAAGGTACTCAAATGTCCCTTCTGCTTTCACAAAGGCTGTAAAATGCTGGCACTCCTCTGACAGCGGTACCTTGTGGCATGCTGAAGATAAATCAATTAGCAAAAACACCCTTGCATTGCTCGAGATTGACAACTCCTCCGATATGACTGGACGTGGGTGACGATCTACCAAAATGTTTTTATTTAGGTCTCTTATGTCCACACAGAGCCTAATATTACCATTTGGTTTAGCTGTGATTACCACCGGAGATAACCATTCCGATCCTTCAATTCTCTCAATTATCCCCTTTTGAAACAATGTTTCTATTTTCATCTTCACCTGGCACTTCAGTTGTTGAGGCACTGTTCTTACTTTATGCGCTCTCGGTACAGCTTTCTCCTTAAGTTTTATACTGTGTTCAAAACCATCCAACCTTCCTAGTTCCTCTGAGAACACTTCCCGAAATTCCTTTTTCCACTTGTCTCCTACTATCTCTGCTATGGTAACAGGTACTCTTGCATTGGCTTGAATTCGAATGCCCAGCTTGCTCTGTTCGCTTGATCCCAGAAGCGATGACCCTTCTTTGGTCACAAACATTTCTGCCTCGCAATCTCCCTTTGTACTTGATAATTGCCTGGAATATTCCCAACACTTTGATCTTGACATTTCCATATGCATAAGGTTCTAATTCATGTTTCATTATTTCTGCTACCTCTCCATCCACATATTTCTCATATGTCTCCTTCGACATGATTGTCCAAGGCAAACAACTGTCTACTTTCATTGTCACCACTCTGCTGTTTATTAGGAATACATCAACTGGACCTCTTCCTCCACCAGACATGTCACTCACTTCTAGCACATGTCTCGGTTGAGCCGTGGGTGCACTTACTGAGCTTTCCTCTTGTTCAGATCGCCTTCCCTCATCGCAATTGGTTCAACCATAGACGGCTCATGACAGACTCTTGCAAAATCACCTTTCTTCTTACACTTCAGGCAATTTACATTCTTTGCTGGACAAAAGATGTTGGATGAAATGTGCCGATTACTGCCACACGTGTAGCATTTCACTTCCTTCCCTTCATTCCATTTCCTGTTGTTCTTCAATGCCGCCACTTTCTTTCCTTGTCTCTCATTCTTCATGCTTTTCATGTATTTGGTAGTTTGTTCCATGCTCCTGGCTACCTCTGCTGCCTGCTCCAATGGCAAGTCTCTTGATAATAGTTTCTCTTGATTCCTGCTACAGTTGGTACATCGTACAAGTTGATCCCTTATCAACGAGTTGGTTAATACTCCAAAGTTGCACGTATGACTCAATGACCTGAAAGCAGCCACAAACCATTCCACTGGCTCTTGTGGTTCTTGGACTCTCTCAAAGAATGTATGCCTTTCAAAGGTAATGTTCTTCCTAGGCTCAAAGTGGTCCTGTAACATTTTCTCTGCAACCTTATATTCATCCATATCACCTTGGCCTGCCTCTTCTGGCTCTGGTAAGCCATTGTATACTCTTGTCCATTCCGCACCAAGGTTGTGTAAGAGAATGGCTTGTTTACTAGAAGGCGTGAACTTGTCCCCCCCAATTGCTAGTAAATATGTTTCAAAAATTCTCTTCCACCTGTCCCCCATGATGGTGTCCCTGGTTCAGGCATGTAGGGTGGGGGTGGGGACATACTTGCAGCTGCCATACTTATATCAAAATAGATTTATTTACTCTGTTTTTATTATTCTTGGGTTTGTACTCACTCTTCAATATTGTTCTTGTTTTGCTTTGCTTCTTTGTCTTTGGTTATTAGCACTGTAGCTCCAGATACTGAAGGCTCTCACTCTAAATTGCCCCAAGCGTCTCCATTCAGGCTTATTTGCTGTGCTTATTACTTTCCTGATCATCTGGTGTGAAAGTTGCTATGGCAACCTCCACTACGCTGTACTCATGCTCGCGGGTGCTTTTCGTTAGCATGCAAGCGTGATGATGTGCGTTAGCCCAATCAATTGGGTTTCATTTTCTGCCTCTCGCCCCTCAATCTTGTGCTCCGCACCCTCACCTGTTGGTGCCACTGAAATGACTCCACGCTCACCGAAACCTTCCTCTCAAGCTCGAGTTTACCTCTGTTGGGCCTTCATACTGGGGTGATCCGGCGATGCAGGGATAAGAACAAGGTACCCCGCAGGCCCGCTTCACGATCCTATCCTTGTCGCCATTAAAAGGATTGCAGGGACGTGCTAAGAGGTTTCCAAGTTTTTATTGAACGGGCCTGAGGAGACCCATAAAGCTTTACACAGCTCAGCCCAACTGTCTCTCCCTCTGGAATCTCCATCTCCCGAGCCTTCTATGTTCTATGAAGAGAAGGCTCGGGAGACAGATCATAGGACAGATGACTACATACATCTCTATACAACACACCCTAACTTGCAGTGGTGAATAATGTTACAGACAATACTGGTTACACGGTTAAACAGTGGTTCAAGGGGTGGAAGTAGCCTATGAGTTTAACAGCTGCTTTTATCACGACTGGCCCGAATGCTACCCCGTCAGTGGCTTCAACACTTTAATGAGTACTAATTATGAGCAGTTGCATAGATGAACTCTGCTGAAACAAACTTTTGTAGCTGATTGGGGTGTTTGCATCATCACCTACTGGGAACACGAGTGGGGCGCTACGGTGCAAGACAATCCTGATATGTGCCGTTTTCTTAAATAAATTAATCTAGCTGAGTGCTGGAACCCCTGTGACGCCATATACGGGGGGTCATACAAATGCTTGAAAATTACACCATAGCATCTCAGAGATGGAGCAGACACACTACCTGGATTTTACCAGTCTGTATCCCTCTATACATAATGACAAACCCTACCCAGTGGGACACCAGAGATCATCTGTAACAATTTTGGTGACATAGACAAATATTTTGATCTAATCAGGTGCAAGGTCTATCCACCCCTAGGTTTCTACATACCCGTGTTTCCCTATAGGTGCGATGGTAAACTAATGTTTCCGCTCTGCCGTACATGTGTTCAGACAAAACAGCCCTGCTGTGAACACACGGATGTGGAGAAACACCTGACCAGTACCTGATCTACAATTGAGTTACAGGGATATCACTTAGGGCGCATACATGAAATATGGCATTTTAAAAGTCTTTTGTGAATATGTTTCCATGTTCCTACAGCAGAAACAGGAGACCTCTGGTTTTCCTGCCGAATGTGTGGATCATGCCTCTAAGCAGGCCTAGATTGATGATCGTTATAAACACCAGGGCATACGTTTGTGTATGGAGTGCATTGATGACAACCCTGCTTGACGGCTGTTGGCAAAATTATGCCTTAATTCACTGTGAGGAAAGTTTGCACAAAGAGTTAATTTGTTCAACACAACCATCATTACAGACCCCGATGTGCTTCACGCCTATCTGTTTGATCATTCTTACGACGTGAGCAGCTGTGTGTTCATAGATGAGGGGTCTTGTCTGTGTTGGCGATATGCTACAGAGTATCCCAAAAATTCAGACAACATCAACATATTCATAGCAAAGTTCACAAATGCTCATGCCTGCTTCACATTGTTTGCTGTAATAGAGCAGTTACACTGACAGCATTGTTTTTGTCAGCCGCCATGGGGATGTCAATCCGTCCACCCCCAATTATCTAGGGGATCTAACTTCTGAGCTAACTCCTGACGAATATATTGTGGAGTTCATATCTGCGGGGCCCAAAACATACATCTATCACACATCTCTAGGAACCGTCAACATGAAAGTAAAAGGTATAACATTAAATGTTAACATCACAGCCCAAATACATTTTCACAGTTTAAGAGATCTGGTGCAGTCTTTTATATATGGCGCTGCTTGTAACGACCCACAGTCTATCGTGGTTACACATCCGGTTATAGCGTGCAATAAAAAATAGTGGGAAATTAGCACCATCACTCTACAAAAAACGCTCTATGGTATGTTTGATAAAAGAACCCCGGTGGCAGATGGATTGACACATCCCTGTGGCTATTAAATATTTTGATAATACCCGCTAGCATGCCCTCGCTATTACACTGTGTCCCTGTTTCAATTCACAGCCGAGTGTCTGGGATTTTGGATATTTGAATCTGCATTCTTAGTTTGTATTAGCCTTATATTGTTTTTTACACCTGTCGTTTTCCTTTCTGTATTAAATATATAATTTTATGAATAAAATATTTTTACAAATCACAAATGTGTGTCTGGGATTTTGGGTATCTGTATCTTCATGTTTATTTTTATTTGCCTTAATTTGTTTTTACACTTGTATTTTTCCTTTCTGTATTACGTATATCTTTTTTTATAAATAAATTATTTTTACACTTGTATTTTTCCTTTCAGTATTAAGTA
The DNA here is from genome assembly GCF_040938575.1 of Ambystoma mexicanum. NCBI lineage: Eukaryota > Metazoa > Chordata > Amphibia > Caudata > Ambystomatidae > Ambystoma > Ambystoma mexicanum. The sequence continues at coordinate 501,802,959 of NC_090928.1, read as the reverse complement.
TATCTTTTTTATAAATAAAATATTTTTACAAATCATAAAATCCTCTGACTCCTTATTATGCATCAACTTTTAAAGGGTCTGTTATTATTCACACTATAGCATTCTGTTATATTCAAATGTTGACTTTTTTATTTTTGCAAATATTGTTGCAAACTCTTGAAATCTTTTATCTCATCATATATTTCTACCCGTCTTATGTAGGGTGTGTTTGGCCCCAGTAACCGCTGAACATAAAGACATGGTTATGTTTTAAAAAACAACACATTTTTATTCTCCTTTAGAGTGACAATTTTATTCAGCTCTTCTGAACATCAAATAACTTGGGTTAACAACTGTTGCACAAGGATCCTCTCTGATACAAATTTCGATATACCATCAATTACCTCATAAACAGCCTGTCTTTTACCGTGTCGATAGACATACATACATAATAGAGAGATGTGGATAAAAAAATCATGAATCTCCTTGTCAAACAGCCATTGTCCTTTGACTCATCGAAAGCTCTGTTGCAGGTTGGCTATATTTACTCGCCACATGTGTTCCATCAGCGATCTTAAACTAGCTTGACCTTTTGTTAGTAGTTATCCATTAGTGGGTGATTGATGTTGATGCAGATGTTTGTGATGCATAAAAGATTGTTACATTTCCTTCGGTATATCATCTTTGGTGCTTCCAGATAACACAGCAGCCTTGGACATATATAGTAGCCACCCACGCTTTAAGTAAATCCAGCAATAATTGCTGTACACAGAAAGCGGCTGGTTTCAAATTAAGTTGATCACTTTTCAGCAGGTGTTCATTTATTATTTCCTGTAAATAAGCATAAATATATATGAAAACATCCATAGGCTCAGTCCTCATAAGTCAGTTTACGGGGCTCCATGCACATTGCTCTAACATACTGTTTTTTATATACTTTGTCCTCCAACTTACAAACTGTTTTCTCAATAATGCTTCTAACAAACAGCGGACACCCCGTCTAAATTGCTTCATTTAAAAAAAAAAAAAGAGGGTTATCTGCCATTTGTACAGATCACAATGTTTTAGAAATGCATCACTCAAAGCCCTATGCCTACCTTTAGATGTGTTAACAACTGCGCCAACCACATCATTTCTACAATGCATTTAGAGCTCAGCATGTGACATATTTTATGTATCGAATAATCTACGTAAACCTTTTCCAAACATTCATGAGCATCCTGTTGAAGATCATCAATTTTGGGACCCGAGCACCATCCGTGAAAATGTTGTTTTAAACACATTTGCACAACAATGGCTGTAATGCCATTGATAGCCATAATATATCGATCCAGGTCACAGCTGTTGTGGGCGTGTCACCCTTAATGCTATCGATTTCCATTAGTGAAAAACAGGTCTTACACAAAATATTTTCTGAATCCCCTGAATTTTCAATTTGGCTTGAACAGCAAACACAATAAATATTGATAGTTGCTGCTACAGCCTGGTTCTTCTCACCGCCGTCCACTTTGTCGGTTAAAGGCTGTAAACAAAATAAATATGCATAGTTTTAATGACAGCTACTTCTTTTGCCTTGTAAAATACTCCCACCTGCTTTAGAACATACCTAAAGGATAGCAGGTTGTCCGATCCCTGGGGTGCTTAGCCCCCCGTTTTCTCTGCCGGTGCATTCGGGTGTGGTCTGGCTCTGGTGTCATTCCCCATCCACCTGCGGAACCATAGATTCATATCTATGTCTCCAGACCATACATCCCCCGTGGCTAGTTGCTCCATGATCACGTCATCACCATTCCAGCTCACCATTCCCAGATAAGCAATTGTTATGGGCATATGTTCCTTAATGTTTTGAATGCAATCACCAACATCAGTACCCATAGCGGTGACAGTAGGAGCTGGCTTGATGTCATCAGTTAGTTTATGCTTGTCATTGCAGTGCTCCCCGCTCCCATGATCCACCAACAGGTCCTGGACAATCTCCAGATCATCATTATCCATGAAACAATATGGGGTATCACTATCCTGGGAGCCCCCTGGATGTCCCAGCGGTGTGTTTCCCTCATTGTGACTGTAGCTGTTCATAATAGCTGCTTCCAGAATAGTGAATGAAAAGCTCAAATAGGCAGTGTTCTCCAGCCCATTGCAGAGCGGTATATATCCGGGTTGTCTGAAACCTACCCCATGTCACCATCGCGATCTTAAGCCGGTCCTTTCAATAACATATTGCGGCCGATTCATGGAAAAAATGAGCACCGAAATTTGTGGCGCAAGCTTGTGCAAGTGTGAAAAAGCAAGCGCACGGGCTCGCGTGCGATTCATGGAAGGCCCTGCGCATGTTTTCCCCGGGATGTGCGCCAAATCCACGGGTGGCGCACATGGGCACACACATCACTGCAACATCCCGAACACCACGCGTGACGCGCACATCTAAAGTGCACAACATGTAGCGCACACACCAAAAAGGGCGTGGAACACGCAGAATGGGGAACACCGCACAAAAAAGAAGACATAACTGGGGAAGTACTGCTGGGAAATACACAGAACGCCCACAGCGCGCAAACAACACATATTCATGGAATCGAATACGGGAAACCTGCGCACGCCAAAAGACACGCACAGGTGTAAACACGTTCACCACACGAAGGCAGGCCGAAGCGTCCCCGCGCAGTTTAGAAGTGCACGCAAACAACAAACACTTATATACAGCTATGATGAATGTCCCATTTCTCGCAGCACTGATCGTGGGACACCGCAGGAGGAGGAGAATAGCCAGGACCCGCATTTTTTTGCCCATGACCAGCCTTTTTGGGATGCCTGATGACGAGGTCTATGGCAGGTATAGGTGTCCACCTCGTATCATCCTAGACCTAGTCACTGAGTGGGAGGATGACCTCACATCACCCACCTTGTGCTCCCAAGCACTGAGCCCCTTGGAAAAAGTGCTCAATGTCCTGCATTTTTTGGCCATTGGGTCATTTCAGCGAACAACTGCCATAGTTGGGGGCGTCTCACAGGCCACATAGTCACGCTGCCTACACCAGGTGTTGTCAATCATGACTGCGTGCCCCTCAGTCCGCAGGCACATATACATGCCCAGAGCACCCGCAGAAAGGCAGGCCGTGGTCTAGGACCTTTACAGGGTGGCACACTTCCCCAAAGTGCTCTGTGCCATAGATTGCACCCATGTGGCCCTACGTCCACCTAGAGCCACTGAGCACATCTATCGAAAACGCAAGCACTGGCATTCCATCAACATACAGGTTGTATGCGATGCCCATGGAATCGTCACCTCTGTCTATGCAAACTATCCTGGGTCCACCAATGACAGTTTCATATTCAGAATGTCCACCCTGAGCCGGGACCCTGGAAGCTGGGAAGCATGGCAACATATCACTCATTGGTGAGTACAAATGACTGTGCATATGCATGCATGTCACACACAGACAAATACACAAACCCAACTAATGACAACCATCATCATCTCCCCAGGGGACAGTGCCTACCCTCTGAGCAATCACATGATGATGCCAATACGGAACCCCACCACACCACCCCAGGTAAAATACAACGCTGCCCATAATGCAAACAGGGGCATAGTGTAGCGCACATTCGGAGTGCTCAAGTCACGCTTCTGCTTCGTTGATCGCTATGGCAGGCAGCTACTATATGCACTCCCAGCAGTGTGCAGGATCATTGTGGCAGCATGTGTCCTGCACAATGTTGCAACACGGCAGGGCGTACCGGTGGACATGGTGGTGCCCCCACATCCCCAACCACAGGCACAGGCACTGCTCATGGGAGGGGAAAGGGTACGTGGCGAGGCAGCCTGGACCCAGCATGTGGCCACATTTTTCACCTAAACTCCCACCTCTGTGGCGTGCACACAGGCCTGGCACATACCAGGTGACAATCGATGATGACAAAGAGACAGTCAACTGTCACAACCTTACCATCCTGAGAATGTTGCCACGGAAGTGCTACATTGTGTGCATCCCTTGCTACTTAAACATAACCAATCCTGTGCGACCAAACGGAACACATGCTAGGTGTATATCACACCACCCCCCTGCAAAACAGGCCATGACAATCACTGGTATGTCACCCAAACCCTCCCAACCCACATCTCCCTTGTCGGCCACACCATGACATGGCATGCAACAGCAAAAGAGCAAACCAAAAGGCCAACGCATGGCCAATTAGATACAAAGTGACACGTGATAAATGGAAAGAGGCCTGAGACAATCACACCTGACATGGAATCAGATGAAATGTCTGACCAACAACCTCCCACACATACCAAGTTATGCCCAAATGCATGCCACCAGTAGTACCATCAACAAAATACAGAATGCCTGTTGGCATGCACATTGAGCAATCCAAAACCACAAATCCCAAACCTGTGTGCTGTGTGTGTGTCTCCTGCAACACACCACTCAGCACACAGCACAGTGAGCAGCCATTGTGTTGGGGATACACCTTAAGCATCATATAAAAAGGACAAGCAACATAAATAACCTACTGACGCAGGTACACAATCCCCAAATGGTAAGTGATCATGCGCTTCAGGGACACAGCATGCCAGAGAAGGCAATCTGAGTGCATGTGTGGGCATGGAAGGGTGGTTGTATGTGTGGTGGAGCATTGTATAAGTGTGTGTGTCAGGAGGGACATGTACTCAATACATGAATGTTAAATCAAGTGACCCTCAGTGTCCTGTACACATCACATGTGAACATTGGCCATGTGTACACCCGAGAATGTCAAAATACAACAATCCCCTGACACCTGAAAAGTAAACCCAACACAGGAATAGCCATTGACAAGCAGAACAAATCATGTACATAGTACCCCATAATGAGAATGTCAGAGAGTGCCCAAACACTGTAGCCCAAGTGTACTGTCCGACAACAAAAGGCCCTCCCTCATTTACTCATCACCATGACCTTCAGAAGAACTGTGTCTGGGGTCCGTTGGCTTCTTCCTTCTAGTCTACCTGGCTTCAGGTTCCCCCTACCACTTGGATTCCTTGTTCTACCTTTCATGTAAATAGGGTGCAGCCCCCTCAGAGGCCACCTTGACTGGTAAAAATTCCAAATCGCAGAGAACTCTAAGGAGCCAAACCCCCAAACCACGGAAAAAGCCTGCAGCCACCAAAAAACCCTGGAAGAGTCTCCAGTAGATGACTTGAAGTTGCTGAATATGGCCAAGCACATGTCCAATCAGAATGATAGAATAACTACCAAGGTAGCACAGTTGAACAATGGGTCAACAGTATGGGTAGCAATTTCAGTACACAACAATCAATGAGGATGCAACAACTGAAGGGTAGTGCCACAGCTGTGGCCTCCAGGTGCAGGAGTGGCACAAACCAACCACCCCCTCTGCGGTCTGGGCGCCTGCAAGGTAAAACTTACACAGGCCTCAGAGACCCCAGAGGGGAAGAGGGTTAGGGATCTGTTGGTTGGATAGGCATCAGTATTTAGGATAACCGGAATGAGGGTCAGGAGAGGGGAGGTGGATGGGCAAGGGAAAGTAGTGAAAGTACAAAATAGATCTATTGACAATTACACATACTCAATCAGAGAAACCATGTACTTCATGCACATTGTACAAAATGGCTCAAAGGCGAGCAAAAGAGAGACTTTTCTCTGGGGTGTGTGCTGGCCTCCTGCCTGCGCACTCTCAGGTCCGGTAACAGGAGCAGTTCAATGCTGCAAAGAGAGCGTGAGTTACTATTCTCTGTGTGTTTTACCCACACACACATAACACCATTCATGCCTCGAACTTAGTGACTTCTCCCCAAACAAGCACTCTTGTCTGCTGCTTCGTTCGTATACTTTTGCTTGCCCCCTTGATGGTTTATACACTGTTAATGCTGTAAGGTAGCCGCACATGGCCCTGCGGTAAACAGAAGACCATTTGTTAAGAATCACACATGATAGAATGTGCCTTGGATGTGCTGCTAGACACGTGTGGCGAGGTGCAACTTCAGTACAAGTTGCATTATGCCACCCGTGGCTTACTATAGGCAGCCCACGTGGCTAATTTCATTTGCTAATGATATGCACTGCACTCGAGTTTGTGTGTCGCTGGGTGCCCCCCCTTGCGCTGTCTAAGATTGTGGCTAGAAACGCTACTGCGCTAATAACTTAGCTTCTATGGAGCAGGGGGGACACGAGGATATGGGCGACGCCCCCTGCATGTGCCCCTGACAACTTGGAAAGCTTCTTGGCATTTGCTCCTCAGCACGGCTTAGCTGTACTGTGCACATCCTCCCCAACACCTGGCTAAGCTCCCCAGCAGTGGCACTACTTAGCTTGCATGTGCGAGGGGCCTGGAGGAAGGTCGGCTGGGGCATGGCCCCTCGTGCTGCTCACCTTGCTAGGAGCTCCTGGAAACACCTCTGCTTCTGTCGGACGTCTAAACACAAGCCATGTGCTTCTGCTTGTGCATGCATGCGCACGTGTGCACCACCCAACGTGGCCAGGGTTTTGTAGTTCTTGGCACAGTGTCTGCTGGGAACGGTAGTCTGCAAGCTCCTTTTCCTGCAGAAATGGCATAAAAGCTTTTAATAAGGCTGGACAGTTTCCTGTGGGTGTGTCGTTTTGCTGCTTGTCACTGGGCCACCCCAGCTCCTGTACCCTGACAGGTAGAGCTGGAACTTGAGTCGAAAATAACCAAGGGGGCTGGCACAGTGGATGGTTGAGCTGAAACCCAATAAATCCTTGATAGCGTGAACAAAGAACGGCAGAGACAGCACAAGTCTGGAAAGGCACAGAGAATGCGAGATAGCTCGAAACAGCTGACAGCAAGTTAAGAGCCACAACAGTTGAATAGCATTGGTAAAAGCTAACAGCCAACATAAAGGCATGGATGTAATAGATGAAAGACAGGAGGAGCGACAGAAAGATGCTGTTGAACAGAAGTGTACTGAGGCAAACCGAGGCAGTGTAAGAGTACGTGGAAATAACAGCCCGAGAGACGAGTGGACAGATCTGGAACAAAGACAGTAGCAGGAAGAAGAACAGGGACTAAAGGCACCAGAGTTTGAAAAACAAGTAAAAGAGCAGTAGTCCAGTAGGAAAACTGTGCCATCAGGCAGCATCAAAGTCCAAGAGGGAAGACAGACGCAATGTGCCGTCCAAACGGAATGGAGCATAGTAGTAATATAGGCAGACATCTCAGGTGAGGACTGGACTGTAAGTTGTGCCTCTTGGGTCACATTCCTAATGCATCCTCCTTTGCCACAATCCCCACGGGCTGAACACAACATGTACCAACTTGACATTGTCAACATCCGGCCCCTCCCACCATCAGTGTGACTTTGACAGCCAAAGGGTGCAGGCTACCATCTACAGCATGAAGTGCATCAAGCATGTTTACAGGCAAGAAAAGAACATACATCACAAATAACATCAATAAATGGACAGTTCAAAATTGATTGCCGACATGCTGTGGAGAAAACATCCATAATCCCCACTACGGGTGTTAACACAAGTAGTACAGTAGCAGATAGGCCACAGATATGACGAAAATCCAATGCCCTTGTGTAAATGGTTGTCACACCGAACCATCCTTGCGAGTCCATGGATAGGGGAAGCAGGAGTGGCATAGGTGTCAGGACCCAAAGTTGCAAACACATACATGAGACAAGCTTGAATGGGCCCAGCTGGAACAGACAGTGGATGCTTTCAAAAGCCACAAAGTGCCACGCCGTCACATGAATGCACAATAGACAAACAATTTGAAACTATATTAACTAATTAAACTAACTATAAAATAACAAATGGCCACATATGACCCGGGGGGAAGGCACCCAGGAGGAAGGAGGTACAGGGTGCACCTCATCACCCACATGTGATGATGTTGAGATAAAAAAAAAAAACTCCATGGGCTCAACACCTGCACGACCCGACCTGTGTGGGAGATAAGTCGTCGTCTGAGTCACCCTCTGGATGGAAAGCAGAAGGTGGACGTGTCACAGTACCCTGACCATGCCTATGCGCAGCTTGCCCCTTGTAAGCAGCAAGTCTGCAGGACTGGTAAGCCTGATCCTGTGTGGCAATGACACATAGGTCAGCATGCAGCACCTCACGTGATACACGTGCTTCCTCTTGCAAGGTAGCACGTGTAACATGGAGTTCTTCCTGCATGGCCTCACATGACATCCGGAGCACCTCCCGGTATGCACGTAGCTCAGCCGAGATGGTATTCTCAAGCTGCTCCAACCTCTCCTCTGTCCGCTGCCTCTGGGGCATGTTGAGCACACCCAGAGTCGATCTGAAGGATTTATGGCCATCCCTCAGGGCCTCCCTGTGTGCCTCTGAGTGAGCAGCAAGTGCTTGATGGAGAGACACCATTTCAGCCCGGCATGCCCTGTCTGAGGCCTCTATGCCCAGCCTGAGTGAGCGGACCGTGGACTGTGCTGCCCGCTGCTGGAGCTCCACCTGCCTAGCAGGGGGGAGCACGGATTGGGCCACACGTTCCATGCTCTGAGTGATCTTATCAATTGTTGCCCCCTGTTGTTCTGAATTGCACACATGAATTGCTCACACTCAGTATACCCTTGTGGCGCATGGCCACCGCATTGCCGGGCTTGACACCCGTGGGGCCCAAGGAGCCATGGTCCTCACTGGGTTGGCACCACCCGCGGCTGCAGGACTACATCCCCCAATTGACGTGATGCCCCAGGCACATCATCAACGTGTGGAGTGTGACCGTGCGCCCCTATCCACCACAGGCGGAGGTTCCAACACTGTCTGGCCCCTCAGTGCAGGTATCGCGGACAGAAGATCATCCACATCAGAATTACTCACTGTCGACGAATGGACATGACGCGCATCCAACTCAACATTGTTGTCAGAGTGATCATCCGAGCTAGACTCATTGCCAGCCCTGGACATGATGGTCTGGAGCACAAGTCGGTTCTCGTGGCCTACCACCCCACGACCCCCACTTGTGCCGGGTTGCTGATGTGATAGCAACCCCGTATCAGGATTGACATCACCATCCTCTGGTTCCATTGCGTCATCATCTGTAATGTGGAAAAAACAAACATGAGTACACATGTCAGAAGCACATAACCCACACACACATAGACATCACATCGACAGCCAACACATGAAGCAGACATGTCACACACAAATTAAATTCTGGCATGCATGCAGTGGCATTGATATGCAAACACATCCCAAAAGCAGAAATGGATGTGTGTAAATAGCAAAGCCTACACCTGTACAGAATGCAGTATATCACCTCCATCCCACACCACCTCTGTCAGGTACATGTCACATGGAGAAATGACAGATGGCAACAAAGAGATGGCAAATGCCATATGCATGTCTGAACTGCAAAATGGCCACAGCTGCAAGTGAATCCAAACACACCATGACACACGAAATATGCCTATACACAGGCATCCCTAAACCATCATCACCAATATAGCTTCATCCATCTGCAGCTCGTCCCTTACCGGGCGTCAGGGTTCATGTAGACATAGTGAATGTCCCAAGCAAAGCGAGGGCCTGTAACCAGGTATGAGGGACCATAACGCCCAGTACGGTCAGAGCTGCCGGACATGAAGCCTCCAGAACACCCCTCAGGGCCTGATTGAGCACATTGTGCATTGATTGTGCCCTAAAACATTATTCTGTGTGTCAAATCATCACGGTCAGGCCCCACCAGATTAGCTATGTGGGCCTGGGCGTACACATACAGCACCACAGTGCAGCCTCAGGATTGTGCCAGTTGAACATAACGGGCAGAATGCTGAAATCGCAGCAGCATTAACTTTCATCAACTACATTTTAGTCATACAACAAAAAAGCTGCAGAGAACACATGTGTAAATGAACACGTTCACACACACATAAGTGAGTAGCTGCAATGTTGCACTACACAACGTTGAAGCTGCTTACAAATGTACATGTGAAAGTGTTCAAGAACACCCGTGTTCATATACACCCGCATGGTGATTATGAACAGCAACCTATACAGCAACGCGAGCAGCTACAACGCTGCTTGCTTCGATGTATGTTGAAGTGTACACATACACACGTGAAGGCAGCTCCACAGTCATTACAACCCGATTGGCAGGCTATAATCAATCTGCGGCATATACCAGTAGGTATAGGCTGCAGATTGACCAATCAACTTTGCTAAACACCCACTAGGGTGTTCCAATGCTGGGTACAATGTGTCACAGGATGCACCTGTGCCCGTGCCTTTCATGACAGTGAAGGGATGCCAATCTGAACATACATGCCAGTTCACTTTGACATTGCAGCAGTGAGTAGGCATGTAGAATGGTGTAACATGGCTCAGAAGTGGGCGGGTGCAGTGCCGAACATGTGTATGTTACCGACTATCTACAGCAACAAGTACATTATGATGACAATCAATAAACATGAAGGCAGTGTAAGGGAAAGTTCAGGCATCACGTGCAATGTGCATGAAATGGGTTGCATGGCTACAGAAAAACCCTCCCCTTAGTGAATATGCAGGGAGGTATTCATGGCAGTGGAAGGTTGACCAGAGAACTGTGTATTGGCAGACAGTGTTGACTAGCGTCAATTGCAGCATCTGAGTTAACTGACAACACAGCAGATGATAATGGGACAGTAAGCAGGATGATGTACCCTCAGTAGTACACCCATTTGTGCAGAAGGCACAACACCAGTTGAACAGAGTCAGGGGGCCTGAAACAGGGGGAGGCCTGTGCCCCACACAAACTATGGCACCCTAAACATGTGCGTGATGCAGGACTGAGCCAGAGTGGGCATGGAATGGATGATCAAATGCCATTGAATGTATGTCATCCTGGACACGTACTACAATGATCATCCTGCAAAGGACACATAGGGACATGCATGGAATGCACATGGAGCATGAATGGGCACTCATGTCCCTGTGGAGAATCTGCCATCTGCACAGTCCAAGTGAGACACCCTACATCAAGGACAAAGGATGTACCCCACAGTATGTGTCTGGCAGGTTGGCAGGGGGAAGTATGCATGTACGCAGGAGCTTTGAACAGGCTATTACAGTAGTCCAACATGATAACCACCAGTGCCATGGTGAAATTGGGATGCAAGGGGGTGGAGGGACAAGGGAGCATGCTTACGTGGAGTACCCGCATGCAGGCAGAACATACATGCACGTCAGTCATGCAATGACATAGTCCGAGTGCTGAGAGGAAAGACACCCCAGGCTACCTGCAGAAGGTCCAGCGAGCTGGAACATAGATGGGTGGGGCAGCCGGGTGACTAGCATGTGAGTAGGGTGCAAGTGTGGTGATGAGGACAGTCCCCGTCTGCTCTACATGTCCAGCATGCTGCACAGCAGGCACGCATCAGTGAAGCATTGCATGTCCCGCACATGAGAACCAGGTACACATAGCATGTAGTGGCAGTCAACCACAACACATCACATCACACAAGCAAAACACACATGGGCTGGACAAACACGCAACAACACTCACTGGACAGGGCATCAAAATCCAGCATCTCTCCCACTCCTTCGTAACAATTCTGCCGGTATGAACTGCGCAGCAATCAACTTGTGCGAAGTGAGATCTTCCTCCTCAGGTGGTGGCCCACTGCCAGTCACCAGAGTCATGGCATAATTGGAGGCATGCTTTAGTTTAGCACAGCGTCAGAGGTCATCCCAACGCTGTGCGCACCTCATGTCTGAATGCAGTGACAAACTATGCAACATGCTTCTAGTGGTACAAATGCTGGGCAGCCGTAGTGTGACAATTTGGGCCCACTAGCATATCACGGTCGTGTCCCGACACGTAGTCCACAAGGAAGTCCTGTTACTGCTTGCAGAAAGGCTTCTTCCTCGATGTGCCAGAGGCCAGAGCCGTGCCTGGGGTCCCAGCCTCTTGTGCAGGTGCAACCTTCCTCCTCTTGGGCAGTGATCTGGACCCTGACTGGCAAATGCCGCCCTGATCAGTAGGGGGAGTGGCGCTGGTGGATTGAACTGAGGGAGTGGCAGGTGGAACTACGACGGAAGCCCTGATTTGCGTAAGTGGCTGCTGGGTGCCCTTGACTGGACCCTGCGCAGCAACATCTGCTGTGCCAAGGTCATTGACCGAGACTGTCCTGGATGGTAGACTCACAGCCGGGGTGGTATCGGCTGCATTTGCCCATGCAGTTGCCAACACCCGGCTGCCCGGGGCAGCAGATGACAATACTGCCCCAGGGACATGTGCCTCGGTCAGGGCAGCCCTGTGTGCATTTACCACGTGACTCCTGACCACCTGGAAATCATCCTTGGACTCTTCAGGTGCCAACGCAGCATGCGCTGGCCGACCCTGAGCCTGGGTGGTGGTGGCCACAGCTGCACCTGCAGCTACCACTACCCTTGGGCCTGTGGCAGTCGATGAAACGGACTGCCAGGTCACATGGGCTCCAGTGCCAGATGCAAGAGCTGCATCTCCCAGAACCACAGGGGGTGGTGTCATGACTGAACCAGCACGTGTCAGAACACCCTGCCGAAGTGGCGCACACCTGCCTCTTCCCCCTCTGCAGCCACCCTGGACACCCTAGTGTCCCCCTACTCCCTGGTCACCCCGGCCATGTCCCTGACCATGCCCGCCACATGGAGGACGCCCAACTGAGGCGCCCCTCACCTTTCGTGGCCTCCCAACCATGGCACTGATGTAGTAGTGCCGTCACAGATGTAGTAGTGCCAATGGGAGGTGTACACGACAATTGTCCTGGGCAATTGGGGTGAAGGGGGTGGGGTACTAGATGTTAACAGTACCCCTGTGCACCTGCAAGGCTGTAAGTGACCCCAGTGATAAAGTGACGGGTCGCGCAATGCTCAGGCACCCCAATACTGCAGTAAAACTGTGCATGCAACCCCCGGTAGCCCATGTGTATTTGTAATTAACCTCCCGCAGTACACGGTGGGACACAGGGACATGAAAAACACGTACGCGTGGGACACGCAGGCTACTATGACCTCGAAAACGGTTACGCGATACACAGGGGGACCCGCAGTGTGAAAAATAGCATGCGTGACTCACCGTCTGACTAGCGTGGTAATGAAAACACGCATAGCCAATACCCCCGCCAAAAGAAGAGATACGTCCTTGATCCGCTGTGAAGTAGTGATGGCGCATGAAACAACCAGAAGTAGCAACATACGAACATACGCGTCAGTCTCTACGAAAAACATGGACAGCAAACTTCTGGCCCCGCTCACCTTTAACCCGTGCCGCGTGAAACGCCCGCACGCATCACGTCACTTACGTGCTTAGGCCCTTTCCTCAAATTACACGCATTAGCACGCGGATGTGCAGTTTTTTCACGTGCTGAATCACTATGCACCCGTGGGAGGGAAACGCCCGCGCGCCTTACATCACATACGTGCTTATGCGCTAAGGGCCTTTCCTCGAATTACACGCTGACGTGCTTTTTTTTCATGTGCCAAATCACTCCATATCAAGCTGGCCACGCGACAACACACGGAATACCACGCACCTGCCCAGAAGGCCATTTTCCTGCCTCCCAGAGCCATGAGCCGACTCCCACCAGCCACCTGCTGCTGCCTGCCTGCCTGCTGGTCACGTGCCCTGCTATTTGGTGCCTGCACGTCAGCCATCTGCAGGGGTCCAGTTGCTGTGACCACCCCTGCTGGAACAGAAGACTCCCGACTGAAGTTCCATCGCTCCACAGCCCAGCACCAGGACCCTGTTGCCCACCCACACCTGCCTCGGGGGTTGCCATGTCGGGGGAAACACCATTCGAGACCACTGGCAACCCCCAGCCAGAGTGGCAGAGGGCTGCCAGCTTCACAGCAGGAGAGGTTGGCACCCTGGTGGAGCAAGTCCTGGTGCATTATCATACCCTCTTCGGAAGAACACGCGCCAACAAGGATGGACGGAGAAGGATCTGGATGGACATTGTGGTTGCCATCAAGGCAGAGGGGGTGGCAACCCGCGACCTACCACACGTCCGTAAGCGCTGGGAGGACTTCAGGCCCAGGACCCTCAGGAAGGCCTGGCGCCTCTCGGAGGCAGCCGATTGCAGAGGGTTGCCGGGTCGGCCTTACCAAAGACCAGATGAGGGTCTTGGAACGCATACGCCCAGTGCTTCAACTCCAGTTCCTTGAGAGGCATACCCGTCCGGAGTCGAGCAGTAAGTGTCCATGCATACTGATTGGACACAGTGCATGTTGAGGGGTGCCAGGAGTGTGCAGCTTGGACATATGTCTGGAAAGGCCTATGTATGGATGTGTATGTGCAGGGACATGAGCCTGCCACATGTGAGTCCAGTTATGTGTGATGCACATCAATGGTTTATGTGTTGCAAAGCATGATGCACAAATGCATGGGGAGACGCACACATGTTAGCTTTTATGTGTATGTACTATGGCATAGTTGGGGTGTGACACATAGATACTGGTTCCATCTTCATGTATGTGCATGGTGTACATGTGTGTGTGTGTGTGTTTGACATGTGGGTGGCTGTGATACACCATGGATGCATGTGACACAGACATGTAGGAAGCTAATTGGCAGATGTGACATAGTTGCCGATGATTGCACTGTGACAAGTGGTGTAGATGTACAGATGCATGTCTGTCTGGTGGTGTGTGTGCATGTGTTCGGCACTCCCCTTGTTGCTTGTGACATCAGGCTAAACTTCCGATGTTCATGCTGTTGTGTGTGCATGGATGCTGCTGCCTGCTGCAACATTCCTGTTAATTTGCACATGTGTGTGGGTTCAAATGATAAGTGTGTTGGGGAGTGTGATGCCATCTGTGAAATTTGACACTGCCACTCATGTGAAACTGTCATGTGTGTATGAGACCATTGTACAGTGCCCTGATGCCTGTGTTCTGTCTCTCCCTGTCTGCAGCGTCGACTGATGAAGAGGGCGGTGACGGTGCTGTGGAGCACAGCAGCAGGGATCCCACCGCCAGCCGGTGACGCAAGGCCCCGCTCCCCTCCTAGGTAGTCATGTCTTCGGGGACTGAGGAGTCTGGTGTCGCGTCAATGGCCACAGCTGCCGAGGGAAGGTCCAAGAGGCAGAGTTTGGAGGTGGACTCCTCGGCAGCAGTAGGGGCAGCTGAGCCCCCACAGGGGCCTATGGCGGAAGATGGCACAGAGTCATCCAGGTTGGTGGGGGGTTTTGTTGAGGAGGAGGCCGTGGAAGGCCCACGCAAGGGGCCTTGAAGGAGGGATTCCACTGGTGCTAGTGGGGCAGTCCAGGGGCAGGGACAGGAGGCAGTACAGGCCACCGCAGAGGTGCCTGTGTGTAATCCTGTCCCCGATCCTGTGACTGCATCATCCGTCTCCAGCAGGGATGCCTCCGTCCAGACCCGTTTTCAGGGAGGGCATGCGCATACAACCACTGGCCTTCCTCTCCCTGTGGACGTTGCAATCCGTGACCGTATTGAGCCTGTCCTAGTTGGTATGGCGTTGTGCCAGCGTGGGATTCGGAATGACGTGCAGGGTTCTTGTCTGTACAATGCACGTGATTTCTAATCCCTCTTTGGCTGCATCGACCTACTAGGACAGGTCGTCGGCACTGGGTTGATCCATGTGCTGGAACTTCTTGCGACCCCCTCCTCAACTGAACCCCCTACGCGCCAGTCGTCCTCCGTGCCATCTTCCCACCCAAGTATCTCTGGAGGTGGGGTGGGGGATATGAATCCGGGCTCCCAAGTGCATAGTGCCATGTGGCCTGCCTTCGGGTCATGGTCTGGGGTGATGGGCTGCCTGCAGGGCATGGCTAGGGGTGTAGGCTGGTCCCCTGTGGTGTGGGCTGCCTGCGGGGCATGGGGGGGCACACCCGGGAGGGCCCACACTGCCAAATCATGTGCAAAACTCCCCGCGCACCCCTCGGAATACACATACCCCGCTTGCGCCAGGCCAATAGTGTGTGAAACTCCATAACGCACCCCCGGAATACGTGTACCCCACTTGCGCCAGGCCAATAGCATGTGAAACTCCACACGCACTACCGGAATACGCGTACCCTGCTTGCGCCAGGCCAATCCACCCTGACCATGACCCGCAGGCAGCCCATCACCCCAGGCCATGCCTCGCATGCAGCCCATCCACTCTGACCATGCCCCAGAGGCAGCCCATCCACCCTGACCATGACCTGCAGGCAGCCCATTACCCCAGACCATGACCCGCAGGCAGCCCATTACCCCAGACCATGACCCGCAGGCAGCCCATCCACCATGACCATGTCCCGCAGGCAGCCCATCCACCCCGACCATGACCCGCAAGCAGCCCATCACCCCAAACCATGACCTGCAGGCAGCCCATCCACCCTGAATATGCCCCGCATGCAGCCCATCCACCCTGACCATGCCCTGCAGGCAGCCCATCCACCTTGACGAGGACCTGCAGGCAGCCCATCCACCCTGACCATGACCCACAGGCAGCCCATCCACCCCAACCATGACCCACAGGCAGCCCATCACCCGAGACCATGACCCGCAGGCAGCCCATCCACCCTGACCATGACCCGCAGGCAGCCCACACCACAGTGGGGACATTTTCCACGCAATTTGCCTGGCAGAGGCAGAGTACGCGTATTGAACGGGGTGCGTGAGTTGATTTCCAAACGTTTTGACTGCCACAAGCGGGGTACGTGTATCGAAGGGAGTGCGTGGGGAAATTTTCACGCGTTTTGGCTCCCGCGAGCGGGGTACACGTATTCCGAGGGCTGTGCGGGGATATTTACACACGATTTCGCTGCCGCAAGCGGGGTACGCGTATTCCGAGGGGTGCGCAGGGAGTTTTACATGCGATTTTGCTGACGTGAGCGGGGTATGCCTATTCCCATGGGTTCGCGGGGAGTTTTACACGTGATGTTGCTGGCGCAAGCGGGGTATGCATATCGAAGGAGGTGCGCGGGGAGATTTTCACATGTTTTGGCGGCCGCAAGTGGGGTACCCGTATTCAAGGGGGTGCGTGAGTACATTTTCACATGTTTTGGCTGCAGTGAGCGTGATTATAGTGTAGCGGGCCTGTAAGCTGATCCAGGGTTAGCATGGCCCTTTGCACCGTATTGGGGATTTCGATGGCTTTTCCTTGCGCAAAGTGCGTTCTTGGGGGTGTAACTGGTGCTGCAGGATGTTCGCTGTGCCACGACTGAACATGGCTTGCGAAATCCATGTATACGCGGTGCACCAGAATGCTGTTTAGCGCACAAGGCTGCAGCACAATGGTGCACGCTCCCTCTCTGCACCAGCCGCTTGCCCTGCTTCTGCACCGAATTCTATGAATTACCCCCACTACATTAACATTATATATAGTTTATATGAAAGGTATTATTTTGATATCGAGAAATTTTTATATAAAAAAATGTATTACGATATCAAAAAAACATTGGCTATAAGTGATGTAAAATTATATAAAATCCATATAAAATCATGTTGGTGATCCCCCTAGAATTATAACTCTCTAAAACCCCTATCAAGTTGTGATGACATTTAACGCGCCTAAATGTATATTCATAAAACTCTTAGCACCGCGTGATGCCACCCAATCTGCCTAGCTTTGTATTCCATCTCTATCAAACTCTCACACACGCTTCACCACCCACTACCACGTCATTGCCACATCACCAAACCTTGACACTCGCCATCTAACACAACGCACTTTGCCCTCGACCAAGCAACAGTGCATGTGTGCTCTACCATATTAAAAACATTTTTATATACACTGTATATCCTTTTGATGTAAACTTTATATCAAACCGTATCACAGTACACAAACACACTTTATATAGCCGTTTATATAAAATGAATAGCAAATCGATATACAATTTGATATCAAAACATTTTGATATAAAAAATGTATTGATATCAAAAAGAAATCAAAACCATATCAAAAGGGGTGGGAATAAAGACAACCAGGGGGCGTTCCCACCTGTCAAAAAATGTACATTGGAAAAAAGGGACCCCCATAACTACTATCATCTAGATTGGCCATGTCTCCCCTTTCGCCCAAGTCGTCATGACCTTATGCAGGAAGATATTTAACTCATTTTGGAAGTTTATATATCCAAAGGTTGTTCAGTACCACGTGTATTGCTGCCACCCAAAGGTAAAGGCACGTTTGTATTGGTCTTCCCTACTCACAAGTACCATCCAGCAACTGTTTGTCAAATCAATAGCTGTGTACACTTTTGATCCTTGCATCTGGGCCAGTCCTCGATCAATGTAGGGAAGTAGGGAAGTGGTCCTCTAGACATGTTGACCCATTTGTTTAACTCTCTCAGGTCTGCACATAGTCTTCATTGCCCATTTGGTTTTACTATCCCCAGTGCGGGTCGTTAGAGGTACAGTGGATCGGACAAATTATCCCACGGGATTCCAAATTCTTGGTATCTCTTGAGTGACTCCACGCATGCGAGAGGTAACTGGTATTGTTTAGTGAATGATGGAGCCATCTCTGGGTCCATGGGTATGGTGGTTTAATGTATATATGTACATACACAATCATATGAATCTACTGAAAATATATCCTGGAAATCACGGAACACCTGTTTCAGTTTCTGTCTTTGCTCCTCGGTCTCGCAG
Organism: Ambystoma mexicanum; assembly: GCF_040938575.1. Classification (NCBI taxonomy): domain Eukaryota; kingdom Metazoa; phylum Chordata; class Amphibia; order Caudata; family Ambystomatidae; genus Ambystoma; species Ambystoma mexicanum. Next base: position 501,784,429 of record NC_090928.1, on the reverse strand, counting down.
GCATCAGCGAAATTGATCCGTTCCTTGATCATCTGCCTGAAACCTGGAAAGACCTTGGGCTTGGCAGCTTCAGTGGTATCATCCAGTTGTGTGGAGAGGTCTCTTTGGATGGTGTCTACCTGGACCAGAGGTTCCTGGGATTCGAGGAAGCTGTTCTTAACTCTAAAAACCACTGTGTCTTTCCTGATGTCACAGGTTACCTCTTCTAACCCATAAGAGCATGAAGAGTATAACAAAAAATGTCCTCCATGACAGGTACAAATCTTTTCTGGAAGAATACCCTCAGTGGTGTCGAAACAGTTTTTAGGGATTGGTCTGATTATTAATTACCTAAATCAACAGAATAATGTTGGTCATCAACCGCTATTCCAAAAGAGGTGTCCACACCCAAGGTGATGGTCACGGTTATGCACCAATATTCAAATGGTGTCAAGATCCATTAAAGGTGTTGGATGTAAATATTAGCATGTTTGTTGGATTTAAGAGTTCAAGTTTATATATGCATCCTTATATTTGAGTTCTTTACTCGCTTAATTCTGAGGGGTATGGTGAATTGTTGCAGCTGTAATGGGATGGTGACCTCTTTTCCCACTTGAACCTAAACCGCATAAGGCAGCAACTGAGCCAGCGGGAATGCTATTTCAGTATTGTAAAAGTCAATGGGGTTACCCACCAGTCGTGACCATACATTATTGTTGATCAAATCTAGACTTATAGCAAATTGATTTAGAATGTCACTAACTGAACAAAAGTCAGAAGGGACATGTTGAACGACCCAACAATGGTGTTCTATAGTTTTGTTGCCACTGGGCATTTTTACAACCAGCTGCTAGGCAGGAAATGTTTAGAATTTGGAGTTTCCAGGGCCACTTCCAATTGATCAATTAATTTAAGTATGGGAAATGTCTGCTCTTTTTTGGAGTTTGCTCAATAATCCTTCGCTAATTATGCTTTTTCCATTATTCAGGCCTACTCTGGCGAGTACTGCCTCCTCCACCTCATTTATCTGAATATGGAAATACAAGTTTTCACCCTTTTTCTGAATGTTGGTCAGCCTTTGAGATGGTTTTCAACTTCCTCTTTCAAGGGATTCAGTGTTTCTTCAAATTCTTGATGGGTATAACATTTCAAAGTGTTCCCTTCCAGTGTGGAATGCCACTTGCAACTGGGAGGAAGGTTGATTTTCAAAAGCTGAGAAGAATTCACATCACCAGTTTGTTCTCGTACATATATGATGGGAATGTATGGAACTTGGTTGTACCGAGATGAAATTCCAATTGATCAGTATGCCGGCCAATAATATGGCATGGGCCATTCAGACTCACATAATCTGTAGTTTTCTTGAGTTTGATGGGGTGGTTAGTCTGGGTTCAGAAGACCTGGTTCACACAGTCAATCAGAGGTGATAACCTCCAAAGCAAATTGTTCCCCAGTAAACAAGAAGTGCCTTCTGCAGTCACAACTATCTCCATGTGTTTTAAACGATGTCGCCCAATTTCTATCTCTAGGTACGTAGTTTCTTAGATGGAAATATCCTTCCCATCTACATTTGGGAGCTGTCCAGGAAGAGGTATGGGGTGACTCTCCCCTTTCCTAAATTCAGTTGGTTTTAAGCCTTTTCGGACAAGAGTAGCTTGGGAACCATTATCCCCTAGAATCGATAATTCACACTGACCCTGTACCTTGACCGGGGCATAACATCTGCCCTCTTTTTCTTCAAGAGTATAAAGAAAGTGTGAGTTACTTGCAAGCATGGCAGTGATTTACTTAATATTGGACTCTGACACTGTATTATCTTGGCGATTTTCCATGCCAGAGATCAGGAATCTGCAGGAATCAATTCACATTTTTCAATGTTGGTAGTTAGGGTATCCTCTTTCTCCCCAGATTCTTGGCTGTCCCCATTTGTCTGAAAACAGTTATCAGAACCTATTTATGGGGAGGACACCTCTACAATCTTTACATGACCAGGCTTGCGCAGTTGGGGTCTAGGAATTTCTCAACCTGAGTCAGTCTCCATACCTACCTTGTCGGACTCAGGGTCTCTTGGGATCCATTTTTCTTTGGGAGGGAATCCCCCAATCCTGAAACAGAAGATTTCCTTACTTGAATCCTCTGGGTATTCTTTGCTTTCAAAGGGGATGGTCTTGTTTTCATGCTCCACAAAGAGGGTTTTTCTTTGACTTCTCCTACTTTCCCTCTGTTCTTTGGGTTCTAGCTTCCAGGGGGTAGAAGAGTCATGATCAGTCTGAGAGATTTCCAGGGTTCTGTTTTATTAAGAAAGGAAGCTTCCCCGAGGCTTGGCATCTTCCTTCAATCAGGGCCCCATCCTCAGGAACCTGTTAATTGTTGGCACTTTCCTTCCGTCCCCCATTCGCACCCCTTAGGGCATCAGACCTGGATGGTGGGGGTTCTGGGAAGCATGGTTAGGTTGAGGGTTCGACTGACACCTCAGCATGTTTCCCAGGTCATCAGCCAACTGTTGAACCTGTCCCGCCAGTTGGGTAACCTTCTCTGGGTTGTAGGGAGGTCTTTTCTCATACCTCTGCTGCTCGTTAAAAGGATACATATCCTTCTAGCAAAGTAGCTCGGGTATTGGAAAAGTTCCCCACAATTTATAGTCCTGAGACTCCCTTCTCCTTGGTTCAGGGATCGATTGTCCTGGAACCCGTAAGAAGGAGGACTATTGTTTTGGAAGTTAGAATTTTGAGGGTACTTGTTTGAAAAATGTAGGTTGGTAGGGGGAGTGGTTCTTCCCTCCTGTGGTAGTGAGGACAAGCATGTTCTGTGTCCTTGTTACCTTATTGTAGCCCAAGTCTGTCTTTACTGGCCACTATTGGACGCCCGCCTTCTTGCTGCCTGCCTATTAAACATCATTCAATAGCAGAGCGCGGAGGAGTGAGGACTAATGTGGTCCTTGTCCTGTTTACCTTATTGTATCCTGAGTCTCTCTTTACTGGCCACTATTGGACACCCGCCTTCTTGCTGCCTGCCTATTAAACATTTTTCAATAGTGGAGCGTGGCGGAGTGAGGACGAGTGTGTTCTGTGTTTCGTGAGAACGTGAGCGTGGACTTGACTGGGGCTGTCTTTTGTGCTCACTCGGTCTGGCTGTAAGTACACTGTCCGATTAAAGGGCTATTTGTGTACCTACATGGGCTTACTGACCCGACATCGACGAGGGAGAGGCAGAGGATTGTTTCACAATCTGGCCTGTAATAACTGACATGTACTTTGGCATCTTTGAGACTCTTCATGAGAGTTTAACAGAGTTTTCTTGTTGGAACACATCTTCCCTTCTCTGGTTGGCATATGTGATTGTGATTGCAGCTGTTCTGGGAGCTTGGGCACTTTTATGATTGAAACTGAAACTGAAACTGATATATGTGCACTGGGCAGAGGATGGGTTTGTACTCAGGCAGCCCCTTAAACCAGTTGGCGTACCTTGTCCACTGCACATTTATGGTTTGTTTCTGGACAGATTTACTGATGCTCTCGTACTGAACTGAAGTGAACTAAGAAAACAGCAGGCATCAGATAAAAGGTCTAGACAACATACTTACAGTGACTATGACCCAGGGCATGTGGCAGGTGGCCACCGTGATATTGTGATATTGTGACAAATCAAGGCAATTTAAACTATATATCAATTTTAGTGATTTTAGTGATTTTATTGACTTTGGTGACATTTTAATGGTTTACAAGGATCTTTTTCAACCTACCATTAGTGTTTACATAATTAATTTTTAAGCGTTGCAGATTATGAATTATTTTTATACAGCCTGAAATTTTGTAATTCTGTAATTGTGTATTTTTTGTAATGTTCTAATTACATTACACTGCACTTTATGATGTTCATGTAGGGTTTTTTCTTAGCCCATCTAACGCTCTACATATTTTTTCTTATAACGTAAAGCTAAACCGATAATACAGTGATAATACGGTAGTAAAAGGGAATCCAACAGTGTCACTGAGCATATTATTGTAGTGGGGAAAAGGAAAGCGAATTCAAGCCTGGGTGAAACCAATGTTAAAAAAGTAAAAAAGAATGTGACCAACTGAAATAAGGGATCAGAGGCACAGTCTCAATTGGTATTGTATAAATACCTAAAAAACATATACAGGAAACTAGAGAAACAAATATTGCATGTGGAAAGAGAACTAATGGGAACTAGGTTGTGTCTGCCCGAAGGACAAGAGGCGGTCTTGACCAATGCAGCCTTATGGGCAGAATCAATGGGTAAGAAAACCACTGATAGTAATGCAGAAACACAAGATCACAAACCAGTTACAAAGGGAAGCAGCATGGGTGTATGGGAAGGTGTTCCTGTAGTGATGTTAGCGAGTGTACAAACTGTTGAAATAAATCAAATAGAAATGTTACAACAGTTAACACAGCAGAGAGTGCAAAATTCACTTTAAATGATGAAAACATCGAAAGCCTGGCTAGAGAAGCTGAAATCCTTTTGTAATCAGTAAAGGGTCTTGCGTCAGACGTGGAACAACTATGTGATACGAGTCTAATGGAAGCCCATGATTCAAGTGTTGTATCCGTTCAAGAGACCAGCCTGATTGCTCTAGGTGCTCTAGTAGAACAACTTAAAGAGTGTTTTAGTAGAATAATAAAAGATTCTATGCAGCCGATATGGGACTTCCCAAAAAACGTTAAAGCAACACTATTCACCTTCCCAAATGTGATGGATGATATGACCAGACAAACAAAAAATGAGGTCTGTGTTCTGAAATTGACGTTGCGGGATATAATAACTTGGGTGGAAAAAAAGGAAATGAACAGTGGGGGAAATGAGGGGCTAAAGGGTAATCTGGTCCATTGGCAAGGCCATTAAGAAGATACCCACAAATGGACAACAGATAGTAACCCCAATACTGTGTACAAGGTCAAATGAGATCCAAAGTGGTAAAAGTGAACCAATTTCTATATATAATTCTGGGATTGATTAACATAAACATTGAGAAAATACTAATACAGCCAAAAGGTTGTAAGGGATGCAACTTGATAACACTAGGGATGAAAAAGTTACTCTAAATCTTCGACCAGTAGCTGCACCATTGGTGGGTATAATAGTAGGGGTTGATCCCTTATCCAATTAATCTCATGAAACCACAACTGGATTGGTGAATACAGTTGTCCAATTGATAAATACGCGCCTATATGTGCCACAAGTCAGGTCTATATTAATGGCCAGAAGAGTGGCTTGGGTTGGAGGTACAAACAAATCTACCAAGGGTGACTGTATTATTTATTCTTTTGACTCCCTGCAATTGGCATATTATACACTAGGCTCAAACGTAACCCATATCTCAGGAAGCTCCTCATATAGGATGGTTCCTCTGGCATATGTTTATCCTGACTCAGTCTTGGTTTTCCAACGTGGGAGGGATTCGGCCAACAAATATTCGAATGGGGGAGATACTGGCTAAAGCCCCTGAGACGCAAATGAAGAAAAGGATGGTCGATAAAGAACACGTGGTGTCAAATAATATTGTTGCATCCAATAGATTTGACCCTCGATCGTCCATTGAAGGATTGGAATGACAACAAACCAATTTCCCCACAATGGTCGAACATGACACTCGAGTTGTGCTTGCAAAATCTCAGGAGGGTGAATAATAGAATCAGGGCCGGTAATACCAGGGTGTTCCTTACTAAAACCTCCTATAGACTGGCCGCCAGGGTGTGTGAGTATGCCTGATTGTGTAGAAATTGTCTGAATACTGTCATGGAATATAGTGGGTTCCAAGGGGAACTTAACTGACAATGCTATAAAAGAGAAACTGAATGGGTTTTTGATTATTGACCTACAAGAGACATGGGAAGAAGAGGTCATGGGGCCTCATTACACGGTAGGCGGTAAGGGTTTATCGGTACCAGTATTTTACCGGTACCGGTAAACCCTTACCTCCTTACTACGAGGTCCCTTTGCGCGTTGGTGAATTTAACGCCTGCTTTTTGCAGGCATTAAAAACCAACCCGCAAAGGGACCAGGGAGCTAATTACGGTACCCCAATCTGCGGCACCGTAATTATCGCCTTCCCCATTCCCATAGAGCCCTATGGGGCAAAAATGGGAATGGGGAAGGGCAATGGGGGAAAGAGGAATTACCGCCCCGCCAACCTTGGAATAGGGCGGTAATTCCCCTTTCCACCAAGGCGGTGCCGATATTTTACCGGCATGGACCAAGAGGCTAATAGCACCTTGGTCCACCGCCATCCGTGTAATGAGGCCCATGGTCTTTGATGGGTATTTGGTTCATCAGGAAAATGCAAAAAAGGGGCCAAGAGGGAGGTATCATGGAGGTCTGGTGATCTTGGTGAAGGGCTCACTTGCTTGTGAGATCACTGAAGTAAAAGTGAAATGCTGATTTAAGTTCTCAAACTGATCCCAGTGGAGGGCCTCCAGTGTATTTGATCAACATCTATAATAGCCCCTTGGAGAAAGATGGCTTGGGACCTATTGAGGCCTTGAACAAGGTAATTGACAGTTTACAACAACAAACAAGAGGTAAAGACGTAATGATTGTGTTTGGAGGTGACCTTAACTTGAAAATGGGTAATGGCCCGACTGTATGTCTTTTTCACCAGAATGAAGACAAGGTACTGGGAGTCCCTCCACTACAAGGGATGCACACATGTATATGTGGTACTGTGCTTCAATTCTGGCATTGACTGATGGAGGTAGGACCTAGATCAACCAATGGTAGATTTGAGGGAGACATTCCATGTGCGATCACCTTCAGAAGTACGAGAGGAAGGTCAACTATAGATTATTTTCTGGTCTCTGTTAATATATGGAGACTGGTGAAGAATCTCTGAGTAAGGGAAGAACTATATTGTGACCTTTATGCTATAAAATGGCCTTGTACTATGCTGAGAGGTAATCAATTTGACCATATCACAGAAATTGCATGTGAAAGTAATACTACTCAAAGATTGAGATGGAATAATTCAACAAGAGCTAAGTTGAGGAAAATGATTGTGAAAACCGATATGGCTCTCTTTGAGGCATTGTTGAACCTGGATGCTAACCCCATTGAATATTACACGCCTTCATGCACCTTATGGGAAACAGCGAAGAAGGATATATGGGGAGATACTCATCTAAAGTGAATAAGAGGCCTAAGGCGGGATGGCTTGATCAAGAGTGTAGATTGGCAAAGGCAAATCTAATTAGCCTACTCAAAAATCCCCCAACAATCCCCCAAGAGGGAAATTTCTCCGCCTAGGGCTAAGTATAAAGAAAAGATTACAATACACAAGATAGAGTTGGATAATCAAGCATGGGACATTCAAGACCACATATGGGTACACCATTTTGTAAGGTTTACAAAGCACAGGAATGGGAAAATAATGTGACACATGCTACACTGGAAAACCAGATGGTAAGTAGACAATGTAAAGGGTGAAGTTTACCTGTCACTTGCAGATGTGATAAAAGCCATCCAAACTTCAAAAAGAATGCGTGCCCCTGATAGTGATGGAATACCGGCTGAGTTTGATCAAGATAACAGTTACATGTGGGGTCCAATCTTAACAATATGTGATACTGAGTACAAACTCTCTACCAAGGGAATGTCAAAGGGCACTTATTGTGCCAATTTATAAAAAAAGGTTGCAGAAAAACACCACAATCATGCCGGCCTGTATCCCTTTTGAATACCAGCTTCAAAATGTTTGGAAGTGTGTACTCTCCAAATTAGAAGAGTGGGTTACAACCAACGAAATTCAATCTCAAATTCAATTGGGGTTTAGGCCAAAACTAGGGGCACTATAACAGTGCTGAAATGTGTAATTGCCCACTCCCTGTGCACCAAATAGGAATCAATACACCTAGCATTTATGGATCTGAGCACTGCCTTCAATAAAGTAAATTGGAACAAGTTGTGGGATGTGCTCACATCATATGATTGCCTAGCTGTCATTCTGGACACTTTGGAGGTTTTGCAGAGGGATAATGAGTCTTGTATCTGCTCTGGAAGTGAGGGACATTGCAGCGCATGGTTTCCAATTGAATCAGGGGCAAGACAGGTGTGTGTCTTGGCACCCCTGCTCTTCTTTCTGTATATCAGCAAGATATTGGAGAACTTGATAACGCTGATGTACCTAGACTGGCAAATATGCTGATTCCAGCTCTAATGTATACCGTCGATACAGTATTCAATGCGAGAGCCCCAAGAGAATTGCAGACTCTGATAAACAAATTTTCCACCTATATGAGAGATTTCGACCTGCACGTTAACACTACCAAATCAGCAGTAATGGTGTGTTTAGGGAATAAAAGAGCATGCAAGTTCCCAGAAATGTGGTGTGATGTGTTAGTGATCCCAAGCGTGACCAAATTTGATTATCTCGGGGTCGGATTTAATGAGAATTTTAATGGACATGCACAAGTACAGAAACAAGTCCCAGTGATGAAACTATCGGTTGGTGGCATTTATAGATTAATGAAGCAGCACAAGCAGCAAGCGCTTTGAATTGTGTAAAAGATCTACAATGCTCGCATTACATGGGTAGTTAAATATGGTGCTCCGATCTGGGGATATAGAGATTATGGCATGTTGCAAAAAGAGGAAAATCGCTTTGTGAAATCTCTGTTGGACTTACCCATGTCAGCGCCAAATTTTGCTACACATAAAGAGATAGGCTTAGCCTTTCTAGAAAATCTACTGGCCTTGGAGCCTTGCAGGCTATGGCTGATTGTATGGTCTAACCCAAAGACTCGGCTTACATGTAAACGGTTAAAGGATATATTGGCAAAAAAAGGTGCCAATAAAATTGGATGGCTAGAAAATGTAAAGAAAATGCGTTGGAAAGTGAATTCTAGCAATACAACTATTGTACCTCTATTATTGGACAATGGTAGGTGCTGTCTACTAATGAAGAAATTAATGGCATGGGTGAGGCCACAGAGACAGAGGAGCTATTGAAACCAATGAACCGAGAACTGATGAGAATATTGTCAAATAACATAAAGGAATATCTTGTCTGGTCAAACTGGAAGTACCAAAGGGCACCCGTTACAAGGGTGCGCTTTGCGTGTTTACAGTTGGGTCAGGTTCGAAGTCAGAGATCGGTCTGGGAATTGGAATCCAAATGCCCCATGTGTCAAGCTGGGCATGAGGATTTAGTACTGACGGCACTCTCCTAAACGCACACACCAGAGAATACAAACCACTAGGGAAGAAAGGCCCAAGTCGATCTTGTAAGGATAACAAGTTTTAATCTCACACACAGAGGAGAGCAACAGCAAAGAACTCTGCTGCTAAGAACGTTCTGCTGAAAAAAAGTACAAGCAGAATCTTATAAAAGAAAACATTGTCATAGATGACGCAATACATACAGAAAAAAACCTGCACGGCTGGTTGGTGTGCAGCTATACATGATCCGCCTGCTCCATAAGAGATGCCAGGTAATTGTTTCCAGCCCATTCGGTCCGTCTTCCATCACGTGGGTGCTGCAGTGATCATCTTCTTCTCAAGTTGAAGGTCAAAGAACAAATGAACTATACTCCTAACATACAGCTACTTTATCACTATACTGTGCACCTGGCAGGGCTTAAGACGGGCACATAGGAGGTTCTGTGGCACTCTGTGGCACTCTAACCTTCACACACACATTTCACTCACCCCCTTCTGCGCCACCTGGCTCGAAGATCTCCACCCTCGTTTTGAACTATAATGTATCCCTCTCAGCACCTTGCAATACAAATCACATGATTGTCGCTCAATGATGTGCCCGGTCCGTCCTCTTTGAACATTTCAGGACTTGTTACTTTGTGGTTGGTGGTCAAAGAGCACCTGGTGCCATGGAGTTCAGGGATCGTAAGGTTTAGTCAGTTATATGGGCTATAACTCATGGTCACCTGGGAATGAGCTGGGTCTTGCTTTGGGCAGTGTGAGATAACATGCACACAAGGCACCAGTCTGTGATCACGGCCTTGTAGGGCACATTCCTCTCGAGTAGAGGGCACATCTTTGCAACAGTGTTAGAGCAATTAATAGGTGTTATGGTGGTTGGGGTGTGGCCTGTCCTCATGGGAGCTCGGGCATGGCTGGAGATGTTCCTCATCTCGCAATTGTGGCCTAGTACATACAATGCTGCATTCACCGCGCAGCCCTTCCCTTCTACCTATGGTTACTAATATCTACGCAAAATAGCAATGCTGCTCGCACCCTCCAATACACTATGTGGGTTGATTATATTTGATTATATTGAAGTGGGATCCTTTCATTGGGAGGTGGTCCTTTCACCATCCCACACTACGTCAACAATGTGTGTGTTTGCAAGAGCTTTTGAAACCCCAATTGATACCATCATTCTGGAGCTATTAGGTGCCACATTGGCACAACATCAAAGGCCCAGTTGACAGGTGCAAAAAATAACAAGGATGAAAAAGATGAAGGGCACCAACATCTTTATGATTGCTCCGAGCCATGATGGGGCCCAAATAAATGTCAAAGTAAGCCAATCACTGTCCTGTACTCCTCCCTCCTTCTTCATGCGAACACCCAGGCCATAGACAGCTGCAATGATGTGGGATAATGTTACATTCTCCGGATCCTCTGGAGGCACAAATGTGCAGCAGGAATCGCCAAATGTTTTGCAAACCCCTCCTTCTGTTGCTGTTAACATGTCCAACACATATCAGTGTTGCATTGTCATAAGTCTCAATGCACACAACTAAACCTTGATCACATTGAAACCGTTCTCTGTATCTATCGCAAGCTGGACCAGCTCCCATCTCACTCCCAGCAAAAGTAAAGATGCAAAAAAGGATTCTGCTGAGCTGAACAGCCTGTGTACTTCTGGTATTTCAGCAAGCAATGCAGAAGAGACTTGGATATGTAATTCAATCTTTTCACCCTCTTTGGTTGTTGGAACTCTCCTTTTCATGGCAGGATGTAGAGCACTTGTGTGGGCAACTAGTTCTTACCTTCATTTTTGAACGTGGGGAGACCAGTTGGCCCATAGGCAGTCAGTGCTCCGCCCTTCAGGTGTTCTTCTAGGATTACTAATAGCGTTGAGTGCAATGTGGCCAGATAACAACAGCCCCTCCATGATGGTGGGTTGGTGCAAACACAGTGGGGACTATGTTGCTGATGGCAAGTAAGCTTGTTGTCCACAAACCCAGCATTAATCCATCATCGAAGAAAGGCCCAAGTCAATCTTGCAAGGATAACAAGTTTTAATCTCAAACGCAGATAAGAGCAACAGCAAAGAACTCTGCTGCTAAGAATGTTCTGCTGAAAAAGTAGTACAAGCAGAATCTTATAAAGGAAAACATTGTCATGTATGATGCACTACATACAGTAAAATCTCATGCGGCTGATTGGTGTGCGCCTATACATGATCCGCCTGCTGCATAAGTGATGCCAGGTCATTGGTTCCAGCCCAGTCCGTCTTTCTTCCATCATGTGGGTGCTGCGGTGATCATCTTCTTCTCACGTCGAAGGTCAAAGAACAAATGAACTATACTCCTAACATAAAGCTACTTTAGCACTATACTGTGCACCTGGTAGCACTTAAGACAGGCACAAAGCAGGTGCAGGGGCAGTCTAACCCTCACACAGACATTTCACTCACTCCCTTCTGCGCCGTCCGGCTCCAAGGTCTTCACCCTAATTTTGAACTATAATTTATCCCTGCCACACCTTGCAATATGAATCACACAATTGTCGCTCAACGATGTGCCCTGTCCATCCTCTTTGAACATTTCAGGACTTGTTACTTTGGGGTTGGTGGTGAAAGGGCACCTGGTGCCATGGAATTCAGCGAACTTAAACTTTAGTCAGTTATATGGGCTATAACTCGTGGTCGCCTGGGGATGGGCCAGGTCATGATTTGGCAAGTGTGAGATAGCATGCACACAAGGCACCGGTCTGTGATCATGGCCTTGTAGGGCACATTCCTCTCGGGTAAAAAACATACCTTTGCAACACTGTTAGCACAATGAATAGGCATTGTGGTGGTTGGGGGTGTGGGCTGTCCTCATGGGAGCTCGGGCACGGCTAGAGATTTCCCTCATCTCGCAATTTAGGCGTAGTGTATACAATGCCGCATTGGCCGCGCAGGCCTTCCTTCTACCAATGGTTACTAATATCTACGCAAAATAGCAATGCTGCTCGTGCCCTGTGCTACACTATGTGGATTGATTATATTTGATTATATTGAAGCAAGCTCCTTTGTATTGGGAGGTGGTCCTTTCACCGTCCCTCTCCCCCTGGCCCATCATAGTGCTTCAAGTGCATCTTGCCTCACTCTAAAGTGCTTAGGGAGAGGTGGGACCGGGCTTCCCCCTTCTGAATGGTACATTTCTGATTCTTTTGTCCAGCATATTGTGATCTAAGGAAGAAGTATTTGCTACCGCTGTTTATAGGAATAGGCTTTACCCAGCATAGGCTAGCACTTTATTAGCTGAATGCAACCTCGCCATCTATAGCCTGGAATTTAACCCCACTACATAATAAAAGCCTGGTAAACACGAGAAAGGGGACAAAGACTAAATCCAAGTGTAATTGCTTTAATCTGCCTGATTGGATCTTTAACAAAACCCTTTCATCATTTGGTATTTCTTTTCTGTCTCTGGACCTGAGTCCATTCACCCTTGCAATCAGTGCTGGCCTTTCAACTCCAGTCCCCATCTTCTAGGCGCACCCTATCTCTATGAGATTTGGAATATCTCACAGAATCATGGGATCTGGACTCTCAGGGTCACTTTCCCTTTTATCAAAGGATAAAACACAGTCTATTCTCCAGATTTGTGTCAATGGGTACTATCCCTCCTTCCAGGTAGCCGGGGGTAATCCACACATTCACCTGAATGGTCTCTTGCAATCTCATTTTCTCTAAATCTAACTCTCAGATTTTCTCATCATATGAGCTTTTAGGGTCAATAGTACTCACAGGACTATGTTTGGACTCCCATGACACACTGGTCCACCCATCTTCCCTTCTGTTTGTTAGAGGTGAATATTCATCAATGTCAGGCCTCCTTGACTAGATTGTCTTGGAATAGACGAAGACCACAGTCTCATGTTTCCCTGTTCTCTATAAGTGGTATGCACAAGGTCAATTCCGGTCTGTACATGGGAGGTGGTAGATGAATGGAAGAAGTACAATCTGAGAGGGGCAACTCTGCTTGGTCATAGGCCCCAATCCAATACCCTGACTGGTCCGGTTGTCTCAATTCCTGTTTATATTTTCGGATTATGGTATTTCATTGTTCACACATGTTTGTCTATGGCAAGAATTCCTGCTTGTATGCAGAGAGCTGCATTTCATAATCTGACACTGTGCTTAGCTGGCTTCTTTCACACTGCTCTGCATCTCTTCCGGCAGGTTTTAATGTTCCCTTTGAGATACTTGTGTTATGAGTGCCTGTTCACAGCCCTTTTCTTTTAAATGGACAAGTTCTCTTTCTTGATCGTCTCTACTATGCATGGCTTGTTATAGGTCAGCCTTTGCTTTTTTCAAACGCTCCTTCAGATCCATATTTTCTTCCCTAACTCTGGTCAGTTCCTGAAACCATTATCAACTGATTCACCTTTTGTAATAGGAAACAGTTATCATGATTTAAACTGTTGTTTGCCTTAATCGGCTGCATTTTCTGTTGTTTCCGAATATTTAAATCCTGATGCATCTTATCAATGTCATTTTGGGAATCAATCTGTTTTATAATGTCTGGGACTGTTTAAAGGCCACAATCACATCCAACAATGCACTATTGTAAGTAGTTTCATCATTCACCTGGTGTTGCATTCTGCTCAAGCTTTCCATAAACTCTTTATGCATGTCTTGCAGTGCAGAGAAGTGCATTTCTCACTCAACACTCTCTTGATGGTGTGTTTTAGCTCATTTTTTGTTGCTCAATGAGACTTCCATATTTGAGTTTGAAAATCTGACTTTGTTGTAACTTATCTTCTAATTGCTGAACTGATTTCTGGGTCTGTTCCAAGTCTCCAGTCTGATTCAGCATACTGGCCTCTTTATTTTGCAATCTCTCTTCAGTTTATTGCAAATAAAAATATAACTGGGCTGTGAGTTGAGCCATTTTAGTCTCATCCTAGTGTAATTTTGAGTCATGTAAAGCACCTCTAGAGCTTTATGTATAATCCCATTATCCAGCCAAATGTCAATGCCTACTGTTCTAATATCTAGTATTATTCTTGCTTGCCAGCACCCAGCCTCGTTTTCAGGTCATTCTGCTCGAATAAATAGTGTGGCTAGGATATGTTTCCTGGCATCTTCCATTTCAATGCAACTCATTTTAAAATGGCTTTTTGCACCCTTCTAAACAGGAGCAAAAACCTTACACTTAATTCCTGCTAGATTTCAACAATCAATACCAAATCAAATTACATTTGCCTTACTCTGTACAATCATATTCCTCTGTACACCTCGCTGGCTTGCAGGGTTCAAGGCCAACAGTGGTACCTTAACAATGCATGAACAACCTGCCACACACCCTACTGTCTTTGCACCAGACTGACTAGCCTGTTAAACAATCCTCTTGTCATGAATCAAAAACAGAAAGCTAGATCCCAGACGAGTCCCCATTCATTTGTTGGGGATTTTATGCAGCAACAATCAGTACAGGGAGTACAGTGAGTTCAGTACACCCCCTATCAAAAGTGCCACAACAATATTAATTTTTATGTTCAATCTAGCCCTGCCTGTGATTCATATCAAACCACGTAGGCCCCTCACCCCTTTGCCCTAGATAAATAATACATGTTTATTACAGAATAGGACATTTAATATTTGTACTATCACAGATCATGACACCTCACTCGGTGGCTCAAATGATTTTCTTTCCTTATACATCTTTTCCCCACAAATTGAATGTGCTAGATGGTTCAGGATAACATAGATCACAACTCTTTAACCCCACAACATGTACAATCAAAACACTTTGCCTGAGGTCCACTTTTAATAGCATATAATACCTTGAAACATGACAAGAGCACAAGCTTGATACTCTACTTTATATGAAGTTTAATTTAAATAATTTAAATAATCTGCAACACTTTTCAATGACAAAAACAATTTCTCACATACAGCACTCTGTCGTTTTACTCTCCCTGCTGGTGTTATATTGAGACCACCCTTAACCTGGGGAATTCTTTCCCACCCCCAATCAAGAAGACCTGCAATACTCGCTTATGTTTTTTTAGTGCTGGAATTGCAAAAGACTCGTATAGAGCCACCTAAATCTCCCATCCTGTGCCCACAATGAGCTAAGAACCAGGCCAGGGAATGGAAATAATATATATTTATTTCAATTA
Organism: Ambystoma mexicanum; assembly: GCF_040938575.1. Classification (NCBI taxonomy): domain Eukaryota; kingdom Metazoa; phylum Chordata; class Amphibia; order Caudata; family Ambystomatidae; genus Ambystoma; species Ambystoma mexicanum. The sequence goes on along the minus strand of NC_090928.1, from coordinate 501,769,128 downwards.
TACGCTCAATGAATAATATGTTGGTTAAATGACAGCCATTACAAAACACACTTTTTCTATTTTAATGTTGTCTCACAAACATGGAACACAACAGAATTAACAGGCCGATTCATGGAATTGATGTGCGCCGAAAAAACGGCGCACGGGTGCGAAAACGTGCGATTCGCAGTGAAATAGCGAAAATCGCAGTGCAAGTGCGATTATCGCACAGAAAACAGCGCACATCTATTCATGGAAGTCCGTGCACGCGCAAAATGTGGGATGTGCGCTGAAAAAGTGTGCGGCGCACGCTGGTGCACGCTGGCGCACAGGTCATCGAACGCCGTGCGATAAGGCCACAGCGAATTCGCACATAGCGCGGCGCACATAACAAAAGTAGGCGTTACACGGGGCGTTACACGCAGAATGGGGAACAACTCGTGAAAATGTGAGCATCACGGGGGAAGTACAGGAGGCAAGTGCGCGTAACGCCCACACGCTCGCCTACAACACGTATTCATGGAATCGAATAGGGAAAAACAGCGCACGGCCAAAGACGCGCACAGGCCCATACATGTCCGCCACACGAAAGCAGGCGGTAGCATCCCTGCGCAGGAAAAAAATGTGTGCCAAAGTTCTACACAAGCGAGAAGTTCCACACGCGATCAGGCCAGGGGGAGCGTGTGCGTGTATCTCAGAGGTGCGCGAGAAGTCCCACACACGATCGGACCTGGGGGAGCGTGTGCGTGTATTACAGAGGTGCGCGAGAAGTTTCACACGCGAACGGGCCTGGGGGAGAGTGTGCGTGTATTTCAGAGGTGCGCGAGAAGTTTCACACGCGATCAGGCCTGGGGGAGCGTGTGTGTGTATTTCAGAGGTGCGCGAGAAGTCTCACACACGATCGGGCCTGGGGGAGCGTGTGCGTGTATTTTAGAGGTGTGCAAGAAGTTTCACACGCGATCGGGCCTGGGGGAGCGTGTGCGTGTATTTCAGAGGTGCGCGAGAAGTTCCACACGCAATTGGCCTGGGCGCATGTATTTCAGGGGTGTGCGAGAAGGTCCACACGCGATTGGCCTGGGCGTGTGTATTTCAGAGGGGCGCAAGAAGTTTCACATGCGATCGGGCCTGGGGGAGCGTGTGCGTGTATTTCAGAGGTGTGCGAGAAGTTTCACACGCGATTGGCCTGGGCGCGTGTATTTCAGGGGTGAGCGAGAAGTTCCACACGTGATTGGCCTGGGCGTGTGTATTTCAGGGGTGCACGAGAAGTTCCACACGCGATTGGCCTGGGCGTGTAATTCAGAGGTGCGCGAGAAGTTCCACACGCGATCAGGCCTGGGGGAGCGTGTGCGTGTATTTCAGAGGTGCGCAAGAAGTTTCACACGCGATCAGGCCTGGGGGAGCGTGTGTGTGTATTTCAGAGGTGCGCGAGAAGTCTCACACGCGATCGGGCCTGGGGGAGCGTGTGCATGTATTTCAGAGGTGTGCGAGAAGTTTCACACGCGATCGGGCCTAGGGGAGCGTGTGCGTGTATTTCAGAGGTGCGCGAGAAGTTCCACACGCGATTGGCCTGGGCGTGTGTATTTCAGGGGTGCGCGAGAAGATCCACACGCGATTGGCCTGTGCGCGTGTATTTCAGAGGTGCGCGAGAAGTTTCACACGCGATAGGGCCTGGGGGAGCGTGTGCGTGTATTTCAGAGGTGCGTGAGAAGTTTCACACGCGATTGGCCTGGGCGCGTGTATTTCAGGGGTGCGTGAGAAGTTCCACACGCGATTGGCCTGGGCGCGTGTATTTCAGGGGTGCGCGAGAAGTTCCACACGCGATTGGCCTGGGCGTGTAATTCAGAGGTGCGCGAGAAGTTCCACACGCGATCGGGCCTGGGGGAGCGTGTACGTGTATTTCAGAGGTGCGCGAGAAGTTCCACACGCGATTGGCCTGGGCGCGTGTATTTCAGGGGTGCACGAGAAGTTCCACACGCGATTGGCCTGGGCGCGTGTATTTCAGGGGTGCGCGAGAAGTTCCACACGTGAATGGCCTGGGGGAGCGGGTGCGTGGATTTCAGAGGTGCACGAGAAGTTTCACACGCGATTGGCCTGGGCGCGTGTATTTCAGGGGTGCGTGAGAAGTTCCACACGCGATTGGCCTGGGCACGTGTATTTCAGAGGTGCGCGAGAAGTTCCACAAGCGATCGGGCCTGGGGGAGCGTGTGCGTGTATTTCAGAGGTGCGCGAGAAGTTACACACGCAATTGGCCTGGGTGCGTGTATTTCAGAGGTGCGCGAGAAGTTCCACATGCGATCGGGCCTGGGGGAGCGTGTGCGTGAATTTCAGAGGTGCGCGAGAAGTTTCACATGCGATTGGCCTGGGCGCGTGTATTTCAGGGGTGCGCGAGAAGTTTCACACGCGATCGTGCCTGGGGGAGCGTGTGCGTGTATTTCAGAGGTGCGTGAGAAGTTTCACACGCGATCGGGCCTGGGGGAGCGGGTGCGTGGATTTCAGAGGTGCACGAGAAGTTTCACACGCGATTGGCCTGGGCGCGTGTATTTCAGGGGTGCGTGAGAAGTTCCACACGCGATTGGCCTGGGCGCGTGTATTTCAGGGGTGCGCGAGAAGTTCCACACGCGATTGGCCTGGGCGCATGTATTTCAGAGGTGCGCGAGAAGTTTCACACGCGATTGGCCTGGGCGCGTGTATTTCAGAGGTGCGCGAGAAGTTCCACACGCGATCGGGCCTGGGGGAGCGTGTGCGTGTATTTCAGAGGTGCGCGAGAAGTTTCACACACGATTGGCCTGGGTGCGTGTATTTCAGAGGTGCGCGAGAAGTTCCACATGCGATCGGGCCTGGGGGAGCGTGTGCGTGTATTTCAGAGGTGCGTGAGAAGTTTCACATGCGATTGGCCTGGGCGCGTGTATTTCAGGGGTGCGCGAGAAGTTCCACACGCGATTGGCCTGTGCGCGTGTATTTCAGGGGTGCGCGAGAAGTTCCACACGCGATTGGCCTGGGCGCGTGTATTTCAGGGGTGCGTGAGAAGTTCCACACGCGATTGGCCTGGGCACGTGTATTTCAGAGGTGCGCGAGAAGTTTCACACGCGATTGTCCTGGGCGCGTGTATTTCAGGGGTGCATGAGAAGTTCCACACGCGATTGACCTGGGCGCGTGTATTTCAGGGGTGCGCGAGAAGTTCCACACGCGATTGGCCTGGGCGCGTGTATTTCAGAGGTGTGCGAGAAGTTCCACACGCGATCGGGCCTGGGGGAGCGTGTGCGTGTATTTCAGAGGTGACCGAGAAGTTCCACACGCGATTGGCCTGGGCGCGTGTATTTCAGGGGTGCGCGAGAAGTTCCACACGCGATTGGCCTGTATACGCGATTCCATTGGACCAAAGGCCCTGACAGTGCAGGCGCGTCTGTGACGTGACACGCGCGGGCGTGTCCCTGTACCCGGGGGAATGTTACAAGACCAAAAACTGCACGTCCGAGTGTCAGCCCGCGTAATTGGAGTATAGTGCCTCAGTGCGTATACGCGGAAGTGACGTTGGACGTGTGGTGCGGTTTAAAAGGTACATGTAGTACGTCATTTCCTTGTACGTGCTTCTTGTGGAGAGCGAGTGGGTGAAATCTGTACTTCTTGTCGGTTCACACGCGATTTACTTCACAGCGTTTCTATTTCGTACTCCCTGTTACCTCTGTCAGTATTTTTCTGATTTTCTCTTTGACCTGTTTCCTCAAACAGCGTTGACTTCTCCTTTTGTCCTGTCTCCCCAGACAGTGTACAAATCTTCTTTTGGCGGGAGTGTTTCCAACGCGCACACGCGCATATTTTTCACGCTCTTTTCCCAGGCAGACGGTGAGTCGCGCACGTATTTACCAACTGTGCTAGCCCCGTGTGTAGCGTACCCCTTCAGAGGTCATTGTAGGCTGCGTGTAACACACATACGTTCATTTTTGTGTTTCGGGGTGCCACAGCGTAGTGCAGGTTCCTTTTCCCACGCACGTGGTCTACGAGGGGTCGCGTGCACGTCATTTTCTGTTTTAGGGGTGCCTGTGCATTGCGTGACCCGTCATCTTTCCCCAGGGGTTCCATACAGCCTTGCTAGAGCACTTGGGTACGAATTCCATCTAGTACCCTACCCCTTTGACCCCCAATTGCCCAGGACAATTTTCCACTGCAACTCCCATACGCACAACTCCATCAGTGCCATAGCTGGGAGGCGAGCAAGTGGTAAAGGTGGCAAAGGTGGCCGAGCCTCAAGAGGTGGGCGTGGTGGGTGCGGTAGGGGATGTGGCCAGGATTTGCAGACTACCCCTAACCCCCCACGTGTGGAGGACCAGTCAGGGACACACATCCCCCCGCCCCCCATGGTTGAGGGAAACGTGGCTGACACCATCCCTGCTCAGCCCTTGTTGGACCGGCCCGTTGTGGCACCTGACCTAGCACAGGGTGACTCCCAGGCTGACTTCCAGGTCGCCAAGTCTAGGCCACGGGTGGCAGCGCAAGCCAGTGTCATGAGGCCACGTGGTACAGGGGCAGCCATGTCATCTGCTGCCCCGAGTAGATGGGTGGGGAGGCTGCAGGGGCAGCTGCAGCTCCGTCCACCCCAGCTCTGACTCTCTCAGCCAGGACAGTGTTGGTCCCGGTACATCAGACTGAGGTTCCCCCTGCCATCATCACACTTCAGCTAATGCCTGCATAAAGTCATGTGGTCAGTGTGCCATCGCACACTACTACTACACAGTCCACCGGTGCTCCTGCCTCTAGTGTCCAGAGCGGCGTAGGGCACTCCGGATCCCCACCACCCACAAAAAGAAAGAGGAAGAGTGCTCGTCCAGTACAGGCTGATGACCCCGACACGGCTACACGGTCCGGCACGCCAAGGAAGCCTAGCTTCAATGATGCCGAACTCGATGCACTTGTGCAGTATGTGTCCGAACATGACGCCGACATGTTGGTCACTTCAGGGTGTAGGATCACACCTGCTCAACGTCAGGCACACTGGCAGTCCATCGCGGACAGCATAAGTGCCCTTGGGTTTATGAGGCGCACAACTGTTGAGTGCTACAAGCGCTGGAACGACCTTAAGCGTAGGGCAAAGAAAAAGCTGGCCTCAAGTCATGCCGCAACTCTGGTGACTAGAGGTGGGTCTCCACAAGAGGACATTGAACTCACTCTACATGAGCATGTTGCTGGGACCTACGTCACAGAGGAGCAGATCCAAGGTGTGGGAGAACTGCCAGATTACGAGGCATTGTCCGGTGAGTGCACATGCATGTGTGTGTGATCCATGTGTATGTTGTTTGTGGGAGGGGTTCTGGTTGAGTGCCAGGTCAGGGTGTGTGTGCCTGAGTGTTTTGGGCCACCCATGTGCTTCATCCAATGCATTCGGCGCCCCGGGATTTGGGTATTACAGTATCCCTTCTGCCCACAGTAGGCATTTTGCACTACATCGCGCCAGTTGCCCTTGAAGTGGCATCTTGCAACAACATTGTTCCGTATTTAGCTGTGTTCATTCAGGCTGATTGTAGTAATTCACCCGGTTCTACTGCGCATCACTCTGCCCTATTGTTACATATATGACATGCCTATGGTACATGCCATCCGTGTGATGGCATGTGTCATGTATGTGTATTGGACATGCCACTCCCAGGCCAATGTGTGATGGCACTGCTAGCCAGCATGCAGCTAATGTGTTGCTCTCCCATCTTGGTGTCATCAGTGTCTGACATTTTCCTCCCCTTCCAACTCATGGACAGTGCATGCATGGGAGGGTTATAGTCATGTGGGACATGTGTAAATCAAGTACTGGTACTGTAGCTTGTCTGGCCTAATAGCGTGCCATGGTGCTAATGCCTGTTTCCATTTTTTGTCTTTCATGTTTTTGCAGAGGATGACGCACCTGATGCTGTTGAGGGAGAGGAGATGGTGCAGGGCCAGGAGGGATCTGAAGCACGACCAGCCTCAGGCAGTGCGACACAGCAAGGCGCAGTTCGCCTTGCCCCAGACAGGTGTGGTGCCCGCCAACGCGGTGGCCGTCCGCCACCGGGCAATACCGCATGGGAGCAATCCATATACGGTATGGCCAACCAACAGGCAGCATCATCAGAAATGATTGCTCAAGCCATGGAGAGGGTGGCCACTTCCATTGTCCCCCCAGAAAGGCAGATGGAGCTACTACAGCAGGCAACAGACTCCATTTGCCAATCAGTCAGGGAGGACATGTTGGCGTCCAACAGGGACAGACAGGCGGCCCTGGACAATCTGAGGGAATCAATTTCTCTAGATGCCCAGGGACAGAGGGAAGCCCTGAGGGGAGAGGTCCGGCACCTCAGGCAGACTCTTGTGGACCTTGAGGCTTCCACTGTCACCAGGACGGAACAGCTGCTGGAGCGCGTCACCCGTACGCTCTCAGCAGAGATGCAGGCAACTCGGGCGGAGGCCCGGGCAACTCGGGCGGAGGTCCGGGCAACACGTCGGGTGTTGCATGGGGATCTCCGCACCATATCCCTCCAGAACGAGGCCTTCCACACCCGCATGCTTGCTGCCATGGAGGTCCAACTAGGGCTTTGCGTGGTCTGCCTCCCATAGCACCTCCACCTCCTGTGGCAGCAGCAGCAGAGGTTGAGGAGAGCGAATCCACCAGTGAATCTCCCACAATTTTGTAGCCGTGCAGGCCATGAGCCCATGGAGGTGTTTTCTTTTCCCAACATTCACACAGGTGGCTGTTGGTGGGCACCCTGTCCTCAGACCTCCTGGATAGCCTCCCCCACCCCCCTGGCCCACACATGGCCATTTTTGATTTTTGATTTTTTGTTGCAGTGTGTTGCCTTGTGTGGCTCCCGTGGGCATCCACTGTATTCCGGCTGGGCACATGCAGGCTTGTCCTGAGTTTGGGTTAGATGCTTGGGTTTGTGAGACACACACCCCTCCTGCTTCCCATTTCCATGGGCTTGCAAAGGGTGTGCCCAAGTGACAGTGACTTACACACTGACGTTGGACTCCCACGACATGTGTGGGCAGTCTGTAGTCAATGCTGTGTATGCATTCCTAGTGCATATTGTTGTTGTATTGTGCACTGCATTGTGTATTGATGTGTGCTTGTGCATCCATGTCTCCCTCCTAATTTGCAGGTTAATTCCTCATGTCTTCACAAGGCCGTCCACTTTGGAGATGGAGCTCATGTTGTGAGCAGTGGCAACAACACTGTACAGTTGGAGGTGGTGGATGTGCTGGCATTCTCATGTTGTAAGACTGCGTATCCTTTACCTTAGTACTTTCATGTTAATGCTATGTCGATTGTATTGTGGTAAGTATTTGGTCATGTGTGTTGTTATTTCTACATTTATGTGGGCATATTGTGTGTGGCCAGTTTCCATTAAGGACACTGTACTTTGTGATACGTGTCATGTTTGGGGGATGACTTTGTTTGCTCTCACATGGCATGTCATGCCATGGTGTGTTGGGTGGAGGTGCTGGGGAGGAGTTGGGTGACATGGCACTGTTGTCATGTTGTATCTTGCAAGGGGGTAATGATTTTAGCAGCATAGAAGTGTGTCTTTTGAACACAGCATTGGTGGTGTTTGTGTAGGTAGGGAAGCACACAATGGAACACTTCCAGATGTACAATCTCAGGCTGGTAAGGTTGTGACAGTTGACTGTCCATTGACACATCATAATTGTCAGTTACAAACATCATTGATTGTCAGCTGGTATGTGCCAGGGCTGTGTGCACTCCACAGGGGTGTGATTTTATGTGAAGTAATTAGCCACCTGCTGCGTACGGGCTGCCTCACCCCGTGCCCTTTCCCCTCCCATGCGCAGCTGGCATGCATGTGGTTGGGGATGTGGGGGCACCACCATGTCCACGGCCAGGCCCCGGCGTGTTGCAACGTTGTGCAGGACACATGTTGCCACTATGATCCTGCACACTACTGGGGGAGCGTATAACAGCTGCCCGCCAGAACGGTCAAGGGAGCGGAAGCGTGACTTGAGCACTCCGAATGTGCGCTCCACAATGCCCCGGGTTGCAATGTGGGCTGTGTTGTATCTTACCTGGGGTGGCGTGGTGGGGTTCCGAATTGGCATCATCATGTGGGTGCTGAGAGGGTAGGCACTGTCCCCTGGGGAGGTGGTGATGGGTGTCATTAGTGGGGTTGTGACATTGCTCAGTATCTGACATGCATGCATGCGCAGTGGCATTTATTCTCACCGAGCAGCCATGTATCGCCATGCAGCCCAGCTTCTATGTCCCGGTTTAGGGTAGACATTCTGTAGATGAAAGTGTCGTGGGTGGAGCCTGGATAGTTGGCGTATACTGAGGTGATGATTCCCTTGGCATCACATACTACCTGGACGTTGATGGAATGCCAGTGCTTGCGGTTTCGATAGATGTGCTCAGTTGCCCTGGAGGGACGTAGAGCCACATGGGTGCAATCAATGGCACCTAGCACTTTGGGGAATTGTGCCACCCTGTAGAAATCCTGGGCGACAGCCTGCCTTTCTGCAGGTGTTCTGGGCAGGTATATGTGCCTGCAGACTGATGGGCGTGCAGTGATGATGGCCAAGACCTGGTGTAGGCAGCGTGACTGCGTGGCCTGTGACACCCCCCCCCCACTATGGCACTTGTCCGCTGAAATGATCCAGTGGCCAAGAAGTGCAGTACATTGAGGACCTTCTCCAGGGGGCTGAGTGCTTGGGAGCACAGGGTGGTTGATGTGAGGTCATCCTCCCACTCACTGACCAGGTCGAGTATTATGTGAGGTGGAAACCTGTACCTCCCATACACATGGTCATCAGGCATCCCAAAAAGGCTGGTTCTGGGTGTAAAAATTCTGGCCCTGTCTATCCTCCTCCTCCTCCTTGTGGAAATCGAAATATTATTATACCTCCTATCGCATTGTTTAAATGTATGTTGGCCTACGCCAAGTTGTCTAAGAACATCGTGTAAATAGATTCCGCGGCAAGGTCTTGACCTTAATATATTGTGTAAATCGCCTTCTTGGATTTAGACGCCATTTTAGGTTCTCTTGTAGTGTGGAAGTCACCCTGAACAACAAAATGGAGGCCGAATGACATTTCGAGTGGGATTCTGGCCATTGTGACCTCCGCACACATGAATAAGTAATATTCCTGCAGGCCACTTGTTGGGGTCGCGAACTGAGACCTTGTCCTATCCCGGACCTATGTGTAAATGAACAACTGTATCAGCGGAACTGATCGAAATGCATACATTATGGGATTGACCTGGCAACGAACCCTAGGCCTGGTTCCAAGAATGGTTAACCCGCGAGGGGGTTGGCCAGAGCTGGATAAAAAGTATAAAAACCCGAGTATCCCAATGTTCGCTCTCTCACACTAACACGGCGAACTACCGTTGATAGTTCGTTCTGTTACTCTGAGGGCCGAATAGCTATCTGTTTGTCAATTGACTTTTTGGTAATTGTTGTATCTTTGAATAAAGCGCTTTGTATGTTCTTTGTAACCTGTGTTGGTGTGTTTCCTTTGGGCTTCCCGGCCTCATATCAATTTTTCTGTTTCCACAGTTGGCGCCCGAACAGGGACCCTCAAGATTGATGCCGGATCATTGAAGGTTGATGCAGACTATCGAACCGGGATCGGACGGTGTGATTCTGTGGGCCCGACCGATCGAGACGCGATACCTCGGCAGCGCTGCACGATCCGATCCTTGGACGATAGTCGTGTGGTCTGACACGGCATCTTGACGAGGGTCCAATTTTGAGGCGGGCAGATTTGCCGAAACCACCAAACACAAGGTAAAATTTGTTAGGTACGTTCTTTGGTAAACCGTACGGTCCTCCTTAGGTTTGGTCAGGTGCAGTCGTGACCCGGCTCTTAATTTAACCCTGACAATTTGAATTTGGCGTATTGTATCTGCAGACACAATTATTGAACCAGGTAACACCAATTTTTTGTGAAATGCCTGGGAAATTGTCTAGCTTCTTTAGGGCTCTGTTCCGCAGCGATCGACAATCTTTGGAATTTAGCCGCCCGGCACCACAGGAGGGGTCACCGGCGTGTACTATGTACTGTAAGTATGGCATTGGAAGTATAGTATTTAATGATATTTGGCACAGACAGACCAGACATGCCTCCGAATTTCAGTGGCCAATCAACGGTAGTTTTGAGATCCCCCGTATTGAATACTTAGAATCGATCTTGTTAAAGAAAAAGGCTAGACCAGCAGCCTTTGATGTGTTACAGAATTGGAAGAAAGAAGCATTACAGCAGCTTAAAAGTAGGGATAAACATGCATGTCGTCATAAAACAAACGCTGAAAAAGCATTATTATATGATAAAGAAAAGCGGTCAGAATCAGTTAAAAATATGGATAGAGCCTTTTCACTCGGGATCCAGAAAATTTACCCCTCTAAAGATTTCCATGTTTCTGAGGAATTTATTGAGAAGTTATTAAATGAACGCAGGCCTGATGCCTCAGCGCCACCTCCGTATGCTCCTATTTTGGGCGCTCTGCCCATTCCTGCTGTCGCGCCTGTTGTTACTCCTGTTCCCCCTATACAACCTATTGTTCCTAGTCCTTTGGTTGTTGTTCCTCCGCCTATCGCACCGCCCCTTCCCCCTGCACCGATAGTTGTATCTTTGTTAAATTTACCTATACCTCTGCTCCCGAGTGGCCCCGTATTGATTGAAGTTGATCCAGGTGCAGGGTCAAAGATTGTGACTCGCAGTACTGTTTCTGCAGATAAGAAACAGGAATTGTTTGCATGGGCTAAGTATTGCATGGAGAAAGGTGATCAAGCTAATGTTTTTTCCACATTATCTAATTTGAATAGTTTTCCAGAGAAAAATGTTTTTATCGAAGGTTTGGGGACTCATTTGAGTGTGATGTGGGGTAGATTACAAAATTCGGATCTTCCACAAGGGGCGAGAGATCTGAATGCTTTGGCACTTTCGAGGGACACAGAGCAGAAAGTATATGGACATGTTGAAAGATTGTTTGAGTTTAGGAAAGATTTTGAAGAAGCACGAGATGAGGATGATGAAGACGATAGAATATATGTACAGAAACGGTTCCTTCCATGCCGTAGAGCGGCACCTGAGGAAGTACGAATTTGTACCAAAGATGCGGTTCGATGGATCTCGGATTCATCGATACCGCCAGACGAAGTATATGATACGTATAGTCAATATACAGTAGGAATGCAAAGAAAGGTAATTCAGGTGATGGTACAGCACCTGCAGGAGGAATATGTAAGGAAGATGGTTAGTTGCCCCATAGAATTATTGGGGATTTGTAAAAGGGGTTTTTCGCCCGACACTTCTACAGCTGCCTTAGCGCTCGACCTGGCTCTATTGCTTAGTAAGCGGCCGGAGGTACCTATATCTCAGTTGCCTATGAGAGAGGTCCCTCCGACCTTTGTCCCAAAAGTTGAGATCCCCGCCAACGCTGGGACTGGTGCCCCCGCTGTGGATATCCCTGCACATTATGTATCGCAATTTGTTCACGTCCCGTTTTCAGGACAGGAAGTGAACACAATTAGACAATCAGTTCCCGATATTAGGAAAAACCTGACGGGGTTTTACAAAGAAATAGAGTCCGTTTTACAGTCCTCTGTGTTCACCTTGAGTGACATTGACTTGTTATTCCCTGTACTCCTACCCGTAGATGTATGGAAACAGGTTCGGACAATAGATGATGTGCCGCGGTTGGGAGATACGTGGGCTAATATGATTAGAATTGATGGAGAAAGACCAGCTGGTGAGAAACCACCACAGGTAATACTTACTTTACCGGATAGGATTGTCGCTAAACTAAAAACTATAATTCCAGAGAAAAGGATTATTTGGGACAAGCTTACGGCCTGTGTCCAAGGGAAAACTGAAGGCGCCACCGAATTTTTTAATAGATTCGAGTAAGTATTTTCTGACTTCAGTGGACAGGATTTAGGTACAGAGTCGGGGAAAAGGTTGTTTGTGGACAAATTTGTACGTGGATTGTTACCTGACATCCAGTCACAGATTATGTCCTCCGAGAGCGCTTGGCAGGCAAAATCTCAATCTGAGGTTTTGCACATGGCTCAGTATTATGAGAACCGTGTTAATAATGAGAAGGAAAAAATTGAAAAGAGAAAGGGAGATTTGAAAACCAAAGTATTATTGCAGCAAATTGTTAGAAACCCCAGAGGAGGTACGACACAGACTAGAAGTCAGTACGTTCCAAAAGGAAATGCTCCTCTGAGTCCTGTGAATATTAATCAATGTGCTTATTGCCGCCAGGAAGGTCATTGGCGAGCACAGTGCCCCGTCCTTCGCCAAAGGTCAAACAGTGCGTTTGGGAGTATGGGTAGACGACCTAGGGGCCGCCCTGGAGCAGGGGGCCCTGACAGGGGTCAGCTTTTACAGGATTCTCAGCAACCTTTTTCACGGGAAAATCAGACCTCGAGTATGGACTCGAGAAACATATTTGATCACCCTTCTGCTGCCTACCTTTCTGAAGAGCTTCCTTCTGACGAGGCTCCATTTTATTAGGATTGCCCGAAGCAGGGTTTGGAACCTTCGCCTATTCCCGTTAATCAAAAAGGCCCCTACGTTGAATTATTAATAGGGAATAGGAAACACCAGTTTTTGATTGACAATGGAGCACAGAAGTGCTCCATTGATCATTCTCGGGTTCCAAACATCCCACCTTCAGGGCAAACAAATGTTTCTGTAGGGTTTTCTGGTATACCAACCGTCTGTCCGGTTTCCACGCCGGTATCTGTTTCTTTGGGTCCCTTTACGGACCATTGTCCTTTTCTTCTCACTTCGAACTGTGGAGAGAATTTGCTAGGGTTGAATTTGTTAAAGAAATTGAACGCAGTAATTCATTGTTCTTCGGATGGAGTACGGCTAACGGTTTCACCTCAGCAACTTCCTAACTCCCAGTTCTTGATTCGTCCTTTACCTCCCGAGTTCAGCATTGTCCCGGAATGTTTGTGGGCAGTGGACGACAATGATGTTGGAGTGTTACAGATTGAGCCCGTTAAAATAGTTCTGAAACATGGGGTGAAACTGCCACGCATCCCGCAGTATAAAATATCAGTCGAAGGTGAACGTGCTTTGAAATGCATTGTCTCCGATTTTGTACATCGTGGGGTGATCGAGGAGATTACAGGTAGTTTGTGTAACAGTCCGATCTTACCCGTATATAAGAAAGGCGACAATGCAATTCCATACCGGTTCATAATTGATCTTCGTGCTATTAACCGAGTGGTCGCCCCACAATTTCCAATTGTGCCTGATGTGACGATGATATTAACAATGATCCCTGCTACAGCTACGCACTTCAGCGTTGTGGATCTAAAAAACGCTTTCTTTAGTATCCCTATACATAAAGAAAGCAGATATCTGTTTGCGTTTACCTTAAGGGGATGCTCATTTACATTTACAAGGGCACCTCAAGGGTATACTGAAAGTCCTAGTATTTATAGTAGAGCCTTGAAAGAGCAGCTCGACACCCTTGAATTGCCACCTACTTGCACGCTGCTTCAATATGTTGACGATTTGCTTTTGGCTGCAGACTCTGCGAGTGCCTGTAAAGAAGGCACCGTATTGTTGCTTGTTCACCTAGCTAAGAATGGTCACAAAGCTTTGCTTAAAAAATGTCAATATTGTTGTCAGGAGGTTGCCTATCTAGGCTACCTCCTGTCAAAGGAGGGGAGAAGATTGACACCTGAAATAATACAACACATTTCTGGCATGTCTGTCCCAAATACACAGAAGGAAGTCAGAGCCCTGATAGGTATGGCTTCCTACTGTAGTTTGTGGATCCCGAATTTCGCACTAGTGATAAAACCGATGCTGGTTTTGACGAAGAAGGACATTTCTCTGCCACTGCCATGGGAATTGGAACATCAACGATCATTTGAGCTTCTCAAAACCGCGCTATGTTCGGCACCGGTTCTGGGTACTCCAAATTATGACAAGGCCTTTGTGTTGTTTGTGCATGAATGTGATGGATGTGCTTTGGCTGTGTTAACACAGGAACACGGAGGGAAGAATAGGCCGTGCGGCTACTACTCCTCCGCCCTTGATCCTGTCGCATGCGCTTTGCCAAGATGTTTGCGTGCTGTTGCTGCTGCTGCCGCGTCTGTAAAACAGAGTGAGGGAATGGTCCTAGGCCATGATTTCATTTTGATGGTACCTCACTCTGTTGATATTCTATTAAACAAAACTCAAACGCAACACCTCACCCCAGCACGGTTAACAAGGTATGAACTAATTCTGTTTGCCCCTCATATTCAAATTAAGAGGTGTTGTGTTCTTAATCCGGCTGAACTCTTACCTTTCCCGCAAAACACTGTTTGCGGTGACGAAGAATTACATGACTGCCTGTATACCACTGAACAAGAAACGAAGGGCAGGATAGATCTCATAGATACTCCTTTGGATAATGCAGAAGGGGAGCTGTTTTGTGATGGCTCCTGCTTCAAACTTTCAAATGGTACATCTACAGCTGCTTATGCAGTTACTACATTGAGCAAAGTTGTCGAAACTAAGAGAATTTCGCATAACTCCGCGCAAGCCGCAGAGATTATAGCGTTGACCCGAGCTTGTGAACTTTCCCAAGGGCATAGAGTCAATATATATACTGATAGCCAGTACGCATTTGGGGTGGCTCACAACTTCGGAAAGCTTTGGTCGGAAAGAGGGTTCCTGACCTCACATGGGACCAAGATTCAGCATGGCCCCTTGATAGTGCAATTACTTTCGGCACTCTCACTCCCTAAACAGTTAGCGATCATGAAATGTGCAGCACATCGCAAGGTCATAGATGATGTGGGCAAAGGGAACGCTTTTGCGGATTTGATAGCCAGACCAACGGCCACAGACCTTAGCACGGACATGTATGCCTCGAGGGAAGTGAGAGATGCTTGCATAATGGATGAAGGTATTGGGTCTGTGCGAGATATTCAAACTGATGCCACAATAGAAGAATCTAAAAGGTGGGCTGAAGGAATGGGGAAACTGGATGACGAAGGGTGTTGGGTGGATACATCCGAAGGAAAATGGGTGGGTAAGGGGACAGTGACTCCAAGGGGAAGTTTTGGGCCCCTGTCTGTTCCCTTTGAGGTTATACACTTTGATTTTATTGAAATGGAGCGATGTAATAATCTAAAATATGTCCTTGTAATTATTTGTGCCTTCAGTAAATGGGTTGAGGCTTTCCACGTCTAAGATGCTACCGCCATGACCACTGCAAAGATTATGGTAAAAGAATTCTTTCCTCGATTTGGGCTCCCGAGGATAATCTGGTCGGATAATGGTCCGCACTTTATCGCAGCAGTAATTTTGCAAATATGTGCAGCCCTATGTATTGAGAAACAATTTCATTCAGCTAGGCATCCTCAAAGTGCTGGGTTGATAGAGAGACACAACGGTATTTTAAAGAATAAAATTGCAAAAACATGTGCTGATACCAAACTAAAATGGCCAGATGCTTTGCCTATTGGGTTATTAGCTATGCGTACTGTTGTGATGTCTCGTGGGGAGCAGGGAGCCTTCAATGTGCAGGGAGCCTTAAATGCTTTCCCATATGATGTTGTCACAGCCCTGTGTGATGTCATGGAATGTTATGGTTGCATCTGCGTGTAATGTTCTAAGAGAGTCAGTTGGAGGAAAGTGATGAAGGAGAGGAGCCTCTGAGTATTGGGGGTCTTCTTCTCTTATAAGTAACCTAAATAAATACTGTTACATTAGCTTACCTGACTGCGCCTGCTTCCTCATAACAATGGCGACGAGGATGGGATGAGAAAGCCCCGCAGACAGGTTAAAGGAGACCCCCAGCATCTGCCAGTGTCGAGTGGCGTCCTGCGGCAGGTGATTGCATCGCCCCTGACGTCTGCTCCGCCCGAGCCTCCTCTGAGCAGCCTGGAGGACGGAGTTCAGAAGTGCTCCGTGTGGTAGGAGCCCCACTGAGGAGAAGTAAACGGCGCCGCCAGGGACGAAAGTAACTGGTAGTGGGCTGCTCCGCCCCCCTTGCGTTGAGCGGCCCGCCACAGCGTACGGCGGATGGTGAGGCCCCATTCCAGCGACTGAAGAGACGACCGAAGCGGCCGTGGGGGAAGGCTCAAGGAGGGCTGCTCCGATCCATGGTAGCGCACCGAGCCCCCGGCGAGTGATCACGGCCTCAGGGAAGGTCGCTCCGCTTCCGTTGTAGCGTCGAGCGACCGCAGTGTCCCTGCAACAAGTGAGCAAGTAAGTGCCCCTAGCCAGTTAGCGCCCCTGCTGATCCCGGCCCGCGATCCTGCAAACGTATTCGACAGCGTGGGGAAGACGCCGGGCTCTGCTACCGTATTCCCCCTAGCTGATGATCTGCGTGGGAGGGATGTGAGGTACCGTAAGACACCTAATAGAGGAGCAGGTGAATTGGATTGTAGACTGCACGGAGGTACCGTAAGACACCTAATAGAGGAGCAGGTGAATTGGATTGTAGGCTGCACTTGCTGAGCAGGAATATATCCGGGAGAAGGGAGTAACCTGATACAAACTTGATACAAAGACATGGCAGCTTTACCTGGCATATCTGGCCCGCCCATTTTTATGCCCACTCCAGGTGCGGCGAAGATTGCTTGGCCCCAGTGGCGAAAAGGATTTATGCACTATATGAGGGCAGCTGGAGGAACAGCATATTCTAGTGAAAGAAAAGTGGCATTGATGTTGCACTTTCTAGGCTATGAGGGACAGAGGATTTTTGAGACACTTCCTCAGTTGCAAGGGGACGGCAGCGGGGATGACTTGAATGAATTTGAATCGGCTCTACTCAAATTGGATAAGCATTTCAACCCTAGGAGAAGTACAATCTTGGAGCGGTATAATTTCCGCATGCGGATCCAGGCTCACGGGGAATCTGTTGAAGACTATGTCACCGCTCTCCGTCACCTTGCCCTGACATGCAAGTTTCAAGGAAGTTTTGATGAACATATCCGCGATCAATTCATGACGCATTGCCACTCAAACAAAATACGTGAAGAACTTTGGCTGAAGGACGAACCAAATTTGGATGAAGTGCTGGACTTGGCCAAGCGTGTAGAGCACTCGCTGGCATGTGTTGCCAAGCTCTCCAAGACAGAAGGAAGTGACTCTAAGGAAAACAAGCCAGAGGTGCTGAATGTGGGTGAAGGGAAGAACAAAAGGAGAGGAAGGAACAGGCGGAAGGAAGGGAACAACGCAGAAGAAAAGAGTAACCAAATGTCTGCACAGAGAAGCGAAAAGCGAGAGGAAAAAAGGGGCGAGAGATTGTGTTATCGATGTGCCAATGCAACGTACTTTGCATCCTCTGTAGTGTGTCCAGGGCGAAAGGCTATATGCAATAAATGCAAAAGGAGGGGACATATTTCCACATGTTGCAAAAATTATCAGTTTGGCCAAACGGGCCAAAGGAAGATCCTGTTTGTAGATGATGAGGATGATGGAGTATCATCAGAAGAAGATACTGCACTGGCATTGACAAATGTTATTGTGAACACAGTTAATGTTGTAGCCAGTGGTGGAAACACGGATGATTGTGAGCGTCCCTATGCCGTGTTGACAGTGAATGGGTGTAAGGTGTCAATGATGGCAGATTCAGGGTCAAAAGTTACGTTAGTGTCCAGGAGTGTTTTTGAAGGCGAGATGAAGGGGAAGGTATCAGCATTGTCTGAACCTGACATAAATCCGGGAGGGTACAACCAAGATAAAATTGATTTACTAGGATATGTGTGGAGTAGATTTGAATTTAAAGGTCGCAGTTGTGATGGGAAAGTGTATGTAACAAAAAAGGGACAGTCCTTGTTAGGATGGAGAGAGCAGAAGAATTTAGGAATCAGGCTAGACCCCAACCAACCCGAGCAAGTTTTGCAAGTGTCAGAAACATCCACGATGTCCTCCAAGTATGTGAGAGAGTTTAGTAAAGTGTTTGATGAGACTTTGGGAAGGATAAAGGGTTTTCAACATCAAATATTGCTAAAAAGGGGTAGTGTGCCCACCGTGGCCAAGCTCAGACCGGTGCCCTTTGCCTTGCGGGACAGTGTTAAACAAGAATTGCAGAAATTGTTGAAGACAGGGGTGATCGAGAGAGCTGGGGGTGTTGAATGGGTTTCCCCAGTTGTGGTAGTGAAGAAAAGTTCAGGGGACATAAGATTATGCGTGGATATGCGTGAGTTGAATAAATGTGTGTTGGTGGACAGGCACCCGCTGCCCAACATGGGTGAGTTGCTAACCATGGTCGGTGGGGGGAAGTATTTCTCCAAACTAGATATGACGTCAGCCTACCATCAAGTGGAGTTAGAGGAGTCATGCAGAAAAGCTACAGCGTTTGTGACGCATGAGGGGGTGTTCCAGTTTAGGAGAATGCCTTTTGGGTTGGTATCTGCCTCCTCTGTGTTTCAGAAAATAATGGATCGCCTTTTGAGAGGAGTGAAGGGCGTGTTTTGTTTTCAAGATGATGTCTTGGTGAGTGGAGTGACTTTGGAGGAGCATGATGGGAATCTATACGAAGTGTTGAAGATATTTAAGGAGAGGGGTATCACGCTGAGAGAGGAGAAGTGCAAATTCGCAGTGACAAATGTGGACTATTTGGGACATGAAGTGTCGGGGGATGGCATCAGACCCAAGGAGGAAATGATAAATGCCATAAAGAGAGTTGAGAGACCCTGTAATAAGAGTGAATTGAGGGCGTTTCTCGGAATGACGGAATTTTATCAAAAATGTGTGGTGAATTATGCTGACAAAGTGCAAGAGATGAGGAAAGTTCTGAGGAAAGGTGTTGATTTTGTCTGGAATAGCCACTGTGATTTGGAATTTAATAGAATAAAGGAAGCTATAAACTTAGCCCGCCCTTTGGGATGTTTTGACACGAGAAGACTGTCTATTATTACGGTGGATGCTAGTGAGTATGGACTAGGGGCGGTATTATCCCAGAAGCAGGATGATGGGTCTGAAGAGGTGATAGCTCATGCATCGAGAGGTCTCAAGGGAGCAGAGATGAGATATTCAGTTCTCGAAAAGGAGGCATTAGCGTGCTTCTGGGCTGTAGAACGATTCAGGAATTTTGTGTGGGGAGTAGAATTTGTAATTCGCACAGATCACAAACCTCTCAAAGCTATATTCGAAAATAAGGGCCTAGATAAAGTTTCCCGCAGAGTGGCAGGTTGGGTCACCAGGATGCAGACGCATTGTTTTAAGATGGAGGTCATACCAGGAAAGGACAATATATTCGCAGATAATTTGTCAAGGGTGAGAGTTGCTGACTCTGATGTTGTGGACAGTGAAGAAATGGAATTAGTGTTTATTAATACCGACGGTATTGTGTCCAAACAGGAGTGGTTGGATGAGGTAAAGAAAGACGAGATCATAAGTAGGGTAATTCCATACGTGATGTCAACGGCATGGCCGAATAAAGTGGATCTGGCAGAGGGGGTGAAGCCGTTTTGGGAAGTGAAGGATGAGTTGTCTGTCATGGATGATATTTTATTCAGGTGGGGAAGAGCAGTGGTCCCGATAGGGTTGAGGAAAAGGGTGATAGAGTTAGCGCATTGTGGTCACATTGGCGTTACCAAAACCAAGGGGGTGTTGAGAGAAGAATATTGGTGGCCTGGGTTTGATAGAGAGATTGAGAATTACTTGGCTAATTGTCAATTTTGCATAAAGAGTGGAAAGGGAGTTGTGGTCAAGAAGCAGCCATTGGTTGATGTGGGTCTCCCATCAAGGATATGGAGCGAGATAGCCATGGATATTCTGGGTCCTGTGGAGCTAGGTTACGGACGTGGAAAATTCATTGTTCTGGTGGCAGACCTGTTTTCCAGATGGGTGCATTTTAAGGTTGTGAGAAACATCACTGGAGAAAGTATGATAAAGATATTGCAGGAGATTTTTGCCAATGAAGGACTACCGGAAAGTGTATTGACGGACAATGGTCCTCAGTTCATAGGTGGTAGCTTTACCAGCTATTTAAGGAAGTGTGGAGTTGACCACAAAAGAACTTCATTGTATCATCCCGAATCCAACGGGGTAGTTGAAAGGATGAATAGATGTGTGATGGAGAGTATTCGGATGGGTGAGGAGTGTGGTCTGGATAAAGTAGCCATGATACAAAATAGGATCTGGGCTTTGAGGATGGCGCCACATGCGACAACAGGTCTGTGCCCGTTCGAGCTTATGAGGGGCAGGAAGCCATATTCCGTGGCATGTCCGCCATGGCTTGGTAGGAGTAGAGAAACAGATCTGGTAGTTGATGAAGTGAGAAAGTCATTGGTGAAGAAGAAATCCGAATGGGTCAGGCGCGAAAATCTTAAGAGAGGGAAGAAAGAATTGCGTGTTGAGTGTGGAGATTGGGTCAGGATAAGGAAGGGAGTTGTAAAGAGAAAAGGTGAATCTCTGTATTCGGATCCTGTCAGAGTTGTGGCAGTCATGAAAGGAGCAGTACGTGTGACCGGAGGACAAGTGTGGAATAAAGATAGGATTGCCACTGTGAGGAGAGCCCATGTGTAGATGTGTGGAACGTCATGGGACTGTTACTGGAGTGTCTTGTTGTTAGTTGGTGTGTCTCGGTTGTTTGAAAATAGTGAGTGTGGTTTTGCAATTGAATTAAAGATTTAAGCTCATAGGGTAAGTTAATTAAAAAAAAAGGGGAGATGTGTTGTGATGTCTCGTGGGGAGCAGGGAGCCTTCAATGTGCAGGGAGCCTTAAATGCTTTCCCATATGATGTTGTCACAGCCCTGTGTGATGTCATGGAATGTTATGGTTGCATCTGCGTGTAATGTTCTAAGAGAGTCAGTTGGAGGAAAGTGATGAAGGAGAGGAGCCTCTGAGTATTGGGGGTCTTCTTCTCTTATAAGTAACCTAAATAAATACTGTTACATTAGCTTACCTGACTGCGCCTGCTTCCTCATAACACGTACCACGCCTCAGACTAGAACTGGGCTTTCTCCATTTGAAATAGTAATGGGGAGACCTGCTAACATATGGGGTCTCCCGAAACCTAAAGCCCTGAGGGAGGTGGAAAATGTATTGCTTGTAGACTACTGTAACCAGTTAACTAAAAACCTGTATTTCATTTACCACCAGGTGCATGCTGCTTTACCTGTACGGTTCACGGGCCCAGGACACGATATACAGCCTCGAAGTTTGGGTCCTCGTGAAGGCCTACGAGAGGTCTTCCTGTCTCGCGCCTCGCTGGCGGGGACCCCATCAGGTGTTATTGGTCACCAGGACAGCAGTGCGGGTGGCTGGAAAGAAGAACTGGATTCACGCGACGCACGTCAAGAAACTTCCTCACCCAATGCCACATGCTACAGAAGAAGCAGAACCCCTCGCTGATGCTACAGTCTCTGATCTTGGAGTAGCAAACAGCGCTGTGAGTGCGTCAGAGAAGTTCTCTGAGCCTGAGGAGCTTGGGGAACAGTCCATTTCGTCTCCGCACTCTCTTGAAAAATCACTTCCGGAAAACACTGTTTTGAGCTCTGCGACTTCCGTCGCCACCGACACGTCGCTTCCCTCAGGAAGTGACGATACCTTGCTTCCGGACCAGACAATTTTGGGTACCATCAGGTACAACCTTCGACCAAGGAAATAGAACTACGGCACGAGTTTCGTGCATCTGGAAAAAGGAAGTGATTGGAAAAATTGTCTTGTAATGAGAAAGTTTTGTTGAACAAAAAAGGGATTCTGCTGGCTAGGGTTTGGAAAGACTAAAAAGTCACGTGACCGTAGTGTCGCCAGCAACGAACATTGGGGCCGTCGATCGAGAAACTATGATGCCTGCCACCTTCACCGCTGCTCCCCGCACTGGACTTGTAGAGAAGGGGGTGACCAAATCGAACAAAGAACAATGTGCCTGGGCCCCGAAAACGTACTGTTGTGTTTTGATAATGATTATTGTTATTTTTGCAACTGCTGCTGTAGGACTTTGGTATTTCGAGGAAATCTATCCTTTGAAACCTTTATTACCGACCGAGATTGTACCAACTGTTTTGACTCCCTCTGTACACCTTCACACTCTGTCCCCTAGAGACTCCCAACATAGACAAAGTATCATAATAACACTCTAATGATAGTAATGAATGCAACTCATGCCATTTTTAATAAGAGTAATTGTTGGATTTGCACTCATTTACCGCAACACGGGAACAAGGGACTGGGATGGTATATACATTCTCTACCTTTAACGACTGCTTGCTATGCCTCTCTTAGAGCACTATTCTTTGGCCGATGGAATGATAGCATCTCAGGGAACTTTGATGGAACGAATTTGAATGATTTCGAAAAACGCGAATTGACTCCCCTGGGATGCTCGCTTTTCGCAAATAGAAGTAAACCTAACGTCGCTTCTATTAGGCCGTCTGACAAACTATCTCTTCCTTTTCAAACTCTGATTTCCTTTAAAATGGCTCCGATAGGCAATAAGGATGCTGTACCTCCTTCTTATTCTATAAATCATAGTCCTGACTCAGTTCCTTTTTGTGTACAGAGAAATGGCACTAGGCCAATGGGAGATTTTGAAGCTTGTAAAAACATTGTAAATTTGACTGGGGAAAACAGGCCTCTGTATGTAGGGGGGCCTGTTTATTTTGTTTGTGGTAGTTTAGCATTTCCCTGGTTGCCCAAGGATTGGCAGGGAACTTGTTATTTAGGAATATTGTTAACCGGGGTATTTGTAGCAAGTACATTAGAGATTTCTAAGGCTCGCCCGCGGAGAGACAACAACGGAGATACCCCTGGGCAAGTATTGGGGGACATAGCTAAATCGGTTGTGCCCTTTTGGGGACAAATAGCAAACTCAGAGAACATTAGGGGATTAGCAAGGGTACTGGAGAGAATGATCAACCGGACCATGGACAGGCAATAAGATTGGTAGCACTTCAAAATCGGATGGCATTAGATGTCATCTTGGCAGAACGAGGTGGAGTATGCAAATTAGTGGGGTCCACTTGTTGTGTTTTCATACCAGACTCCTCGCCAACAATTTTTAAAGCAATTCAGAACTTGCACACTCTCAGTTCTGAAGTCCATATCCCTGTAGGAGACTGGAACCTTAGTCCTTGGTTCTGGGATTCTTTGCGATCATGGGGTTGGAAGGTGCTTTCCGTTATTATGGTTATTTTAGGGATTCTGTTATTCCTTTGTTGCTGTTTTCAATGCCTCCCAAGTATGTGTGGAATGATAGGGGGGTGTTGTGCTCAAGCAGTGAGCGCAATAGGACATAAAATATATACCCCAGATACAGCATCTAAAGAATTCATGTTACAAGAGGTTTTTATGAACGACCTTATGGCTATATACATTACAGACAATGATGCGGAATCTATGGATGATAACACATGGAGTTATTTTCAAAAGTATTAGGAATGATGTTTAGCACTTGGCATAGGCCAAAAGGAGGGTCTGTGGAAATCGAAATATCATTATACCTCCTATCGCATTGTTTGAATGTATGTTGGCCTATGCCAAGTTGTCTAAGAACATCGTGTAAATATATTCCGCGGCAAGGTCTTGACCTTAATATATTGTGTAAATCGCCATCTTGGATTTAGCTGCCATTTTAGGTTCTCTTGTAGTGTGGAAGTCACCCTGAACAACAAAATGGAGGCCGAATGACATTTCGAGTGGGATTCTGGCCGTTGTGACCTCCGCACACATGAATAAGTAATATGCCTGCAGGCCACTTGTTGGAGTCGCGAACTGAGACCTTGTCCTATCCCTGACCTATGTGTAAATGAACAACTGTATCAGCGGAACTGATCGAAACGCATACATTATGGGATTGACCTGGCAACGAACCCTAGGCCTCTTTCCAAGAATGGTTAACCCGCGATGGGGTTGTCCAGAGCTGGATAAAAAGTATAAAAACCCGAGTATCCCAATGTTCGCTCTCTCACACTAACACGGCGAACTACCGTTGATAGTTCGTTCTGTTACTCTGAGGGCTGAATAGCTATCCGTTTGTCAATTGACATTTTGGTAATTGTTGTATCTTTGAATAAAGCGCTTTGTATGTTCTTTGTAACCTGTGTTGGTGTGTTTCCTTTGGGCTTCCCGGCCTCATATCAATTTTTCTGTTTCCACATCCTGCGGTATCCCACGGCCACTGCTGCTAGGAACGGTATGTTCATCCTGGTGTCTGAGCTTGTTTGTTGTTTGCGTGCACTTTTATGCTGTGCGGGTGGACGTACGCCTACTTCCTGCTGGCGTACGTGTTTCCGGATTGGCCACGTTCGATTCCATGAATACGTGTTGTAGGCGAGCGTGTAAAACATCCCGCGCACCACTGGAATACACGTACCCAGCACAATCGCGTGTGAAACTTCTCGCGCACCCCTGAAATACACGTACCCTGCCCAGTCGGGTGTAAAACTTCACGCGCACCCCTGAAATACCCGCACCCAGCCCAATCGCGTGTAAAACTTCCCGTGCACCCCTGGAATACACGTACCCAGCCCAATCGCGTGTGAAACTTCTCACGCACCCCTGAAATACACGCACACGCTCCCCCAGGCCTGATCGCGTGTGGAACTTCTCGTGCACCCCTGAAATACCCGCACCCAGCCCAATCGCGTGTAAAACTTCCAGCGCACCCCTGAAATACACGTGCCCAGCCCAATCGCGTGTGAAACTTCTCGCGCACCCCTGAAATACCTGCACCCAGCCCAATCGCGTGTTAAACTTCCCGCGCACCCCTGAAATACATGTACCCAGCCCAATCGCGTGTGAAACTTCTCGCGCACCCCTGAAATACATGCACCCAGCCCGTTCGCGTGTGGAACTTCTCGCGCACCTCTGAAATACACGCACACGCTCCCCCAAGCCAGAACGCGTGTGAAACTTCACGCGCACGCGTGTTCCCGAAACCCGTAATACACGTTCCCCGCTTTGCGTTTGCTGTTTGCCAGTCCGGTAAACTGGTACAGGGTTGGCGCAGCCCTTTGCGATGGTTTTGCGATCTTGATGGCTTTTCCTTGCGCAAGTGCGTTCTTGGGGGCGTAACTGGCGCTGCTGC
The DNA here is from genome assembly GCF_040938575.1 of Ambystoma mexicanum. Lineage (NCBI taxonomy): Eukaryota > Metazoa > Chordata > Amphibia > Caudata > Ambystomatidae > Ambystoma > Ambystoma mexicanum. Next base: position 501,744,166 of record NC_090928.1, on the reverse strand, counting down.
AGGGTCTCTGCGCCACTCTGTGCCACGTCTGCTTTTGGAGGCGAGAATCCATGAATACGCTGTGCGGGGAAATTGATTTTATCGCACGCGGCTGGCGCAGACATTCGCACGGGCACGCTGTGCGCCAGCCGCGTGCGACACTTTTGTGCGAATTTCCATGAATTACCCTGCAAGTCTCTCTTCCCATCTTCTCTTCTTTCCCTATGAATCTTTTTCTCACAAATTGAATGCACTAGGTGGTTCAGGATAACATATATCACAACTCTTTAGCCTCACAACATGTACAATCAAAACACTTTGCCTGGGGTTCACTTTTAATAGCATGTAACACCTTGAAAATGACAAGAGCAGAAGCTTGACACTCTACTTTATATGAAGTTTAATATAAATAATTTAAATAATCTGCAACACTTTTCATTGACAAAAACAATTTCACACATACAGCACTGTGCCTTTTTATTCTCCCTGCTGTAGTGTTATATTGAGACCACCCTTAACATGGGGAATTCTTTCCCACCCACAATCAAGGAGCTCTGCAATACTCGCTTATGTTTTTTTAGTGCTGGAATTGTTCAAGACTCATATAGTGTCACCAAAATCTCCCATCCTGTGCCCACAGTGAGCAAAGAACCAGGCCGGGGTATGGAAATAATGTATATTTATTTCAATTATACACTCAATGAATAATATGTTGGTTAAATTACAGCCATTACAAAACACACTTTCTACCTTTAATGGTGTCTCACAAACATGGAACACAGCAGAATAAAGTCTCTCTTTCCGTGAACCCAGTTGAATGTTGAATTTCAATAATAACAATATGGCACAATGCTAGAACATAATCTTCACATTTCTGTTAATGTCAAAACTAGGCATAATTTTAGTTTATGCAAGCTAGTTCCCTTTCAAGGGAGATGTGGAGTTCCATGCACACTTGAAAATTCTAGCAGTGTAAATCACAGATTTGTAAAAATGCTTTTGGCAACTAGGACTTCACTAGAATTTAGCTTATGAATAAACAGAGGGCTAAAAAAAACAAGACATACATCACACGTTCAGTGTTGGATACATGAGGTATCACTTTTAGCAAAGCACTTCTCCCCTTACCCAAAAACCCAAGCATCAATGGCATGCAGCATACCTCTGTTTAAAGGACAGGTCTAGGGAGTGGGGACAGTTTAGGAATTTCATTTTTCAGACTCCCCTCACTTAAAGGCCCATGTTGGGGAAGTTGGACAGTAAAATGGGAAAGATTATTAATTTTGGTTATTCAAACATCCCTTCACTTAGGCCTGTGTGGGGGAAGTTGGGCAGTTTAGAATTTTCTTTGTTTGGGGCCATAGGCACCCCTTGGTTAAATACAATTTTGAAAGAGTGGTTACAACTGGAAATTTTGGTTTTAAAGATACGAGTATCTTATTTATAAATGCACGTAATCCAGTCAGCTTGCAGTTGTTTTTGGTACCATCTGAATTTTAACATAAAAGCATTACTATTACGTATTCACTATGTGATTGTATTTGTAAAGTGGAATGATTATCAGAATTGCAAGTAGTACATAATCTGCCATGGTTTGCATTTTGTACAAGTTGCTAAAAAATGGAATGGATTCACAGTTAGGTATGGATACATACACGATGCGTTCATTAGGGATTTCTTCCTGTGCCACATGGTTGCAGAGAGTGTATGTATGTTTCCATAAGTATGAAATCTGGAAGATTTCATTTATTGGTTTGTTTTTGTTTTTGAGTACTTGTAGTAAGTACATTAGAAATTCTTGTGAGTCTTCTTGGGTTGTCAAGTGAATCTGACCATTCCAGCACAGTAGTCCAATTCCTGCCTTATTCTAGAAATACTGTAAGTGTTGTCAGGATTGTTGGTTGCATTTCTGTGACATTTTCAAACATAAGTGTTCTGTCCCGTTTAAGTAAATGTTTTCAATACTTGGTGGCAATTGGAATAGAATATTGATTGCTACTTTTGCATATCAATTTACACCAGTTGTATTTGAAAATTTGAATGGACCAGACAGTTCTGTATCTAAGACATTTGTTGGAAGTGTGAGTTGTTTCTTTGAAGATGTAGTTGGTTTTGTTTGCGCAGTAGATTGTTTGGTTGTGGTCATTGATGAAGTATTAGCTTCTTTTAATTTCTTTGGAGGTATGGTTGTTAGATCCTGTATAATTTGAGTCTGAACTAGTTTTCTTTTACAAACTTTTGCTTTTTGAGGAACAGGATAGGTTTTGAGATGGGGTGCGTAGAGTGCACGTAGTCGATTGTATTCTAGAATGCAAGGAATATCAGCGTTTACTTTACTTGCGTCAAAGTTGACTAGAAATAGTCCTTCAGGTGTGCGTAGGCATGATGGTGCTACATGTCTCATGCCTTCTTTAAACACTGTGCTGCCAATATTTGTTAATGTTTGTTCTAGTGTAAGACCTTGTGATTTATGAATGGTGATTGCGTATGCTACAGATAGAGAAAATTGTTCTCTGCATACATACATGCTTTTGAAAAGAAGGAATCGGGCTGTTAGGTGCCCTATCCTTTTAACACCTAATAGTTTGTCATAGTGAATATTGACAAACTGAATGTTGTTGTCATGTGGGTATGTACAGTTTGCCTGTGGAGCAAATTTGAACTATTGGTTGCATTTCTTTTATTCAACATTGTTTCATTGAATTGTGCACAGCTTGCAAGAGTTGGCATCAAGGACAAACAGTTTACATTTCTATGTGATAATTGTTCCACGGCATCAGTAGCACATGAGTTATGGCCATATAGGTCATGGATGCTTGTGGTATTCAGGATACTATGTGCTTCTTTAGATACAACACTAATCCGAATACTTTTAAAAATGTTGGCATAGGTGAGCTCTGAAGACTGACACATGTTATCAGTTAGTTCTTTGTATTGGAAACGTTGCCAAAGATTGACATTTCCTATGCTGCCAAGAGTTTTACGGCATACTTTCTGCGCTAAGGTTTTAAAAATCGGTTCACCTTTAACCGGTGTTAATTGAAGACGATCTCCTAAAATAATAATGTGTTTTCCCGCAAAGAGCTCTTTGTAGTCTGTTTTGAGGACCTCTTGTAATCTGAGGTGAATCAAAGCCAACATTAGGTTGGAGACCATGCTCACCTCATCTATTTGCAGCATTTTCCTTTGTTCCAAAACCCTGTGTACTTCCATTACAGATTCTGGAGAAAGTTTGTAGTAGTCTAATTTGCAATTACAACAGCTGACAGTTTGTTGTTTGTCAATTGTTGGAGGAACTTGCTGATGATTTTTATTAAAATTGTTTTCCCTGAACCAGCTTGAGAACTCACATGTAGCAGTATAGGTTTGTAGTCTTGGAAGGTACAAGTTTTAGTTTCATGCTGCATACCATATTCATTTTTTTTTTATTTCTAGGAAAATGCTACGCTGTTCATTGTTTAATTGTGATTTGAGTATAGAAAAGTCTTCTGTAGACTCTTCATACTGGTACATGGTGTTTTCTACTTCAGTCATGGCTAATTAAGCCTCATTTGCTATGAGTGGTTGTTCAAGTGGTTCTTGTATTCCTGTTAGAAAAGGTTGACTGCTGTCAGGAGTGTCTATATTTAGTTGTACTTGGAGTTCTTCTTCTTGTTGCTGTTCATTGTCTAACATTGTTTTGTACTGCAAAAAGATTATGGGCCTCATTAGGAGTGTGGTGGCCGCAGAATGAACGGTGCCAGTAAGGGACCGGCATCGTTCGTTCCAGGCTGCCACATTAAAAGGTCTGCAGCGGGTCCCGCTGAGGACATCTGGTCAGACTAGGCATCCTTAGCGGGACCCGATAGCAGACCAGGATTCTAACAACGGGCCCGTCATTAATGGCCCGTTGTTATCACCCCACCCATTCCCATTTGAGCCCTTTATGGGCTCAAATGGGAATGGGAATGTACTGGGTTTGGGTCCTGCGAAAGAGATTTACTGGGCCCTTCAAAGTCAGAATGGCCCGGTAAGTCCCCTTTTGCGGACTCGAGTTTGGAGGCAGCCATGCCCTTATTAATTTGCTTTGAAAGCATCTTCATAGGATACATGGGTGTCTAATAAATCTCCTTTTCTCCATGGTTTAAAAAGTTGTAGTAGATACATATAATATAGTTCTTTATGTTGAGGAGTGTTTAATGACAATTTCATATGATTTATTAAGCTTTGTTTGGTAAGTTTTACCAGGCTGCCTTCACAATTTTTGACTTTGTATCTACCTTTCTTCTCATCTGGTTTAATATTATTTTTGTATGTGAAGTTTTGGGCTACGTGGTATAGACACATGGTTTCTAAAGTGGTACTGCTATTTGGGTAGTATGTGTCCAGCAAATTGTTTTTCAAAATGTCTTGACTGTTGGGATCTTTTTTGGCTATTGTTTCTATATCTTCATATGATTTGAGAACTATTTTTCTGGATTTAGCAGGACCAAGGCTTAGCATTACTATGTTTTCAGATTTTCCATACAAGGCAGTACCAGGAAAACGGCCTGCGGCTTCGTAGCAGCCACATTCTCTATGGGAGAGCATTTTTATGCCTAAACTGTACAATTTCTGTGACAGTGTTTTGACAGATGATATGTTGTGCCAGAGGTCTTTGAGCTCTGTTTTTTCTGCTTTGGTTAAGTAGGCTGTAACATATCATGCAACTGCAGTGGAATTGTCTGCAATGTATTGCACATCTATATTTGCATTCCATAGGAGGGTAATGATTGCATTGTAATCATTGATGTACTTTGATCCTTCTGTTCTTTTTATGCAGTATGTGTTCTTAGGTGATTTACCTTTGACACTATGGCCCTCATTACGACCCTGGCGGAAATCGTGGCGCAATATGCACCATGGAGCACGGCGGAAAGCTGCCGATAGCGCCATGGGGGTTGGCGGATTTACCGCCCCATTCCGACCTTGGCGGGGCGGTAAATCCCCATTCCCCATTTTACCCTTCCCCATTCCCATTTCTGCCCCATAGGGTATAATGGGAGTGGGGAAGGCGTTAATTACGCCACCGTAAAATACGGTGGCGTAATTAACAACAAGGTCACGTAGCGCCATGGATTTCTCCGCCCGGAAAAACCAGGCGGAAAACGCTCCATGGCGCTACGGGAACTCGTAGTAGGGCGGACGGGTCCGCCGCGAATACCGCTGGCGTAAACCCACTCCGCCAGGGTCGTAATGAGGCCCTATGTCTAACTTAAGACATGACGTTGTTCACTTGGCCTGTTGTTGAAACTGGTCTAGGGAAACCAAAGTGACATTTGGTGTAGTATTTCCCTTTGTTTTTATATTTGCGCCAACAATACTTCCCACACTTGTGTCTTTGAAATTTTCAAATCTGTGCATGTAGGTCACTATGTTAATTTGTGAAGGGATTTCACAAGTGACATATTTCTGAATGAACTGCAAAACAGTGGCATCACTGTCCTGACCAAATTTAGGAGCATCTTTAATTCACTAAAGAATGTGGATGTGTGGTGCTCCTCTGGCTTGGTATTCTTTTCTCCAAAAAAAGTGTTGCACTTCTCCCAGGGGAGGCACTGTTTTATCACAAATGAAGTATAGCATGGCAATAAAGCTATGATGGAAATATCTTGATACATTTACAGGATCTAGAGAGCAGAATTTGTAACGCTCACCTGACTCCCACGGAGACGCTGACCAGGTCTGGACTGCTGCGGCCTCTTCTAAGGTGATGCGCAGAACTCGGAAGACCGACTGGACAGGACCCCCAAATCTCGCTTGTCTGACTCGCAGGAGAATCCTTCTGCAGATGGAGAAAGGGGATTAACTACCTGCGGAGTAGCGCGTCGGCCTCCCACTTCCCTCTTTCACTCTCCTCAGACCACCTCCAAAATTCCCCGTTAACTCTCACCTTAAGGTGTGAAAGGACGAGCTCTCCATCCTGCTTCTGGTGCAGGGGTTCGATTATATCCAGTTACGTCACTGGTGTTCGGATTGCTGAGGATCCAAGCTTACTTGACTTTCCTGGCAAGGTGCCGTAAGTATACTGTTGTAAAAGTTCAATAGTTGGCCTCCTTTTCTATTTGCCTTTATATTCAGTAGTCCGTCTCTTATCCCTTTTATCACAGGTGCTGAGTGAAGATTTTGCGTAGAGGAAACAATTCGCCGAAGGTAAACTCAGGTGAGTTTATGATGGGTGGTTCCTTTAATGTCCTTAAATTCACCCACTAATGCGTGTGTCTTTTTTCCCCATAGGGGCCGGGGTAGGTAATGCCGAAGAAGCGTAGCCGACCCAAGATGAGGAAAGATTCTCACAACAATAATCGGGTAAGTCTTATGGCGAAAGTCTGGCTTTCCTCAATATGTTCCTTTTGCTCACCTTTTGTTCTTCTCTTCCCCCTTAGGCGCAGGTATCCTGCGGATCGTGCAGATGGTCGCTAAGGAGCACGGAGATGCCTCGTGAACAGGTGAGTGGAACGCGGCGCTGCAGCGAGCAACGCAATGCGTCTTTAAAATAAATGTCTTCCCTTAGGATCGCCGGCGTGATGACTTCGGACTCCGGGTAGAAGCAGGTAATGTTCTTCTGTTCACCTTTTCCCTTCTCTTCTTTCCTTCCAGGTGTTCCAGGATGGATGCGGGCGTGGCTGGAGTCAGGATGCAGGAGCAGACACGGTGAGCGTCCAGCTGCTAGATGCAGAACAACGCGAAGCGTGAGCTGCTGTCTGGGCGTGGCTTAAATAGCCCCCAAAGTAGTTCCAGGTACGTATTCTTCCCCGGCCACGTCCGAGTGGCAAAATAGTCCCACAGGTAAAATAGTCCCTTTCAGGCCTCAAAGAGGTCTGGATCTGGCAGCACGGTCTGCATCAGGTAAGTTCACATAAACACTCCCTTTATGAGCCTGGCGCCTATGGCGCCAGGACTGAGGTCCAAAATGAGCCTGGCGCCAAAGGCACCAGGACAGTGTCCAAAGGGCCCCTACTAGGGGTTGCTGGTCTTTTCCCCGGGAACATGATGTCTGCTTCCGGGGACGCTGGTCCTGGACTGGTTCTCCGGGAGTAGGCATCATGACAGAGTTCTCCTGGTGTTTATATATCTATATTTGTTTTGTTTTTGTTTGCTATACGAAAGAAATCGTGCACATCTTCCCATGCATATTCTGCACAACTTAATGTCACAAACCATGTGGGTGGGCTAAGGTTTCTTATCATACACTGTACTTCTGCGTGCTGTCAGAACCAGTATTCTTTTGTACCACACATGTTTGCTAAAAGGTTTGTAATGCTCGACTGTAAAACTACATCTTTTTTTTGCACTTTTTGTACTAATTGCATAGCAGACATATTTTGAAAATTGGTACCTGATTTCAATGTGTATGCAACTCGGTAGCATAGAGTTGCTAGTTCACTTTTGAAGATAAGGTGGAATATGTATTCCACGTTTTGTCTGAATCTGTGGTCTTCGGAATACATCGGTAAATAGCGGTATTTTGATGCTGTTATTTGTGTGGGTCTTTCATGGTACCTTCCTCCTTTTCCAGTCGGAAATAGTAGAGGGAAGGCTCATGCTTCTACACTTTTTTCTAATATGCTGATTTGAGATCTTTTGGCTTGCCGCATTTGGTAAGTTTCCAGTGCATCATCTATGGTGTTTTTTGAGTGCAATGGGTGACTTGTATAATGGTCTAAAATATTGGATTCTGTCGTAGGATCTAGAAGTTGAAATTGGCCAGTTTCTGATGAGTCTTGAATTATTTTGTTGGTTTTCTTCAATGTCTATTTCTTTGTAGTATTCATTGTTGTCTTTTAGATATTGCATGCCTTTTCTAACTTTATGTAAGTCCACTAGTTGCTGCCAAATTGTTTTGTCTTTTGTAGGTAAGCCATTTACTAGGATAATCAAAGCTTGTTCTATTGGCCGTTGCACTCCCAGAGTGTGTACATTTTCTTTAAGATCTAATGCCAAATAAACTACTTTGCCACAAATGCCTTTTAGTAACTCAGAGCGAGGTAGTTTTGCTGTTTTTGGTTGAAGGTGTATTATTGCTTGAAAAGGGTGCACTGTTTGAATTATAATGCTCTCATATAAGTTAAGTTGTTGCAGTGATTTAGGTAGTGGGAATAATTCCAAGTTATTAGTGATAGCACGTGAATGTATTTGGTAGTTGTCAAGTTTTGCAGTGCAGTATCTGCAAAGTATTGAGGAGTTAGTAATTTCGTATTTGTTTTCAACTATAAGATAGAGAGCCAATTGGAACTACTTGGAATCTTCATTGTCTTCTATTTTGTACATTATGTCTGCAGTTTTTGTGCTATTTTTATAAAAAGTCCTGCGGCAACAAACACACACACACACACACACACACACACACACACACACACATGGTTTGGTACTTCAGCAGATGTGCTTTTAAACTTTATTATTTCTTTTTGTATGTGTGTAGTAAAAGGTTGCCATCTGTAAAGTTGCTAGTCTGTTCTAAAGATATTGGATTTTGTAAATAGCTTTCACTTCCAAAATATTGTGCTCTATTTCTTCGAGTAGTTTTTTGGCTGTACCATGTAGAAGATTGTTATTTAAATTGGCCAGTGCTAAAGCAGGACTTCTGGCATAGTACAGTTTATGAACGAGATTTCTTACAGTTGAATGGTGTGTTCCTATCATTTTGATATGGTGGAAGGTGCTTTTGCAAATAGGTCCAGAAATGCAAGCTAATGAATGTCCTTGTAGTCCTGTGTATTGGCACACTGGACAGGAGTCCATAGTTTGTAATAGGTTTATTTTCAACTTGTCTTTGCCTTTCACATACTGATTGAGGAACTGGCATGAAGATGTGAAATATGTTTTGCCTATGTTACGCATTGATGTGCACAGACATTTGTAGACTGGACATATTGGTTCAGTGGAATGGAGAGTTAATGCTAAGTTTGCTGGAGATATTTCTGTGTGTAACATTTTCATACCCTCGTCCATTGCTATGTATGGCAATTGGGTTTGTTTGCTTTTGTTTGTATGCTTCTTCTTTGAAATATGGTTCTGTGCTGGTGATGTGACTCCACTCACCTGCACAGATGTTTGTGAAGCTATCTTTGTTGATATTCTGTTTGTTGAGAAGTCCTTGTTGAAGTTTAATAGTTAGTTTTGTTAGTGGCTTCATTCTGTTTAAAACTAATATAAATAATTTCCTTTTGAGAAGGATTGCACTGTCTATGAGAGCTTCCAGGATTCGTTTTCTGCAGTAGGTTTTAGGGGTAGAGCATGATTTCTCTCCTGTTTTTATAACGTTCTGAAGGACTCTGTGTTGGAACATTTCTTGTAAAATCATGTTTTTGGTAGGCTTACTTGTGGCTACAACAAGATTTATAGGTGCAGTGTTAGCACTAGTGGTAGCTGCAGTCTTTTTAACAACTGTCTGATTAGTTTTACATTTTAAAAGAGGAGTCCAAGTTTCTTTACTGTAAACTGCTTTAATTTTGCTTAGTGACTGTATTAGCTGTTTTGTTTGAATTTTTTGAATACATTCTGCTAGAGGAGCATGCCTATTTTGTACACTTTTATTTTGATTTGCTCTATTTTTGTGTTGCTTTCTACAGAGTTGCTTTTTGGTAGGCATTCTTTGGTGTCTGTTGGAGAAAAAAAAAAGTCTGGGTTGGGACGTTGTGCAATGTATGTGTGCATTGTGCATGAGTGTCTGAGTATGATGGTAGGCATGTATGTAGAGGTGTGTGAATATTGAATGGGCTGTTACTTCAGGTTGGGAAAGCTAGTCTCATATTTGTGAGTTACTATACTGGTGTTGAAATAACAATATAAAATGTGCACCTGTTGAGGTGCAATTAGTAATACTGAATTTAATGCTGTAGGGTTGATACAATTGTTTGTTCTACAATACTAGAATTTTACAGTGTGAGAGTAACAGTTAGAACATTATGACAGTATTGCACTTTGTTGGATGCAAAGAGTAGGTTTCTTCTGGGTTCTGTCTTGTACTTCAGACGCTGCTGGTTTTTAGGAGTGTGGTCTTCACTCCAATTGTGAAAGAAGGAAGTTAGTACGCATGTGTGTTAATGTCACAGTAATTTCCCTTGAAGAATAGATTAGTTACATTTGTAAAAGGAATTCTTTCTAGGAAGAGGTACTATATGTGTTAAATTGAATAGCTTTGTATATGAATGGGGATATTGGAGCATCAGCTTCATTGCTAAGGGGGTTAGTGGAGTATTTATAGGTGTGTCCTATGAGATTCACTTTTGAAAGTATGTGTTGCTGTTGCACTGTTTAGTCTGGTAATAGATGGCATGTCTTTATCTTTTATGGGAATACCATGCTGTTTAGGAACATAAGGGTTGCTTTGGAGAAGCTAATGTGAATATTTTTGGAGGAAAATAAAATACAAAATAAAAGGTGTTTCTGAAGCATCTGCAAAAAACAACAAAAAAGGCTCTTTTCAGAGCCAACCTCAAAGGAGAATTGGGACACACTATTTACATTTTAATTCCCCATGCTCAGATTTTATGATTTGTCCGCGGACATGCGGTTGTCCGCAGACTGCGCGTATTACATACGGGATTTCTGAGGTTGAGAGGCATGCAAATGAGACTTTCCAGAGCAAGGGATTGGTCAATAGGTTTTACTGAGTGTGATGTGTGAGCAGAGACTTTTTCAGAAAGTCTTTTTCCTGATAGGAGAGCAGATAGCTCTGGCTGTGAGTTTCAGAAAGCAGATTGTCTGGATTTTGGGAGATACGAGGATAAATTGGTTGGAGGTGCATGCAGATCGCTGTGAAGTGGCTGTACATGTTGGATTGCCTCATGTGGAAGTGCACTGGCATGGAGTGCGTGGAATGAAGTGGGTGGATTTGGTACCTCTTTGTGCTACTTTGGTGACACAGTGTCATTCAGATATTATTATTATTCATTGTGGAGGGAACAGTCTAGGACATTTGTCTGGAATCTCTTTGAAATTTGCAATGAAAGAAGGACTTGGGGAAGTCATGGACATGTAACCAAACTCCTGAGTAATTTTTTCTCGTATTGCCCAGAGACAAATGTGGCTGAGTTTTTCTTCATTTGGTCCAAAAATGGAGAAAGCGAGGCAAAATTTAAACAAGGCTGTTTGGGCTTTTTTGAGAGATGTTGGTATGTCCTCTTTTCACAATGAAAACATTATGTTTCGTAGTACGCACATTTTTTGCAGAGATGGAATACATCTTGCTTATGCTGGCAATCAGATTTTTCTGCGTAATATATAGAAAATGCATTGCAACCTTTTTTGGAATTACAGCAATCCAGTAGGTGTTGACCATTTCAAGTTTTCGAATCACAAAAAAACACTGCAAAAGGCTCTTTTCAGGGCCACGAAGAGTGCAATGGTTCTGATAGCGTAGCGCAGCACCCCAAAAAATGTTCATGACCGCGGACTGTCCGCAGTCTTTTAAAAAGGCACAGGACCCTGTAGCATTTCATTGACACTTCTATTTTTAAACTGTGAAAGACGGCTCTGAAAAGAACCTTTTTTTTGTTTTTTGGTTTCTTGTTGTTTTGAATTGTTTTTTTTTTTTTAACAAGACACACAAGGAAAGGAAGGGAAGGGAGGCTAAGGAAGGGGCACTGACCACGGGGATAAGAAAGGGGATAAGAAAGGGCAGGTGGAGACAGGAAGATGTTGGGTGGGCTTCACTTGTTCCCCCTGCAAACGCAATACAGTGACCCTCGAAAGGTAAGGGTCTTCTGCAGCGTGTATTGCCTGCAAGGCTGGTTCAGGGATGCACTGCCCCACAGGAGTGTTTTTTGTGGTGACAGGAGCATAAACAGAGCTTGCTGTAGAGGAACTCAACCAACTATTTTTATCATAGGGCACAACACTCCGAATTGCCCCCATGTGGAATGATGTTAGGTGTCGCCGCCTGGAGGTAGTCGAATAACTGTACAAACCTGGTTTGCCATGACTGAGCTCCATCTGGCACTCAGTGCAACGCACCTTGTGCGCACCAGCTTTGGGTACTACTCCAACAGTGCTAAACAGCCTCCACACCCAAGATTCACGGGGGCTGCTAGTAGCAGGGACTTCCACTACCTCAACCTCGTCATCCTCTTCACTCTCTGCATCTTTACACCTGTTCCCCTCTCAAGGCCTTCTCAAGGCCGTTGGGGAGATGGTGGTGTGGAGGGGGTGGGGTGGTGCTGAGGCAGAACTAGCACCAGCATGAGCAGCAGCAGCCATTGTTGCCATCTTCAATGGTGTCAGGAAAAACCACCAGAATTTGAGCAGTCTGCAGACAGGAAAGAGCAAGGAAGAGCAATCTAATCCAGCAATGTGGAGCAGTGTCTGTCCTGGAACAAAAACAGAATGAGAAGCAGCTCTGGGGTGTGGCCTTTTAAAGGGGTGCTGGTGCGCATACCGTGGACAGTCGTGCTGTCCGCGAACACTTCAAACACCAAAAAGGGCTCTAAAAGTTCCAGAAAATATCCAGATTGCTGGGGACATGGTCTGGGACATGTGCAAGGGTGAAGTTTCACAGTAAAATACCTTGGATTGCTCAAAAAAAGCCCAGACTGTGTCCGCAGACAAGGACCCACGCTTAGCGTGGGTGTGGTCACATGATGATGTTGCTGACACGTTCGCGAATGGGACAGCTGTCTGTAGGACACCAAATGCGTGGGGTCAGTTGTGCGCATGCGCACGGGTGTTCTACAGACAGTGTTTGGGTTCCCAAACTAATTAAATGTGCAACACACGTGTGCTGGACAAGTACGGATAGGCACGATGTTCATAGGATCCGAGGGTGGGATGCGCATGTACACAAGTGTCCGCCGGACAGGGTTTGGGTCCCCAAACTAATTAAAGGTACGTCCCAACTTTGCAGACATGTGCACAGGTTATATCTTCTACGGACACCTCCACTTTGATTGCGGAAAATATGAAAAGGGGGTTTGTTCTTAGCACACCACATTTTGATTAATTACGGACATGCAGACAGATTATGTGTCCTACAAAGACCTCCATTTTGACTGCGCAAACAGACATAGGGCCTCTTTACGAGGAAGGCGGTAGGGGGTTCATGTGGCCAGTATAGCTGCCAGCCCCATTAACCCCCTACAGCCTCATTACGAGGTCCGCTCGCGGGACCCGCTAAGGACGCCTGGTTTTACATCCTTAGCGGGTCCCGCGAGCAGTCCAGCATGCTAGCAACGGGCCCGTTGTTAACGGGCCCGTTGTTAGCATGCTCCCCATTCTCATTGAGCCCTTCAGGGGCTCAAATGGGAATGGGGATGTACCGAGTCCAGGTTCCCTGAATGGGGAAATACCGGGCCCTCCAAGGGCAGAAGGGCCCGATATTTCCCCATTCAGGGAACCCGGACCCGGTACCCGGAATGGGGGTAGCCATGCAGCAAAAAGTGGCATGGCTACCTCCTTCCTCGTAATGAGGCCCATAGTGTCCTTAGGACACCCCCATTTTGGTTATTTGCAGACATCCCGGACACCCGCGCCATCCGCAGACACCATAACGGCCTTTACATTTTTTTTTTAAAACAGAGAAATATAGGAACTGTAAACATAATAGTTTATTATTGTACAAAAATATAGAAATTATGAAAGAGATGGTGGAAGCAGAAATTGATACAAATACAGCGGAATTAGGGTTTTCTACATGTTGGATGGTAGGGGAGGAAGGGATTGAGGTCTCATCATAACGTTTTTGGTGATGGGGATTTTTTGGGGGTGGTAGACGGTGACATGAAGAAGGGGTACAGGTGCCCGTGGGACAGTGATATTTAATTTTTTCCATTATATGGTTTTATACAAAGTTTTTCAAAATAATGAAATTGGTCATTAATTGATCAATTTGTTGTTCTAAATGCTGTAGATGATTTTCCACAGTGTCTGTTTCAGTATTATTAATAATAATAATAATAATAATAATAATTAGGCTTTTATATAGCGCTACAAACCCTCAGGTATCTGAGCGCTGCTTATTATTACCCACGGTGTGTGGTGCTCATTTATCGACCTCGGAAGGATGAAAGGCTGAGTTTGGCCCCGCCGGGATTCGAACCTGCGTTAACAGGCTCTGCACGGGTGTCAAAGCGGGCGCTCTACTCGCTGTGCCACTTGACCGGCTATATTCTGTATGTTATGTTAAAGAAAAAAAAAATTGTAAGGTACAAATACAATAATGTGTATTTATTGGCTTACTTTGAAAACTGCAGTGTCTACCATTCGTATCACAGTTTTCACTCATTACATCCTAGGGAACATTTTCTTCAAGCCACTCCAGAATGCTAGCCATTTCTGTGTAAAAAAAGATACATTATTTTTTAGTGTATCCCACAAAAGAAAGTGTATAACTATAGGAATTAATATCGTGTACTTAGCAGTTTGTTTTTCAGTTTTCCTGCTACTGCTTTGTAGGTGTGTTGTTGCTATTTGTTGTGCAGTATCTGTATAAAGTATCAGTGAGGTAATTCTGCTGGAGGCATGTTATTTTTTTGTTTTAGTTTTTTTGGTATGTTCCATTATGTTTCATATGCTATGTAATTGGACCGCAGATGTCTTACATATACAGTTTGTGCTTCTTATTTATTTTTTAATTTCATTTATTTTTATGCTGCTTGTTGAACATGTTCAGCGTGTTTGTTGTATGATACAACAATGTAAAATACCCACTGAGCTTTTCGACAGTATTGATGTTGACCGAGTCCGTCCGCGGACATTTGCATGGTCCGCGGACATTTCAGCCACTAGCATGGGACAGGGGGTATGTTGTATGGTATAGCTATGCACACTAAGGGTAGTCTAGTAAAAAGCTATGAAATTCATGTATCTATATCTATATTCAGTGAAAAGAATGTGTTTAAGGGATGTTATGGTTAAGTTGCGCTATTAAAAACCTATGAAATTCAGTTAAAAACATTGTTAAAGGGACGTTATGGTTACTAGTAAAACTGAAAAACCCCTGAAATTCGCCCGTTATTGCAATCTAAGCAACCATAACTCGCACCACCACCGTGCACTGCTAATACTAACACCCAGGACATCAAAGATGACATCACTGATGACATCACATGTTCATTTAGTTTTCATGCACAGCCTCCACAAGGGATTGTCATTATAATGTTGGCAGAAAAGTATCAGAGATCATTGGAAGAACTATCATGTGCCAAATAGTTCATTAAGCAATGCATTGCTATAAACACTATTGCATTACTGAGTTATTTCCAGTGCATGAACAAACTCATGTACAAACCTAGGCATTGTCTGCAGCATGCGCCATAGAAGTTTAATATTCCAAACCTTCCCATGCTGGATAGTAAAATCATGAATGCTTTCATTTCAGAGTTTTGCATACTGTGAAACTTAAGTATCTACCAATGCCTCACTTACTGCATAATTGTACTATTACACACAACACATAAAGAGACCACAAAGCATACAAATACAAGCATATGCAGGGAAAGTAAAGTAAGCAAAATAACTGCAGTATTACCAGAAACTGTTTATAACCTAACTAATTAACTTCATGCACAGAAAAGATTCCTGTGTTTCAGGATTCCTTCTTCCCCTATGTAGTATATGAATCATATGATGTGACTGAACCCTAAGGAAAGTAATGTAAGAACATATGAGAAGGGTAAAGTCTACAAATATAGTACATTTTACTTTTTTAATTCCTGACTGACAGTGAAGAAAGCCACCTGACCTAGATATGTCAGTGAACAAAAAAAGAGGGAGCCAGACATGTGATGTCATCAGTGATGTCATCAATGACATTTGTGATGTAATCTTTGATGTCCTGGGTGTTATTCTTAGAAGTGCACGGTGGTGGCGCGAGTTATGGTTGCTTAGCTTAGCATAACTGGCAAATTTCAGGGTTTTTCAGTTTTACTTGTAACCATAACGTCCCTTTAACAAAGATTTTTACTGAATATATTAACTGTGTAGTTATGGTTAAGTTGCTGTTTCCATAGGAAGTGCACTTTTTGGGCGGCTTATAACTCCGCTCCCCCTGGACAAATCCACACCAATCTTTACAAAAAAAGTGTATGGGCCACTGTGAATTCTTTTACACATTTTGGTGATGTTTGGTCCAGGGGGGGAAATGTTATACGGGGGGTCCCAAAACATCTTTTTTTCCCATAGACTGAATGGGGGAAAACCTTTGCGCACATCTACACCCCAAACCGCTGGACAGATTTTCACCAAATTTGCGGCAGGAGCTTCGTCCGAAAGCGTGCTTTTGTCAATTTGGTGCCAATCCGTCCAGTAGTTTTCTTTAAAACGACCAAAAAGTACATCTGAAAAAATGAGTGATATCTATGTCCGCTCCGTGGACACACTTCCCTGTTCGCTCCGCGGACAAGAGACCGATTGGCTAAGGGGCTTGCGTCATGACCGCGGACCCGCAACGTGTCCTCTGATTGGCTGGAGTGAGGCATGATGTGTCTCAGATTGTTTGGATGCGCCTGACATCTTGGATCCGCCGACAGCGCAGCGCCCACCAGAGGCGAAATACTGTTTCGGGGAGTGTTTTGGTGTGTCAGTGTGCTTGGGGAGGTTCAGAGAGTAAGAGATGGGTGAAATACTGTATGTGTTTAGGCGGCAGATGCTAATGATGTATTCGCCATGCCTGCCCTGTCCGGGATGTTTGTAATTACTGAAAATGAGGGGTCTCATAAGGATAGTACTTCTGTCCATGCTGTGCGCAGGCAAGTTGAAACTGTTCTAAGGACACGCGTGGTGTTAGCGAATATTAAAATTGAGTACATGCCATAGTTAAAATTTTTGTTTCTCTGGGTGTGGTACTCACTTATAAGCCGCCATGGGTGTGATATGCTGCAGTGTTTGTGGCCAGGGCTTAGAGTCTTGGGTGCATGGCCGTAGGCCGTAGGCCATACTCCCAAGACTCTAGGCCCTGCCCACAACCACCGCAGCATATCACATTCATACATCACACCCATACAATCGAATATCTATCTGGTAGGTGTGGGCAGGGCCTAGAGACCTGGGTGCAAACTGAGTATATGCTGCAGTTAAAATGTTTCATTCTATGGGTATGCTAATGACTTATAAGCCACCATGGGTGTGATATGTTGCAGTGGTTGTGGCCAGGGCTTAGAGACTTGGGTGCATGGTCGCAGGCCGTGAGCCATAGGCCATACACCCAAGACTCTATGACCTGGCCACAACCACTGCAGCATATCACACCCATACATCACACCCATAGGATCGAATATCTATGAGGTGGTTGTGGGCAGGGCGTAGAGTCTTGGGTGCAAATTGAGTATATGCCACAGTTAAAATGTTTCATTGTATGGGTGTGACAATGAGTTATAAGCCACCATGGTTCTGATATGCTGCAGTGGTTGTAGGTAGGGCCTAGAGTCTTGGGTGCATGGCCACAGGCCATAGGCCGTAGGCCATATACCCAAGACTCTAGGCCCTGGCCACAACCACTGCAGCATATCACATCCATAGATACAGCGATAGAATTAAATATTTATCAGGTTATTGTGGCCAGAGCCTAGTTATAAGCACTAACGTTATATGCCACCATGGGTTTCATATACTTCGGTGGTTGTGTCCAGGACCTAGAGTCTTGGGTGCATGGTCGAAGGCTGTGCACACAAAACCAAAATTCTAGGTAGTAAAGTTATAAGCCACAATGAGTGTGATATGTTGCGGTGGTTTTGGCCAGGACCTACAGTCTTCGATGCATAGCCGAAGGCCATGGACACAAGACCAAAGTTATAAGCAGTGCAGTTATAAGCAGTGAAGTTGGGTGCATGGCCAAAGGCCATGCACCCAAGACCAAAGTTATTACCCCTGAAGTTATAAGCTAACATGGATTTCATATACTGCACTGGTTTTGTCCAGGACCTAGAGTCTTCGGTGCATGGCCTACATCCGAAGGCCATGCACCCAAGATCAAAGTTGTAACCACTGCAGTTATGAGCCACAATGGGTGTGATATGCTGCAGTGGTTGTGGCCAGGACCTAGAGTCTTGGGTGCATGGCCAAAGGCCATTCACCCAAGACTGAAGCTATAAGCACTGAAGTTATAAATCAGCATGGGTGTGATGTGGTGTGGTGCTTGTGTGCATGACCTAGAGTCTTAGGTGCATGGACGCAGGCCATGCACCCAAGACCAAAGTTATAAGCAGTGAAGTTATGAGCCACCATGGTTTTGATATGCTGCGGTGGTTGTTGGTAGGACCTACAGTCTTGGTTGCATGGCCGTAGGCTGTAGGCCGTAGGTTATACATCCAAGACTCTAGGCCCTGCCCACAGCCACTGCAGCATATTACAGCCATAGATCAGACGTATAGATTCGAATATGTATGAAATGTGTGAAATTATACTTACTGTTTAATTTGTTGAGATTCGATATATTTCTTACATGACTTTAGTACTTGGAGGAAATCTTCTTTTTCAATTTCCGTGATAAAAGAAAAGAGCATGTTAGTGTTTGCATTTTATAAAGACTTATTACAGACATTTTAGCTTTTTTTTAACCGTCATATTTAGTTTACAAACCAGTGTACTGTGCATGTTGCTCAGTTTCTGTGTTTGTTTTTCAAATCATTGGGTCTGGGGAAAAAAAATCCTTGTCGGATTAAAAAAAACCTTTCTTTGCTATGCTACAAACTATTTCTTTGTTTCCTTTGAGTGTTTACTTGTTGTTTCTGATTAATGTTATGTATGTTGGCTTGTTGCACATTTTTTAAACAGTTAGATACATGTTGGCGTATTCTAACTGTGTATTTTTTGTTACAAATCAGTGGCATTCATTTGTCTGTGTGGTTGTTATACAATCGTGGGCAGTTAGATACCTGTGGGCATATTCTAACTCTTTATAGTCTTTTAATTTTTTAATGTTGACGTACACATTAGTTATTAAATTTTGTCTTTAAAAAGATTAAATACACGTTTGTAAGATTTGCTGGTAATCTCTGCTTTAGAGTAATGCTGCTATCATTACATTTGAACCATCCACATTTCTTTTTAATATATGCAGTGTAGTGACCTGTATTGGTTGTGGCTCCTGTGTTGTAGATTATACCTATTGTTGTGAAGGTTTTCTTACCAAGTGACACTTGACCATGTCTGAATCCATTTCAGCTTGCAGTTGTTTTTGGTACCATTTGCATTGTAATGTAGAAGCATTAGTATTATGTAGTATACTTCCCAGTTAAGGCTGTGCAACTATGTAACTCCCTACCACCTAGCATTAGAGAACCCCAAATCTTCAACTGGCTAAAAGAGAATGATCATTAATTACTCTGACTACGACCTTTCTAGTGACACCCCTCTCTTTGTTCTTTGAATCGCCATCTATGTGTCTACTTCTGTGAACTGCCTCCCAATAATATGCTATCTGATTATGTAATTCTACTTTGTACGGAATTAATGCTATGTATCCTCCTGTACTCTGCAGTATGCCTAAACTCTTGTATATTCGTCATGTATATCTTGTACCTATGTACCCTGTAACTAAGTTGAACATATTCTTATCTTCTGCTCCCTGATGCCCCGGGGTATGGTGCGCATTATAAATAAATAAAACAAAACAAACAAACTATGTGTTTCTATCAGTAAGGTGCAGCGATTATCTGAATTGCAGATAGTACATAATCTGCCATGGTTTGCATTTTATAGAAGTTGCTTAAATGGAATGGATTCACAATTAGGTATGGATACATACACAAATCGCTCATTAGGGATTTCTTCCTGTGTCACATTGTTACAGAGAGTGCATGTATGTTTCCACATGTATGAAATCTGGAGGATTTCATTTATAGGTATGTTTTTGTTTTCGAGTACTTGTATTAAGTACATTAAACATTCTTATGGATCTTCTTGTGAGTTTAAAGTGAATCTCACCATTCCAGCACAGTAGTCCAATTCTTGTCTTATTCCGTGAACACTATACGTGTCAGGATTGTTTGTTGTGTTTCTATGAAGGACTAACATTTGCAAACACAATTGGTCTGTACTGTGTAAGTAAATGTTGTTAACAATTGGTGGAAATTGAAATAGAATATTCATTGCTAAATTTGTGTAGCAACTTACACCAGTTTCATTTGAAAATTTGAATGGACCAGATAGTTCGGTGTCTGAATGATTTTTTCGGAGTTTCTATTCCTTCTTTGAAGAAGAACCTGATTTACATTCACTAATAGGGTCTTCTTTGCTTGTGGTAATTGATGAAGTATTAGCTTCTTTTGCTTTCTTTGAAGGATTTGCAGTCAGATCCTGTTGCATTGTTGTTTGAATTAGTTTTCTTTTACAACATTTTCCTCTTTCTGGAACAGGATATGATTTCAGATCGGGGGTGTACAGTGAACGCAGTCTATTGTATTCTAAAATGCAAGGAATATAAGCGTTCACTTTACTTGCATCAAAGTTGATTAGAAATAGACCGTATGTAAGCGTGATAGTGCTGCGTAGCTCATGCCTTCTTTAAAGACTGTGGGCCTGATCACGACTTTGGCGGTAACGCCGTCGGTATTACCGCCGGCGGAATTAGCCCTACCGCCGAACTCCCCGGCGCTAATAGCGCCGGATCACGAGTTTGGCGGTAATGCAATTCCTCATTCCCCATTGAGCCCATTCGGGAATGCCCCATTCCCCATTGGGCTCAATGGGGAAAATTTGCGCTCTTACCGCCGGCAGATTTCACGCCGGCGGTAATAGCGCACATTTTCGGCGGATTTCCCCCCAGCCAAGAGCTGGGGCGAAATCCGCCGAAGTCCTGATTTGCTGGACCCTTAAACCCGGCGGTAATAGCGCGACCGCCGGATTCAGGGCTTACCGCCAAAGTCATGATGAGGCCCTGTGTTTCCAATATCTGTCAATACTTTGTCTAGGGTAAGACCTTGGGATTTATGAATGGTGACTGCATATGCAAGAGTTGCAGAAAATTGTTCTCTACGTACATACATGTCTTTGAAGAGAAGGAATTGAGCTGTTGAGCGCACTATCCTTTTTACTTCTGAAAGTTTGTCAAAGAGAATATTGA
The DNA here is from genome assembly GCF_040938575.1 of Ambystoma mexicanum. NCBI lineage: Eukaryota > Metazoa > Chordata > Amphibia > Caudata > Ambystomatidae > Ambystoma > Ambystoma mexicanum. The sequence continues at coordinate 501,723,171 of NC_090928.1, read as the reverse complement.
CAAACTGAATGTTGTCACGTGGGTATGTTTGAAAGCCAACAATTGTACCCTGTGCTCCATTAACTAGTGCTTGCTCCACGTCAAGGTTATGTTTAAGCATTACTCTACAATTTAAGGACAATTTTAATATTTTTTCCAAACCAGCTGTGTTGGAGGTTGAATTTTCTAAGGTATTTAGTCTTGTTGTGGCTTGCTGAGACATGGGTAGTGTCTTACCATGTACGTCCAGTTTGTCTGTGGAGCAAATTTCAATTGGTTGCATTTCTTTTTTTAACATTGTGTCATTGAATTTGGAACAGCTTGCAAGAGTTGGCATTAAGGCCATACAATTGACATTTATGTGCGCTTTTTGTTCCATAACATCAGTAGCACATGCGTTATCGCCATAAAGTGCATGGATGTGCCGGTTTTTCAATATTGATTGTGCTTCTTGAGATAGTACACCAATTCTAATACTTTTTAAAATGTTGGCGTAAGTGAGGTCTGCAGATTGACGCATGTTTTCTGTTAATTCTCTGTATTGGAAATGTTGCCAAAGGTTGACATTTCCTATGCTGCCAACAGTTTTACGGCACAGTTTGTGTCCTAAGGTTTTAAAAATAGGTTCAGCTTTCACTGGTGTCAATTGTAGAAGATCTCCGAAAACGATAATGTGTTTTCCTGCAAAGAGTTCTTCGTAGTTTGTTTTAAGTACTTCTTGCAATCTGTGGTGAATCAAAGCCAAAATTAGGGTGGAGATCATGCTCACTTCATCTATTAGTAGCATTTTCATTTATTTTAATGCTCTGCATAGTTCCATTGCAGCTTCTGTAGAAAGTTTGTAATAGTCTAATTTGTTTTGGTGTTATACTGGAAGGAGTAGTAATTGGTGTAAAGTGACACCACCTATGTAGTAGGCAGCTAAACCTGTGGGGGCAGTTACAACAGCTGACAGTTTGTTGTTTGTCAATTGTTGAAGGAACTTGCTGATGATTTTGATTAAGAATGTTTTGCCTGAACCAGCTTCACCACTGACGTACAGCAGTATAGGTTTGTAATTTTGGCAGGTACATTCTTTATTTTCATGTTGTACACCATGTGCAATTTCTTTTGTTTCTTTTTCAAAAATGGTGCGCTGGTCTTTGTTAAGTTTTGATTGTAGTACAGTTAAGTCTTCTGTATCTTCTTCATAGTGACACATGGTGTTTTCCACTTCTGTCATAGCTAATTCTGACTCATTTGCTATTAGTGGCTGTCCTAATGGTTCTTGACTTCCTGTTACAGACGGTTGACTACTGTCGGAAGTGTCCTCATCTAGTTGGGCCTGGAGTTCTTCTTCGTGTTGCTGTTCATTGTGTAACAATTGTGTAACATTGTTTTGTACTGTGTAAAGTTCATATCGGTGATAGCGCTTTCATTTGCTTTGAAAGCATCTTCATGGCAGTCAAGTTATCTAGTATCTCTTCCTCTTTTCTCCATGGTTTAAAAAGTTGTAGCAGGGACATGTAATATACTTCTTTCTGTTGAGGAGTTTTTAATGACAATTTGAAATGATAAATTAAGCTTTGTTTGGTAAGTTTCACTAAGCTGCCTTCACAATCTGGTACTCTATATCTACCTTTGCTTTCATCGGGTTTTATATTATTTTTGTATGCAAAGTTTTGGGCTATGTGGTATAGACACATGGTTTCCAAAGTGGTAATCCTGTTTGGGTAATATGTGTCTAGTAAATTGTTTTTTAAAATGTCTTGGCTGTTGTGATCATTTTTGGCTATTGTTTCTATGTCCTCATATGATTTGAGAACTTGTTTTCTAGATTTAGCTGGACTAAGTTTTAGCCATACTATATTTTCAGATTTTCCATACAAAGCAGTACCGGTTAAACGATCTGCAGCTTCATAGGCGCCACATTCTCTATGAGAGAGCATTTTTGTGCCTAGACTGTACAATTTCTGAGATAGTGTTTTGTCTGATGATAGGTCATTCCAGAGGTCTTGCAGCTCTGTTTTTTCTGCTTTTATTAAGTAGGCTGGAACATATCGTGCAACTGCAGTGGAATTGTCTGCAACGTACTGCACATCTATGTTTGCATTCCATAAGAGGGCAATGATTGCATTGCAATCATTGATATATTTTGATTCTTCTGTTCTTTTTATGTAATACGTGTTTTTAGGTGATTTACCTTTAACACTATGTCGAACTGAAGACATTAAGTTGTTCACTTCACCTATTTCTGTAACCGGTCTAGGGAAACCAAAGCAGCATTTGGTGTAGTATTTCCCTTTGCTTTTGTATTTGCGACGACAATATTTGCCACATTTGTGTCTTTGAAATTGTAAAATTTGGCCATGAAGATCACTATGTGTCCTTTGTGAAGGGATTTCACAAGTGACATATTTTTGGATGAACTGTAAAACAGTGGCATCACTGTTCTGACCAAATTTAGGTGCACCTTTAATCCATAAAATCATGTGGATATGTGGTGCTCCTCTGGCTTGGCATTCCTTTCTCCAAAAGAAGTGTTGCACTTCTCTGTGGGGAGGAACCGTTTTATTATAAATAAAGTGTAGCGTAACAATGAAACGATGGTGGAAATATCTTGAAACATTAACAGGATCTAGAGAGCAAAGTTCTCCAGGTGTTAGTATATCTATGTTTGTTTTGTTGTTGTTTGACATGCGTAGGAAATCATGTAAACCTTCCCATGCATATTCTGCACAACTTAATGTAACAAACCAAGTGGGTGGTCCAAGGTTTCTGATCATACAACGTACATCTCCATGCCGTCGGAAACAGTATTCTTTCATACCACGCATGTTTGCAAACAGATTTGTTATGCTTGATTGTAAAACCTCATCTTTTTCTTGCACTTTTTGTATTAATTGCGTAGCTGACATATTTTGAAAGTGGGGTCCAGATTTCAATATTTGTGCAACTCCGTAACATAGGGTTGCTAGTTCACTTTCAAAGAGTAGGTGGAATATGTATTCCACATTTTGTCTAATTCTGGGATCTTCAGAATACATTCGTTATGAGCGGTATTCTGATGCTGTTATCTGAGTGGGTGTATCATCGTATCTTCCTCCTTTGCCAGTAGGAAATAGCAGTGGAAAAGCATGTGCTTCTATACTTTTTTACGATATGCTCATTGGTGAACCTTTGGTTTGTCGCATTTGGTAAGTTTCTAGTGCATCATCTATGCTCTCATTCGAGTGCAATGGATGAATTGTATAATGGTCCAAAAGAGTGGATACTGCACCAGGATCCAGAAGTTCAAATTGACCAGTTTATGATGACTCTTGAATTATTTCAGTTGTTTCCCTTACGCTTTCTTCAGTATTTATTTCTTTGTAGTATTCATTATTGTCTTTCAGATATTGCAAGGCTTGTCTAACTTTATGTAAATCCACAAGTTGTTGCCAAATTATTTTGTCTTTTGTTGGTACACCATTTACTGAGACAATTAAAGAATGCTCTATTGGACGTTGCACTCTTAGAGTGTGCACATTTTCTGTTAGATCTAATGGCAAATAAACTACTTTGCCATGAATGCCTTTCACCAATTCAGAGGGAGATAGTTTTGATGTTTTTGGTTCAATGTGAATTATTGCTTGAAATGGGTGTACTGTTTGAATGATGATGCTCTCATACAAATTGAGTTGTTGCAGGGGTTTTGGTAGTGGGAATAATTCCAAATTATTTGTGATAGCACGTGAAGGAGTTTGGTTGTTGTCAAGTTTTGTAGTGCAGTAACTGCAACATATTAGGGGTTCACTAATTTGGTATTTGTTTTCTGCTAAACGGTAGAGAGCTAATTCAAACCATTTGGAATCTTCATTGTCTTCTATTTTGCATGTTACGTCTATAGTTTTTGTGTTACTTTTGTTAAAAGGTCTGCGGCAACACACACGCACATGGCTTGGTACTTCAGCGGATGTACTTTTAAATGTTAGTATTTCTTTTTTATATGTGTGTAATAGAAGGTTGCCATGTGCAGAATTGTTGCTAGTCTTTTCTAAAACTATTGCATTTTGTAAGTGGCTTTCACTTCCAAAATATTTTCTCTGGATACGGTTGATTTCTTCTTGTAGGTATTTGGGTGTACCATGCAGAAGAGTGTTATTTAAATTGGCTAGTTCTAAAGTTGGACTTTTAGCATAGTACAGTTTATACACTAGATATCTTATATTTGAATGATGTGTTGAGATCATTTTGATATCATGGAAGGTGCTTTTGCAAATAGGTCCTGAAACGCAGGCTAATGAAAGCCCTTGTAGTCCTGTGTATTTGCGCACTGGGCAAATATCCATATTTTGCAGCACTTTCATTTTCATTTTGTCTTTACCTTTATAATACTGATTGAGGAACTGGCGTAAAGATTTTAAAGATTTGTTAGGAATGTTACACATTGACGTGCACAGCCATTTGTATACTGGACGGTCTGGTTCAGTCGAATGGAGAGGTAATTCTGAGTTTTCTGGGGAAACTAAGCAGTGTTTCTTGTTCCATGATGGTATTATTGATTCTTTCATACCTCGTCCACTGCTATGGATGGCAATTGTGTTTGTTTTATTTTGTTTGAATGCTTCTTCATTAAAATATGGTTCTGTGGTCGTTGTGTGACTCCATTCACCTCCACAAATATTTAAGAAGTTATTTTTGTTGACATTCCGTTTATTGAGAAGTTTCGTTTGTAGTTTAGTAGTTAGTTTTGTTAGTGGTTTCATCCTGTTTAACACTAAAATAAATAACTTCCTTTTAAGAAGGATTGCACTGTCTACGAGAGCTTCTAGGATCAATTTTCTACGGTAGGTTTTAAGGGCTTAGGATGATTTCGCTCCTCTTCTTATTAGATTCTGAAGGATTCTGTGGCGGAACATTTTTTCTAAAATACTTTTATTACTATGTTTTCTTGCTAGTATATCAGGATTTATAGGAGCAGTGTTAGCAGCAGTGGGAGCTGAATTCTTGCAAAGCATTTTCTGTTTCGTGCCACATTTTGATAGAGGAGGCAAAGTTTCTGTAGTTGAAGCTTCCTTTGTTTCGCCAAATGACTGCATTAGCTGTTTTGTTTCAACGTTTTGTACAAACTCTGGTACAGATGGATGCTTACTTTGGACACTTTTATTTTCATTTGCTCTATTTATGCGTTCCTTTCTATGGACTTGCTTTTTGATAGGCATTTTTTGTTTGGGGTCTGTTAAAAAAAAGAAAGTATGGGTTGGTCTGTTTTACAATGTATGTGTGTTGTGTGCATGCGTGTATGAGTTTGATGGGGAAGATGTTTGTGGTGGTGTGTAAATGTGCATTGGGCAGTTACAATGAGTTCAAAAGGCTATTTTTCTGTTTGTATGTTACTACACTGTGCTGCAGATGAGAGTAGAAAGTGAGCTAGTGGTGAGGAGAAGCATTAATAGCAAACTGAATGGTATAAAATTAAAACAGCTACTTGTTTTGTAGTACTAACATTCTAAGGCTTGTGCATGTTATTTGTGTTCCAAAAACACGGGGTTTTGTGTGCCATTCTGCCTGTTAATCTTTGTTTAATAAATGGGGATTTGTGGGAAGAATGGTCCAGAAATCGATGTTTTATTTTGGTGCGCAAATTACATAAATAACCCACACAGTCTCTTTGAGGAACAGTAAGAATATAAAGGTAGTACTGTACTTACTTTTTTTTGTGGAATGACCAGGTTTCTTCGGATATGTTGTTTGTAGTGAAGATGCTGTTGATTTTCAGGAGAGTGGTCTTCACTGAAATTATAATAGGAAGAAGTTAGTCATTTTGTGTTAATGTACACGTTTATTTTTCAGCTTTCGTGGGAGTAGTCTCGTTTGATACCTCAACACAGTGTATGTGTGCATTTCATTTGACTATGTGCAGCCTTTATAAGTTATTTACAGTATGTTAGTTGAACCTGCTTCGCAAATGAGTACAATTTTAAGTTCATGAAATTCCCATATTTTTTTTCAGCTGTGTTGTACATAGCAGAGAGGTTTGAAAGTGATAGGTCGTTATAGTAGATGGGAAAAATTTGAATTCTTTCATATTATAAGTAGGAATGCGAAAAATCGGGAGCACCTGAGAGGGAGATGTCACCACAGCAATCAGGAACGTTTATTTTTCTCATACAATCGCTTTGGAAGTAGCATTAATTTAGGCGGAATACAGTAAAAAATGGTGACATTTTTTAATGGAAAATCCAGTTTCGCGCGTAAATCGGGAGGGTTAGTACGTATGTATAGGTTATGCGGGAGATAGTAAGAAGTAGTGCGATTTTTCAATGAAAAATCGGAAATCTTGCACTTAAAGCGGGAGCGTTGGTATGTATGTATTGGCTATGCAGATTTAGTGGCATTAATTTGTTTAAAAGGAATCATAAGAGTTGCATATGTACTCTGAATAAAATATGCATACCTGTACTTTGTAATCATGCATGTGGGTATGCATGGAGCTGTAAGTAGAAATCCTGGACACTTGCACAGTAGTTTTTGTAGTAGCTGCTTTACAATGATATGAGACTTGTATACAGAGTGATCAACAGTACATTTGAAGTGCGGAACTCTGATGACAGAGTTAGATGTACAGGTCTTGGATGTGATTGGGGATGGTTGTGTGACTGCTTAGGTGTGTCCAATGAGGGAATGGATTGGCGAGTGATGTGGAAAGGGTTGAAGGGCTGGCTAAGAGTTACGTGCCGCACGGACACCGTGCTTGTCCGCGGGAAGGGCGTGCCACATACAGGGTTTTACAGCAAATCCAGCATGGAAAGGGGACTGTAGGCATCAGTCAATCGGATGTTGACATTGATAATTTGTGTAGAAAGAGAATGTGTGTAGTGAAGACGGCAGAGGTGGAGACATTCAGGGTGTTAGTGCTCGGACATATTTTGTCTGTGGTTTACAGCACTATTCAGAATGTAGGCATGTGGCAACCAATTTCGATGTAAGAGGAGTGGAGGTGGTGTGGAGCGCTGCGACTGATTGCAATTTAGAGGAAATATGCGTAGGATGAACAGTCTCCATGTGGTAGTTTTGCACTATGGTGCTTGCCATTTGGGCTATGTGAGTTCACCTACTTGTTGGGAGATCTGCAACAGTTGGTTCAAGCAGTCATTAACATCTTTCCAACTGTGAAAGTTTTTTTTTTCTGGTTTACTCCCTGGAGCAAAATGGGACAGCAGTTCTGTTTTTTGTCCTGATCAAAGTATTGGTAGGTGTGCCATCAATTGTGGCATGCATGCTTTCATGTTAGGAGCTGGTATGTTTTTCTGTAGCCACGAGAACATTGTTTCCAGTAATGCGGCTTATTTTGAAGCAGATGGTGAATCTTTATCTTTTTTGGGAAATGCCATGTTCTTTTTGAATGTAAGGCTTGCTTTGGAGAAGGTTATGTGATGATTGTAGGAGTAAACTAAGAAGAAAAAAAACAAGAAAGTACAAAAATTGCTCTTTTCAGAGCCCACCTTAAAGGGGAAAAGAGGAATACTATTTAAGTGTAAAGTCGTCACGCTCAGATCCTCTACATGTCCGCGGACATGGCAGTAGTCTGCTGGCAGCACGTATTACATATGGGGATTCTGGGGTGGAGAGGCATGCAAATGAGAATGAGCGGAGCTAGGGATTGGTCAATAAAGTTCAGTGGGTGTGTTGTGAACGATGAGATTTAGTGAGAACGTCTTTTTCCTTAGAGGAGAACAGAGAGCTATGGCTGTGTGTGCTCGAAAACAGATTATCTGGATTTTGGGAGACTCATGGATACATTGGTTGAATGTGCATGCAGAACATTGCGGTATATCTGCGGATCTTGGATTCCCTCATGTGGAAGTGCACTGGCATGCAGTGCGTGGAATGAAGTGGCTGGACTTGGTACCTCTCTGTGCTACTTTACAGACAGAGCGTTATCCTGATATAATTATCATTCATTGTGGAGGAAACAGTTGAGGGTATGTCTCTGGAATTTCTTTGCAATTTGCAATGAAGGAAGGACTTGAGAAGGTCTTGGACATGTTTCCAAATAGTCAAGTAATTCTTTCTCGTATTGCACAAAGACAAATGTGGCTGCGTTCTGCTTTATTTGGTCCACAAATGGAGAAAGCGAGGTGCAATGTCAATAAGGCTGTTTGTGCCTTTCTAAGAGATGTTGGCATGTGCTTTTTCCACAATGAAAATATTATGTTTCGTAGGACATTCATTTTTCGCAGAGATGGAGTCCATCTTACATATGCTGGCAATCCGATTTTTCTTCGAAATGTACAAAAAGCATTGCAAGCTTTTTTGGATTTCTAGTCACCTATTTTGCATTACATTTTGATGAATCCAAGTTTTTAAACACACAAAACACCACCAAAAGGCTCTTTTCAGAGCCACCACTTACTCCCAGAGAAAAGTGCATTGGTTTTGCTACGGTTGCACCCTAAAATTTTGTGTGTCTTAGGACTGTCCGCTGACTTTTTGAAAAATGCGTGGTGGCGTACACCGTTTACTTGATAGTTTCATTTTTAAACTGAGAAAGGCGGCTCTGAAAAGAGCCTTTTTTAAAAAAATGTGGTTGTTTTATATTTTTTGCGATTTTTTACCGACGACACACTAGGAGAGGAGAGGAAAGGAGGGTAAGGAAGGGACACCAGGCACAGGGATAAGAAAGGGCAGGTAGAGAGAGAAAGATGTAGGGTGGGCCTTATTTAGGTAGGTAGCAGTTCTTCTGGTGCTCCGTGACCATAGTCTCGAAAGCACTTCGAAGACTCTCCCTCCTGCAGAGTACTGCATTGCAGTACATACACAATATTGTGACCCTCGAAAGGTAAGGGTCAACAGCATCGCGAATGGCCTGAGAGGCAGCTGGAGGGATGCACTGTCCCACGGGAGTGTCTCTTGTGGTGAGAGGATCGGACACAAAGGATGTTGCGGAGGAACTCAACCTACTACATTCTTTACATGGTACCATCTTGCGAATGTCTGCACCGTGGAACGAAGTTAGGTGTTGCTTCATGGTTGTCGTACCAAAGCTGTACGCAGCAGGTCTCCCACGACTCAGCACCAATTTGCACTGTTTACAAGTGACCAGGTTCACACATGCTTTTGGTACGTTACCAAAAACGGTAAACAACCGCCACACCCACGACTCCCAGAGAGTGCTGTTAGTAGGCAATTCCTCCATCTCATTTTCTTCATCCTCTTCTTCCTCGCTCTCTACATCCTCACGCATATTTCCCTCTGCAGGCCCTTGGGGAGGTGGTGGTGGTGGAGGGTTTGGGTGTGGTGCTGAGGCTGATATAGCAACAGCAGCCATGGATGCCATTAGGGTTGGGAGATAATCTCCGCTACAGCACTAAAGGCATCAAAACTCAATCAACAATCGCCAGAAGTATAATGAAGATGAACTCGGGGGTGTGGCCTTTTATATGGGTGGAGGGGTGCGCATCGTGACCATATCGATCACTCAAAAGTGTATGTTGAAAGCTAGGGCCATTGTATGGTGCGGTCACATGATGACGTTGTGAACACATCCGCGAAGGAAATGGGTGCCCGCAGGACACCAAATGCACAGGAACGGTCGTGCGCATGCACACAGGTGTTCTAAGGACAGTGTTCGAGTCCTGAAACTAATTAAAAGTGCAACACAAGTGAGACGGACAGTTACGGAGAGGGGCGATGTTCGCAAGACTTACGGGTGTGGTGCGCATGTGCGCAGATGTTCTGCTGACTGTACGGCCAGGTATAGTGTCCTTAGGACACCTCCATTTTGTTTTGCTACGGACATGCCGGACATGCCTGCTCTACGGACAGTTCCATCTTGGCTGTGGACGGTACGGACAGGTAAAGTATCCTTAGGGCACTGCCATTTTCCTCATTTACGGACATCCCGGACACCTGGTGTGTTCTAAGAACAGTTTCATCTTGGTTGTGAACAGTACAGAGAGTGATACTGTCCTTAGGACGCCCCCATTTTGTTGATTTACATACATCTTGGACAGCTGGTGTGTTCTAAGAACAGTTCCATCTTGCTTGCGAATGGTACGGGTAGGTGTATTGTCCTTAGAACAACCATATTTTATTAATTATGGACAGGCCAAAGAGTCGCGCTGTCCGCAGACATTTTAACTCTTTTCAACAAAAAAAAAATTAGACTCAAACAATTCCTTTAAAACTAACATAAACATTTTTTTTTTAAACACATAGGCCCTCATTACGACCCTGGCGGAGAACCATGGTGCAATTTGCACCATGGTCCATGGCGCTAAGCTGCCAACTCCGCCATGGTGGTTGGCGGACTTACCGCCCCATTCCGACCTTGGCGGGGCGGTAAGTCCCCAATCCCCATTTACCCTTCCCCATTCCCATTTTTGCCCCATAGGGTATAATGGGAGTGGGGAAGGCGTTAATTACGCCACCGTAAATTACGGTGGCGTAATTAACAACAAGTCCCGTAGCGCCATGGATTTTTCCGCCTGCAAAAAGCAGGCGTAAAAATCACCATGGCGCTACGGGAACTCGTAGTCAGGCGGAAAGGTACGCCATGCTTTACGCCGGCGTAAACCCCTTTCCGCCAGGGTCGTAATGAGGGCCATATACAGCAATTAAGAGAGAGAGGGAGAAGCAGACACTGAAATAAATATATGGGAATTAGGGGTTTCCACAGGATGGTTATGAGGGGATGAAGGGATGGAAGTTTTGTCAAAACGTTTATGTTGTTCTTGAGGGTTTGGGGATAGTTCACTGGGAAATGGAGAAGGGGGACAGGTACAGGTAAGACAGTGATATCTGATTTTTCCTTTCACATGGTCCTCCACAAATTGCCTTAACCCATTAAAATTCTCTTTGAACATGTCCACTTTGTCTTCTATGCATTTCAATGTGTCTTGTACTGTGTCCTTTGGTGGACTTTCTTCAATTTTTACCTGGTCTGTTAAAAATAAATATATATATGTTAAGTACCCATAAAGTACTGACAATTAATTTGCTTATGCAGAGAAGTGTGTACCATTATTATCGCTATCTTCCGACATTTCGCCATGTGGAACATTCTCCTCCAGCCACTCCAAAGTACTGCACATTTCTGTGTGAAAACAACAGAAATACATTATTTGTTCTACACCTCATACAAAAAGTATACAAACATATAAGAAAAATGAAGTTCACTTACTACTTTCTTGTAATTTTTCTTCGTTGTGTTGTGTTCATCTACTGTCGCTCCTAGCTGTACAGTTTCTGTGAGGTAATTACGTTGGAGGCATATCTTTTTTTGTTATGGTATAATCCATTCCATTCTACATGGCAATTAAATGGATGGGTTATGTGTGAGACGTGTAGGTTCGAATGGTTATTTACTACTACTTATAATGTGTTTATGTGCTGCTTTTTAAACTTGTGAATTTTTTATATGACATGATAGAAGAATTTCAGATACCCCCTGCCTGTTTGGGTAGTGTTGATCTCGTCGACGCCCGTTCCCGGACAGGCTCTCAGTCCGTGCCCTTCAAATATCATTAGCGAGGGTTTTCAGTATGTTCTATGTTACATGTATATAAAGTAAGGTAATCATAGAAAATATCTCCCAAATTCACATGATGAAAGTGTATATTCAGTAAAAAAACTTTGTTAAAGGGACGTTATGGTTAAGTTGCCCTACTAAAACCTGCGAAATTCAGTAAAAAAAATGTTGTTATGATGATATAAATGTCAGTAAAAAAATGTCAGAAATGTCAGTAAAAATGACATTTCTGATGTCATCTTTGATGTCCTAGGTGTTAGTGTTAGCAGTGCACAGTAGTGGCGCGAGTTATGGTTGCTTAGCTTACCATAACTGGTGAATTTCAAGGGTTTTTTGGTTTTACTTTGAACCATAAAGTCCCGTTAAAAAAGTTTTTTTTAGAGAATTTAGTAGCGCAACTTAACCATAACGTCCCTTTAACAAAGTTTTTTTTACTGAATATATTATATATATATATATATATATATATATATATATACAGGGCCTGCGGCAGCGGCCTTGTAGTTATGGTTAAAATGCTCAACCCATAGGAAGAGCACTTATTGGGTATCTTATAACTTGGCTCCCCCTGGACGAATCCCTACCAAACTTTGCCCCGTCTGGATTTTTCTAGTAAGTTTGGTTTCATCAAGGGGGGCAAAATTGTAGGGGGGGGTCGCAAAATTTCAGTTTTTTACATAGACGCAATGAACAAAAATGTGGTTCACATCTACAGCCCAAACTGCTGGATGGATTTTCACCAAACCTGCAGCAGGTCCGGCAGCTTGGTTCCAAAAGCGTGCTTTTGTAAATTAGGTGTAAATCCGTCCAATAGTTTTCATTAAAATGGGCCAAAAGTAGGTTAAAAGAAATGGTGATATCTAGGTTTGGTGCACAGACACACTTCCCTGTTCACTCCGCGGATGGGCCCACGGTTGGTCCAGGGGCTGATGTGATGTCTGCAGACATCAGATGTGCCCGGTGATTGGACAGTGAAAAGCGTGAGGTGCGCCATATTTTCCAAAATGCCTGCCATGTTGTATCCGCAGACAGCCACAATTGACCGCAGACAGCACGATGGAGAAAAAGTTGGTGGAAACACATTTTGGGTCATTTGGTGATATTGTGCTCTTTGTTTAGGTGGAAGAAGTGCGTATGGGTGGCACGGCAGTCCACTAACACTGCGGTAGTCCACAGACAGTATTTTTGCATTGAGGCTTGAGAAATATATTTGGGGTTATTTGGTGACTGAAAGAGGATTTGGGCGGACAGCTTGGGTTATTTGGTGACTAAAAGAGGGCTTGGATGGACAGCTTGAGACACACATTTGGGGTTATTTTGTGACTGCAAGAATGCTTGGTCAGTGTAGGGGAGTGGAATGTAGATGGTTTGGGGATATTTGCATAGGTGAAAAATAGGGTTGGCGGTCCATTTCGATGTCTGCAGATGTTATTTGAATTCAGAAGTTCAGGGCAAGTTGTGGTGGGGTGGTTGTGGCCAGTGGCCAGATTCTTGGGTGCATGGCTGTATTATGCATTGTGGCCAGTGCCTAGATTCTTGGGTGCATCGCCTACGGTCT